>NC_052048.2:156891881-157199722 GCF_903992535.2 Arvicola amphibius
CTTTCAGAGTCAAAAAATTCAAAGAAAACACAATAATATTATAATCCAGACTCTCTGTATATATTCCATCTTTACGTGGCTTATTCTTTATTTTTACTTCTTTCTATATTCTTTTTCTTCTCTCTCCTAAGCCTATGTACATTTATCCAACACTGTAAACTATTTAGAGGTCTTTACCATCTGAATTTGTCTTTATTGTGTATTTATAACTATTTTCTGACCAGGACTGCTTCTTAAAATGCTAAGCATTTCTTAAAAACTTAAGCTGCAGAATACTAGGATATATATGGTACTGTCTGTATGCTTTGCACAGTGCAACATGGTCGAAGTCCATTAACTGCCTCAGAAAGCCATGCACATTGCCCCAGTTCCAAGTATGCAGCTGGTCTATGTTGAGTCATTAAGCACTTTGTAACATGCTGCCCACAAAACCCATTTAAATGCCTTCAGCTTTCTAAAATTATGCTGTGATGGAGGAGAGTTATCTGTCTATGTTTCTTTCATTGGTTAATTAATAAAGAAAACTGCCATGGCCCTTTAAGAGACAGAAAGTTAGGTAGGTGGAGTAGACAGAACAGAATTGTGGGAACAAGGAAGTAGAGTGGGGGAGAAGCTTCAGGCAGTCGCCATAGTGAGTCTCCATGCTTCTCCTCTCCGAGATGGACACAAGTTAAGATCTCTCCTGGTAAGCCACACCTCGTGGTGCTACATAAATTACTAAATATGGGTTAAAGCAAGATATGAGAATTAGCCAATAAGAGGCTGAAACTATGGGCCAGGCAGTGTTTTAAAAGAATACAGTTTCCCTGTAATTATTTCGGGTGTAAAGCTAGCCAGCGGCCGGGTGGCGGGATGCAGCCCCGCCACTTCCTTCAACAATGCTGACTTAGTCTAATGAGCTACATTTGCCTTCCTTAGCATGTAGCTTCCTTTCTGATTCATACCTGTTGTTTGATTTATACTATTTGCCAGGCAGTGGATGAGAGATGTTTCTCTTATAAGGAACACACTTAATGCTCACTCACAACTTTTTGACAGCATCCAGCTGAAAGGGAGGCCAAAGGGTATTTTTTTTAAAAAAAAGAAAGAAAAAGAAACTGAGTCACCAAATGTCTTGCTAAAACTTGGAGGCAGATATGCTCTCATAAAGTGGCAGATGGTCCAAATATGGTAGCTCACAACTGTAATCCCAGCTCTCAGAAGATAGGGTAGAGGATCAGGAGTTTGTGGTCAACCTGGTAAGTACAACAAGACCCTGTCTCAAACAAAACAAACAATTTAAAAATGAAGAAGGAAAGGAAGAAATACGAGAAAGGAAGAGGAAGGGAGGAAAAGACAATGAAAACTGAATGTATTGGACTGTAAAACTTAATGGAGGATGAGTACAGGTAAGTAAGACATTGCTTTATACATGACGTCTTACACAGTCTTGGATAAGAGACCAGCTTTGAATAAGCAGAGGCTAATTCATGCAATGTTGTAAAGAACTTTCCAGCTGGGGAGAGAAGCCAGGGCAGAGCACAGAAGCAACACGACATTTGTCTGGTCAAAGAAATGACCAAATCACAGGGGCCAGAACAAAGAAGACTAGGCTAATGATGCGGAGCCAAGTGAAGAAAGTATTTCAAGAGAGAGAACCAGTCAACTGTGTATGACATGCAAGGGTGAAGCCTCAATCATTGGAAAGGCAGGGTGAATATCATTGTTACCTCTGGCAAACAGCATGGTAGGCATGGAAGACGGTGGAGAAAATTCTAGAAGACATAAGAAAATGGGATTCGACAAAGCAAAAATTCCTTTGAGGAAAACAGAGTGGTTTGAGCATGTAAATGTGGTAACCAGCAGAAATGGTGAGGCTAAAGATACCCAAGCATAGAAAAAAACCCAAGCAGATATTTTTAGGTCTCACAAGAGCAGAAGCATGCACTTGCTGCATATGCCAGCTACAAGGGTAGCAGTGATTGAAGAAGGGGTGCTGGGGCAGAAAAGCAATGGCGGGGGGGCTTTAGGGATTCCTATCTAGCAGTTTTGATTCCATTTTTCTGAAATAAGAAGTAAAGTCATTTATTGATGGAATTTGCCTCAACTAGGACAGGTACCAATATAGCCATTTTTTAAAAATGTAAGGTTGGTCTTACTTATATATCCTAGGCCAAAACCAACTAGAAGACGGACAGGATCAAGCTAAAGGGATGGATCTTTTGATATATTATTCCCTTGATTATATTTCATGTTCTTTACCTAGCAGGAGTTAAAAATGTAATATATTCCTCAAACTGATCCTCTTACCAAAATGACCAATTGCTACCACCATGCCCACAGCAAAGTGCAAGGATACAAGCAAAGGCTGTCAGTCAACTGAAGGGAATCTCAATGTCACTCTGGAGCCACACCCTAGAATCTTCATCATTCACTTGGTTAGTCTCACCTTCTGAATTACCTCACAATCAGCCTGCTCGTCTCAGCACTAGTAATTTGAGTCTTCATTATCTTTTACTTGGCTATTTTACCTTTCCAGCTCTTTGTGGAACAACTGGTTATATCACTACCTTAGTTAAGATCATCAGGAACTCCACAGCTGCCTTTTTGAAAAAGCCTGTGCAGAGGCAGTAAACTAATTTTTAGTGCATTTCTAATAGGGCTTCTCACGCTCTCTTCACCTCCTTGGTTTATTCATATATTAGTTTCCCCTTAATTAATATATATGTGTATAAAGTCCATCAGTAGACACTTCAGACTGTGGCTGGTATCAAACTTAAATATACTGTATTTTCCTATGCAAATATAGCTATATAAAATCTAATTGATAAATTAGGCCCAGTAACAACAACAATACAATAGAACAAAAACAGTTGTCCCTTTGTACTCTCCAATGATAGCAAAATCTACACGTGCTCAAATGTTTTATCTTGGTGTGATATTTGCAAACAATCTACATACATTCTCTTACCTTAAATTATCCCTAAATTACTTATAATAGTGTACACAATGTAAATGTTTTATGAAGAATTAATATACTACATTATTTAGTAAATCATAACAAGGAAACTTATACAAGTTTAATACAGACATACACATACACACATATGGAGAGGTAGACAGATGAGAAAAAGAGATACAAAGATAGACACAGAGGCAGAGTTATTTTCACACAGCCAATCTATCTCAAGCTCACTATATAGCAGAGTCTGGCGTTGAACTATTGACGCTTTTGCTTCAACCTCTGGGGTGTTGATATCATAGATATGTTCCACCATGCCCAATTTTAAGAACGTAGTTTGATCTGTGGTGATTGAACCTGCAGGGGCAGAGCTGGAGGATACGGAGGGTCAATAGGACTATAGTATGTATCTGACTCCATCTCTCTGGCTCTCTGTATTGTAATCACCCTTCTTGTGGTGATTTGTCAATATGCCTACATGATAAGATGAAATGAAATGATTGATACAGACGTTGTGACATAGTACTAGGCTACCAGGTAAGGGTTACTTGAAGGGAAGCCTTGACAGATTTGATAACCCGGAGGGCAGATTAGGAGGTACACTGGAACAAAGGGTGGTTGGATGACCGTCAGGACTGGACTAAACAGGACCCAAAAAGATTTCATCAATTTATGAATTGTTTATTTCTGGAATCGTCCGTTTAATGTTTTCAGACTTTGGCTGACTAGTAGAAACTGAGACATAAAGCGAACCCACAGGTAACTCTTGCTTTCCCACTGCTATCCTGTTTCCTAACCCAGCATTTGCTCTTCTTTAGTACAGGTTTTTCTTCCTGAACTCTTCCTGTCTTTTACCTTTTCATGTAATCCATGTTTGTCTTTGTTAGTCTAGTGGTCCTCAAAGAAGCTCTACTGACACTCCCGACCCACCCCAACTAGTATTTAACTATCTTAAAAAACCCATCACTCTTCTGTCTTATTTCCTACACGGACCACGTCTTTTTACTCATTCCTGTATCCCAACTTTTCAATGCAGTATGAGTCAGTCCTTGGTGTTTCTGATAACCAAAAGGAGCGATCATGAGCTCCAAATTTTTAGCTTTTTACTACATCGCCCGTCATTACTTTTCGGTGTTAATTAAAATGGACCACATATGTCAAAGCGTGTGCACTGATTTGAGCCTGCTATCTGGCTCCTGAGAATAAACACAAACTCCGGGCTAGCTTTCACGGATTCCGGCAGGGCCTATGCTGGGCGGAGCCGCGAGGGAGGAAGGCGGGAACTCTAGGTTGTGGCCCCGCCCACAGGCGAGGGCGGGGTCTCCTCTGGGCGGAGTGCTTGGGAGGAGGGCGGGGTCTCCCTTGGGCGGAGCGCTTGAGAGGGGGCGGTGACTCCGAGCGGTGGCCCCGCCCCGGGGCGGCGCTGGGCCAGGGAGGGCGTGACTAGGGGCGTGGCGTCCGCTTCCCAGGCCGCAGCGGTGGTTCGGTCGTGGGCCCCGCGGGTGGCCCGGGTCACCGCCCGCGCTTCGGCGGCCATCTTACCCGCGCGCGGCTCCCGCGGCGGGCGGGGCGGCGTCAGGCCGGAAACGGCTGTGTGGCGGCGCGCCACCTCCTCAGGTCAGTGAGTGCGGCCCGGAGCGGGTCTCGGCGCGGGCGGGCCCCGGGGTGGCCGCTGCGGCCGCTGCTTCAGAGCCTCGCGGGCGGGCGGCGTTCTGCTCAGTGGGACGGTCCCGGCGCCCGGCGGCCTCGTGTGGAGCCTTCGGGCGTCCCGCGGCCGCGTGGCAGCCGTCCTCTGTGCGGCCGCGGCGCGTGTGTGGAACCGCGTCCCCCTGTGTCGAGCGGCTCAGCCGTGCGTCGGGGACGTGGGAGTCGCGATCAGATGCCTGGTGTACCCGGAATAACAACACGATGAGTTCCAGTTGTACCCTATTAAATTCTTGTTAAAGGGCCTGTCACCCTGTTAGCTCTGTTCTCTGCTCGCTGCCTACACGAATAATGCAAATTCCTTGAGAGGAATGAAGCCTCTGCCTTGCTGAATTGCTCAGCAAATGACTACTCTTGTCGACTGTTTTGAATAACTATTATCTTAACGAAAATTTGGATGTGTGCAATGCATCGTCTTGGAGATGGTAGTGCTGCAAGTTTCCCGAAACTGTTTCGTACAGCGATGTAGCTCGGTAAGAAAGAAGACAAACCCCCACAGCATATATTTTAATGTTTTTGCGTTACCGTAGTGTATTGAACTTGTGTCCAGTAGCCACGTGGGGTTGAGACGCGTTATAAGTGTAAAGTCTAGATTCCCATGATTCAATACAAAAATGTAAAAAGTTTAGTAATTTCTTTACGTTGGTTGTATATTTTTAAACATTTTTGATTTGATAGGTTAAGTTAAAAGATATTCTAAATTTCATTTATTACTTTTGAACTGTGCCTGCTAGAGAATTACAGGCCATGGCTCGTTGTATTTCTTTTGAATAGTTTTCTAGGTGTTCTAGTGGAGAACAGAGACTCTCCATGGTTCTCATTTGCTGAGAAACCATTGACGGAAAATGAACACTTTCTAAGTCTGAAGATAAGGACCTAAATTATTGCAAACTTCTACCTCCTCACGAATTTTGCAATGTCTCCAGCATCTGAAAACATTCAGTCGCAGGGCTGTTTGAAGAATAGTAGGGATACCATCATCTGTGTGAAGCAGAGAGCCCTTCGTCTTGGAAGGCAGAACTTTGTGAGGAGGAAATAAGGTAGATTTTACCCACTATTAAGGGACTGGTAAGGGTCTAAGCTAGTAAGTGACTGAAGAACTTCTGAGTCCTTATTTATTTATTTACTTACTTTTCCCTCTTCCAGATTCATTTTATGTATGTTAGTGAGCAAGAACCTTGTGTATTGTGTGTTAGATCTCCTCAGGGTGGTTATTGACACCTTGCCTTTTCCAGGGCCATCTTTGTAGAGCCTAGGCGGTGGCCCGAGCCTCACAGCTTCACTGTCACTCCTTGACATTTTCATTTCACCCTGGGTAGCTGATCCTTTCTACAGTACTTGTCTAAGATGGAAGCTGTCAGACCTGGCACAGGAACCAAGCCATCTGTTCTTGACTCCATTCCCTCACAAAATGAAAAAGATTCATTCGTTCCTTTCTAACTCAAAAAGTCTGTGATTTTTGTATATGTTCCTGTCATAATTTTTGTGGGTGGTAACAGTATTTTATGAGCATAGCATAAGAATGCTGATTGGTTCTTCACTGAGAATCATGTAAATCAGCGTTAAAGATGACAGTGTCTTCGTTTCAGTTCTGCTGCTGTGATAAAAGACTTTGACAGAAGAACCGTCAGGGAGCAGAGTCCATTTTAGCTAACTTTCCAGGTTACTGTCCTTCATTTTGGGGAAGTCAAGGTGGCAGGGACTTGAAGCAGCTAGTAACTTCACTTTTGTAGTCAGGAGCCGAAGTCAGTAAACTAATTGTGCATGCTCACTGCTCAGCTAGCTATCTCTGCTCTCTGACAGTTCAGGATCCCCCATCTGCTGGAATGGTACCACCCACATTGTATTGGTCTTCCGCCTTCAATTAATATAATCAAGATAATAAATCCCCTTTAGACATGCCCAGAGGTTAATCTAATCTACACAACCCCTCATTGAGATTCTCTTATCAGGTGATTCTGGATTATGTTAAATTGGCATTCAAAGTAACCATCACAAACAGGGATCTTAATTGTTTTTGAGATATATTTCCTGTGTCTGAGGTCAACTCTGAACTCTTGATCCTCTTACCTCCACCTCTCAAATGCCAAGATTATAGTGTGTACATCACTATACCTAGTTTACAGTAACACTTGAATTTCTGAACTGTATTTTCCTGTATGTAATCCAAGTAATATTTATTTATTTATTTATTTTACATATATACTTTGTATCAAGAATAAAATTATAGTATGGAATCCTAGGTTAAAGTATGTTTATGTAAGTATTGAGTTCCTTTTTTTCCCCCCAGGGACATAGCAAGAATCTCAAGACATGTGAATATTTATTGAGGAGCTGCTTCTATTTGTGAGGACAAGGTATGCCTCTTATCTCTTATTCTAGGGCAGTGGTTCTCAACCTTCCTAATGTGACCCTTTAATATACTTCCTCATATTGTGGTGACCCACAACTATAACATTATTTTTGTTGTTACTTCGTAACTGATTTTGCTACTGTTATGAATTGTAATGTAAATATTCTTTGAGGTAGAGCTTTCCAAAAGGGTCACAAACCACAGGCTGAAAACCAATGCTCTAGGTGGCATCTAGTTTTTCTTTTTGCTATTTTAGCTGGTTCCTATTATATGATTTGCTTCCTTCTCATTTTTTGGTTTTCAAATTCTTTTCTATTAGGTGTGTCTGTTATTAGAATGCAGTTTTGTTAGAATAGATTTATCTGTCCCTGTTTAACACTGTATTCCCAGAGTTGAAAACAGTGCCCAGAATATACAAGGCGCTAAATAAACAGTTACAGAATAATAGAATACAACATATTAAAGTAATCTCCTTTTAGGATGCCGTTCTTTTGGGTCTTCTGTCACTAGAACCAATTATAACAGTGAGAGCTTTGTTCTTGGCTTAGAGCCAGGTTCCACTACGAAAAAGAAATGTTGATTCTTCTGGGGTAGGAAAAGATGGAAGCATGTTGTGAGAAGTGTTCAGGGGCCCCCTGAACACATGCATTTATTAGACAAATATTCACCATCTACTAAGTGACAGTTCTATGCTTTGTACTAGAAGTACATGGAAAGCAAAAGATATTTCATCTTTTGTCTTGGAAGACATAATCTAGTAGAAGAGACTCAAATGGATTAAAGAGAAAGAATACTATTCAGTGAGAATATATTTCTAGACAGGAGAATGTGGTTGATTGAAAGAGTGAGGGGAATGTTATAGCCAGGGAGAACATCATTTGCAAAGATAAGGTGATTGGGAATTGGAGTGGATTCCAGGAATTGAAAAGAAAAAAAAAATGTAGCTAAAACACAGCAAGTAGAGTGTGTCAAAAGTTTAGAGCAATAAGTAAAGGCTGAAGGTATTTACACTTAATTGGCAAATTAATTGTGTAAACTGGTTGCTCGTGTTATACAGTGATTATTCTGGTATGGAGAGATGACTCAGTATAGTGCTTGCTAAACACTTAGGAAGACATTAGTTTAGAATCTCTGTGAAGGCCTGGCGGTGGTGGCACACCCTTTTAATCCCAGCACTCAGGAGGCAGAGGCAGGTGGGATCCCTGTGAGTTCAAGGTTAGCCTAGTGTACTAGAGCTATCAGGACAGGCTCCAAAGTCATAGAGAAACCCTGTCTCGAAAAACAGCAACAAAAAACAACAACAAAACAAAACAAAAAAAACAATAAAAAAGAATCTCAGTGAAGAACTGTACATGGTGATAGACTTGTAATTTCAGCACCGGAGAGCCATGGAGAACACAGAAGGGTTACTTGGGTTTGCTGGCCAACTAGTATTGCCAAATAAGTGAGCTCCAAATTCAGTAAGAGACCTTGGCTCAAAAGAAGTGAATTGGATGGGGTGGGTTATCTTGAAAACTAAAAGGCCAAGAATTTGGAAGGAGTGAGAAGGAAGAAATGCAGTTGGGAAGAGTAGGGTCTTTGAATATGGTCAAATCCATTGTACGTATGAAATTCCCAAAGAATTGCTAGAAATATTATATTAAAAGTGAGGTAGAGAGTGATAGAAGACATCTTTGTAGATGGAGCTGCTGGCTGCGTCCCGCCACCCAGCGAGTTTTACATCTGAAATAATTACATGGAAACTGTATTTTTTTAAACACTGCCTGGCCCATTAGTTTCAGCCTCTTATTGGCTAATTCTCATATCTTGCTTTAACCCATATTTAGTAATCTGTGTAGCACCACGAGGTGGTGGCTTACAAGGAGAGATCTTAACCTGCATCTGTCTCGGAGAGGAGAGGCATGGCGACTGCCTGAGGTGTCTGGCTGACTTTGCTTTCTTTCTCCCACAATTCTGTTCTGTCTACTCTGCCTACCTAATTTTCTGTCCTATTAAAGGGCCAAGGCAGTTTCTTTATTAACCAATGAAAGTAACACATAGACAGATGACCCTCCTCCATCACATCTTGTATGTGTGTGGTTGTAGCTGTGTGCATGTCTGTACCACGTTCGTGACTAGTACCTGTGGAGGCCATAAGAGGGTGGGAAATGAAGTTACAGGTAGTTGTTAGCTACCACATGAGTGCTGGGAATGGAACCTGGGTCCTCTGGAAGAGCAGCAAGTGCCCTGATAGAAGACATCTTAACCCGTGCCCTGCATATGTTTGCATTTTGCACACACAGCTGTACACATGAACATATAAACCGTGCATGCTCACCCCTATGAACAACACAAAGGTTATTCTGACTTTTAAAGGATCATAGTGGAAAGATGATTAAGAGAACTGTTGAGCTAGTATCACAGACTGGAAATTATATGTACCTTGAGAACGTCTTCAGTGGAGTACCTTCAGTTGGTGTGGGAAAGAGGTACATAATTAGAATAATCTAGGAATAAGGAAAAGCAAACAATAAACTGGAAAAGGAAATAAGTGAAAGTGATATTAAGGATATAATTGAAATGACTGATCCTGAGCTCCAGAAGTGTTAAAGAAGAAAGTAAATCCAGTATGAGAATTCATAAATGGTTTTTGCTAATCTTCTAAATTATATGAGAGTGGGAGAGATGGCTTAGCGGTTAAGAGCGCTCTGCTCCTGCAGAGGACCTGAGTTCATTTTCTAGAACCCACATCAGGTGTCTCACAATAGCTCATCACTCTCATCATTAGGAGGTCCAAAACCATTTCCTGGCCATTAAAGGCACTGCACACATGTGCATAAACACTCAGACATGAATATATACACATACTTAAAAATAAAATCTTTTTAAATGTTAAATATTTATCAGAATTTCATATGTACAATGTATTTTCATCATATATACTCCCTACACTTCCCAAATGTATTCCTTCCTTCTAACACTTCTTAAATTCTTGTCCTTTATTTTTTTAAGATCCCTCCCCTGAGTTCAATTTGCACACTTTATTTTTTAAAAAACTTTTTAAAAGTTAAATATATTTTTGAATCTATAAAATTCTAAATTGGGAATTCATATCTAAAAATATTTACAATATTAGGAAGTAAAGCAATTTTGTATGAGTTGAATACTTATCAAAGTTTATCTTTATTAGGAATGTATATTAGTCTATACCTGATATTTTGAGTAAATATGGGTGAAACCTGGTTGTAAAAATATATTTGTAGTGAAATTTATAAATATTATGTTAATTTTGTATCCAGCCTTTTAATTCTTGCCAACCACTTAGAAATACTTAATATTTGCATCTAGTCTTTATTATTAAAATAAGATTTTTTAAACTATTCCATTTTTAGTCAAAAATTATCAAACCTTATAAAATTAAAAACTAAGAGCCTCTAATGTCACATAACTCATTTTTTCCAGAGTAAGTGTTATATGTGTACTGCTAATCATAAACAGGAAATTTTTAGGCAAAACACATTAAACACTTTTAAAAATAATATATTTATTTTAGCATATATTAAAATATAATTATACACTATACGCATGGTTGCTGAAACTACTGGTGAACTTAAAAGTTGATGTTCTGATTTTAAAAAAGAGTTAGTTTAAAGAGAAATATTCAGTAGCATTATAAGTGGTCTATGAATGAGTAAAATTTGGGAAGTACTAATCTAAATAACTTGAAGGGTGAGAAAGTCATCCTAAAACTAATTATAGCAAATCTAGGATAAATTTTATAACTTTTTGTACATTCCAGTTTTTACTCTGCTACAGAAGCCTGATTCTTATTGTTGAAAGTTGAAAAAAAAAAAACAATGTCCTAGCATATTACACTTCAAATTTGTATGCTTCATTATATTATACACATATATTAGTCAAAAGTGAAGTAACTATCACTCAGTAGCTCTCTGTGGTTAGATATTCCCCTGTTTGCATAAATATAGAACATTTACCATTGAAGAGTGTTCCACTGAGTGCTGCTCTAACCATAGCTTAGGAGTGTGATTCATGCTACTTTTAAGTTTTCCCCCTTTACTGGTATGGTACTTACTAATTTACTCATCATAGTGAAGTTGTTATAACCCGAGGTTACATTGAAGTTGCCAGTAACTGTATAAGATAATTTATCATGGGAAATAAAGCTGGGGTAGGGTTGTCAGATTCCTACTAGATCACTTTATTGTAGGAAGTGGTTACTCTTTCTCCATTTTTAATCAAATGAATATTTTCTTAAATCTGTAGGTGGAGATAAAAATGCAAATATAGAGAAAAAAGAAGGTTTTTGTATAGAGAATTCAACTTAAGGAATGTGATTTGTTGATATTTTGAACCTCTTATTTTTCAACACTTCAGTGAATGGACCTGACTGGACTTTTTGCGCCCATCAATAAACATGAGCGGTACCAAGCCTGATATTTTGTGGGCACCACACCAGGTTGATAGATTTGTTGTATGTGACTCAGAACTGAGCCTTTATCATGTGGAATCGGCTGTGAATTCAGAACTTAAAGCTGGATCATTACGTTTATCTGAAGACTCTGCAGCTACATTACTATCAATAAATTCAGATACACCCTATATGAAATGTGTTGCATGGTATCTCAATTATGATCCTGAATGTCTCCTAGCAGTTGGACAAGCAAATGGTCGAGTTGTACTTACAAGTCTTGGTCAAGATCATAATTCTAAGTTTAAAGATTTGATAGGAAAAGAATTTGTCCCAAAACATGCTCGACAATGCAATACCCTTGCATGGAATCCACTGGATAGTAACTGGCTTGCTGCTGGTCTGGACAAGCACAGAGCTGACTTTTCCGTTCTAATATGGGATATCTGTAGCAAATATACTCCTGATATTGTTCCCATGGAAAAAGTGAGACTTTCAGCAGGTGAAGCTGAAACAACACTATTAGTAACAAAACCACTGTATGAGTTAGGACAAAATGATGCTTGTCTATCTCTTTGTTGGCTTCCAAGAGACCAGAAACTTCTCCTTGCTGGCATGCATCGTAACCTAGCCATATTTGATCTTCGGAACACAAGCCAGAAGATGTTTGTAAATACAAAAGCTGTTCAAGGAGTGACAGTAGACCCATACTTCCATGATCGTGTTGCTTCCTTCTATGAAGGTCAGGTTGCAATATGGGATCTTAGAAAATTTGAGAAGCCAGTTTTGACTTTGACTGAGCAGCCAAAGCCCTTGACAAAAGTAGCATGGTGTCCAACTAGGACAGGTCTGCTTGCTACTTTAACAAGGGATAGTAATATTATTAGGCTGTATGATATGCAGCATACACCTACGCCCATTGGGGATGAAACTGAACCCACAATAATTGAAAGAAGTGTGCAACCTTGTGACAATTACATTGCTTCCTTTGCATGGCATCCAACAAGTCAAAATCGAATGATAGTTGTAACGCCCAACCGAACAATGTCTGACTTCACTGTTTTTGAAAGGATATCTCTTGCCTGGAGCCCAATTACATCTTTAATGTGGGCTTGTGGTCGTCATTTGTATGAATGTGCAGAAGAAGAAAGTGATAATTCCTTAGAAAAAGATATAGCAACAAAAATGCGCCTCCGGGCTTTATCAAGGTATGGACTTGATACAGAGCAGGTATGGAGAAACCATATATTAGCTGGAAATGAAGACCCACAACTCAAGTCACTCTGGTATACTCTGCACTATATCCTTTGTCTTGCTAACTTTTGGGGTACATTGGGTAAACATACTGAATGTTTTGTATGTAAATACAAATTATATAGTCTAAAATTCTGAGGTGAAATTGTTTAAAACTGTTAAAAGTTTTAGTTTGTAGACTGGCTGTGGGAAAGCTGGTCAGTAAAGTGGAACTGTCTTAATTGTATAGATTCTTGCTATGGATTTGCTCTTAATTAAATAATTTTAACTTTGAGATATTTTATTGTGCATAATTACCAGTATTTCCTATGCATTTAAATACTTATGAAGCAGTATACAGAAGATATGGATCAGAAATCTCCAGGCAACAAAGGATCGTTGGTTTATGCAGGAATTAAATCAATAGTAAAATCATCTTTGGGTAAGAAAATTCCATTTTATATTTTCAAATACATTTATAACTTTTGGACTCTTGATTCCTAGTTGATTAAAATTACGATTATCTCAGGACTGTGTATATAAATAAATACCTTTATATAACTCTCTCTTGGCTTTCTGATCAGATATTTTACTGACTTGTTAGGTATATTGAGTGTATTTATTATATCCAGATGTTTTGTGGAAGGAATGTTGATTCTTTGATGTAATGTAGACCTTTCTTAAATCTCTTCATTTATTATTTTGTGCTATTTATTGAAGACCCACTTTAGTGGAGATAGTACACAAGTGCATTTATGAGATGCTGATTGTTAGTTTGGATTTTATCACAGCATCTTGTGTTTTAAAGGCTAAATTAAAAGCTCTCTTAACTGAAGAAGATCCCTTTGATTTTGCTTCCCAAATATTCTCACAAGGACTATGCTATGACATGAAGTATGGCCTAACTTGAAGAATACCTGAAAGTTCTTGATGAGTAAGTGAAGGGAATCAGTTAATGAATAAAGTAATGTAAGATTTAAATAGATAAACTATTTATGAATAAAGACACCCTCCTTCCAAAAACAAAAACCTACTTTCAGACTGGTTGCTGTAAGCAGTTGTTCTTACTCTTTTTGTTGGAGTTAATGATGATAATGTTATATTGTCTCTTAGGGTTCAACCTCCACACTTTAGTAGTCTGTTTGTACTCCATCCAGTTAAGATGCTAGAAGAATAATATAGTTAAAGCCATTGTTTTATAGGACTTGCTTTACCATGCTACAGCGTGGATGTACAGTTAAGCTGCTGCATTTGTTCTAGTGTGTTTTCTCTCTGAGGACTTTGAAATTACTCTGTGAAATTACTCTGATGCTCAGTGCTGAAAGATGAATGGAAAACTTTAGATCTGTTTCATTTTGGTTTTACCCATTAGAACTACACCAGAAAGAATAACCTTTATCAGAAGAAATAAAATGAGTAAGTTTAATGAGAAACTGCCTTACTCTACTTACTTTAACAGAAGTAAAAAGGCAGGCACAATATATATCACCATTTATGAACCTGAATATACCATGGTTTGTGAGTTTAAAAAACTGCTGTCACAAGACCTGCATCAGAACTGGACTGAGTTCCTGAGGTCCAGTTGAAGAGTGGGAGGAATAACAGTGTGAGCAAAGAGGTCAAGACCATGATGGGTTCACTCACTGAAACAGTCTACCTGTACTAGTGGGAGCTCACCAACTCCAGCCGGATTGGGAAGGACCAAGCATGGGACCAAAGTGGTCCCTCTGAATGTGGTTGACAGTTGCATGGATGGGGCAGACTGAGGGGCCACTGGCAGTGGCACCAGGATTTATCTCTACTGCTTGTACTGGCTTTTTGGGAACCTATTCTCTTTGGATGTATGCCTTGCAAGGCCTGGATATAGTAGGGAGGGCATTGGACTTTCTACAGGGCAGTGTGCCATGCCCTCTTTGATGATTGGATGGGTTTGGAGCGGGAGGGTATGTGGTGGGAGCGGAGGGAGGGAAGGGAATGGGAACTTGGATTGGTATGTATAGTGAAAAAGGATAGTTTATATTCTTTCTCTTTTTTTAAAAGAGTGTTTTTCTGAGGGATCAAAGCCAAAAGAAAAGAAAAAAGAAAAGAAAAGGGGGAAAAAACTGCTGCCACAAAGAATTAAGTATTATGTCAGTAAAATGTATGGTATTGGACAATGGGCTAAGAGTTCAGAATATAGGAGGAATATAACTAGAGAGCAAGCAATATGTTAATATGTTAGAAATCCTGATATTCTATGGAATAGATGAAATTGTTGTAAGAACTCAAAGAAATGCCTTAAAAGGGGAACAGTGATGAGATATGAAAAAATGGAACCATATATTCATGTAGACAAGGGAAAGAAAACACTTTCAGTTGACTGAAATTGCTGATCAGTATGAAGAGAAATCATCAACTATAAATAATTAAAAACAGGCTGTGTGAGGGAGGTTAAAATGATAATTAGTGTCAGGAGCTAACGTTGAATAGAGGGAAGGCTGTTGTTGCTTTCTTTTCTCTTTCAATATAAAATTAAGCACGCTTAAATGTTGGTTGGAAAAGCCATGTTCGTGTGTGAGTGTGGGCATGCTCATGCTGCTGCACACATGTGGAGATCAGAAGACAACTTTTGGAACTCACTTCTAGCCATCCACCTTGCTGAGGGAGGGTCTTTCTTACTGTTTATGAACTTCATGCTCCAGTTTACCAGCCCATGATGAATTTCCTGTCTTTGTCCCCATAAGAGTGCTGGGATTCAGATGCCTTCCATCTGGCCTTCTAGTGGGTGGAGCTCAGGGTCATCAGGGTTGTAGCTAGGACTTAACTACCGAAGGCATTTCTCTCACCCCACTTCCTGTCTTTAATATGGCAGAAGGTTGTATAATAAAAGACTAGCTGACTTTTCACCCAACACAATAAAAGTTTGAAAAAGTTTAACTTTGATATAGAGAATTTATCTGTTCAAATTGATTTAAAGGAGCAAAATAGCTAAGATTTTGTGTTTTTGTTTTAACACCAAAGTTTTTTATAGTGTATTATTTTATCATATATATATATATATATATAATACACATATGTGTGTGTGTGACATACAAATCATATTATCTGATTGGTGATTTGAGACTTTTATTTTGGATTTGTATTTTAATGTTTGCATATGCTGTTTCCTTTGCAAACATAATAAAGTATTGATCCTATGAATATGGGCAATATGAGATTCAGTGAAAAGTTTTTTATTTTTGTATTGATATGTATATCATGCATAGATTTTCATAGATATGTTAAAATTTTATAGATGTTAAAATTGTAGTATAATGGTCCATTTGAAATTAATGGTATCACATTTCTTTTGATAATCCTAATTACCCACAGCATAATTGCCAAACTAAGAAAGAATCCCTGAGCTGCCAGAGTTCAATTCATTAAATTAAAAATATTCTATTTAAAAATAAGTGATTTGGGGCTGTAGTTGGGAGAATACTTGTCTAGCATGCATGAAGCCCCAGGTTTAATCCCAGCACTGTTAAAACTGAGTGTGTCCAACAACTCTATAGTCCCAGCTCTTGGAGTGGAGGTAGAAGGCTCAGAAATGTAAGGTCATCTTTGGCTGGCTTGGACTCCATGAGAGCCTGTCTGGCGGGGAGGTAATTTTTGTGTTACAGTGTTGCTCAGCTCAGCAATAGATTGGTACTTAGCATTTCACTCCCCATCTCCAACCTGTCTACCTTCTGCCCCCACTGCTATCCCTCCAGGGAAAATCCTTTTGGCTGGAGATGTAGCTCAGCAACAGAACTCCTGCTTAGCACATTCAAGGCCAGGTTTAATTCACAGCAACAAAATTATTAATTTAGCTGTAATTATTTAATAGTTTACTAACTTCCCTTACAACTTTTCCGTAAAGCAAAAAGGTATAGTTTAAAATACTGACAAAGATAATATTTTAGACTTGTCACAAACCACCATCACGTTGATAATCATACAAGTTATTTAAAAGTATGAATTTTAAGCTGGGCGATGGTGGCACACGCCTTTAATCCCAGCACTCAGGAGGCAGAGGCAGGCGGATCTCTGTGAGTTCGAGACCAGCCTGGTCTACAGAACTAGTTCCAGGGCAAGGCTCCAAAGCCACAGAGAAACCCTGTCTCGAAAAAAAAAAAAAAAAAAAAAAAAAAGTATGAATTTTTGGTAAATTGGAAAGCTTAGACCTATTTTATTCCTTGTAAGGTGTTTATACTAAGTGATTTTTTTATTTATATACATAGATGTACATATATAAAGTTTAACTTAAAAGTGATAACTAAGTTTTAAATATTTTTCTTTATATTATTTTTGTTTGTTTTGAGACAGGGTCTCTCTCTGTAGTCCTTGCTGTCCTGGTCACAATATAGACCAGGCTTGTCTGGAACTCATAGAGATCCATTTGTCTTGGCCACCATGCTGGGATTTAATGCATGCACCACCACATTCAGCTATTTTTCTCATTATAATGCTTATTTTTTCAATCCTTTGACAGATCAATTGTAGTCAGCTTTGGATCATTTGCTACTTTTCTCTAACATAGATTGTCTTGTCTCCTCGAGTCACTACATAGTAGTACTTAGGTACTACTCAAAGTCTCACAAAGCTAAGATGAATGTTGTGGCTATGTGCAGTTTTTTCTAGAGTTAAGAATATTCTTCCAAATTCATGTGGTTGTTGGTCAAGTTCAAAGACTGCAGAAACAGGTTGAAGACACATGTAGGAGATAAAGTTCCTAGGAATGGGAAAGAATTGGATCTAGGTAATTTTTGGCTTTTGAAGGAAATATGCACATATCCTTTACTAACCAGAGTGGGTGGTCGTTTTTAGGGTTTAGTGAACCAGAGGCTGAGAGGCTGAGATTCCTTGTAGTTGTAGAACTAAGCTATGTCCTTCTTTCTGGTTGGTTGGTGGCCATGGGTCCTGAAGGTTGTTTACAGTTCTTTGCTTCCCACAGACTTTCTTACCAAGATGGCAGCTCTGACTGCTTTAAGACCAAGAGGTCTTTCCTACTGCATCTCTTACTTATAGACTCTCTTTAAGGGTTGGCTGATTAATTTAGGCTTAGACTACATAACTGCCCATTGAGTCACTCACAGTCAGTTGAGTAAGGATTCTTTCTTTTCTGCTATGATTTGTTGTCTAGAAGCAAGTCACAGATTCAGTTTAAATTCCAGAGGAGGTGATTATTCAAGGGTATGGTTCCCGAGCTGTAGGAATCCTGGGGCCCTACTTCATTCAGCCTACAGTCAGTGGATTGAACCATCCCCCCTTCCCTGCACACAGGGTTCTCCATGTAGCCTTGACTGTCCTGGAACTAGCAAACCATGCTGGCCTCAAACTCACAGAGATCCACCTGCATCTGCCTCCTGAGTGCTGGAATTAAAGGCGTGTGCCACTACTACCTGGCAAGCTGATTGAATTCTAAAAGCTCATCTATTTGCTGTTGACCAAGTTATTTCTTTCTATAAGTATCATTGATACATATATATATATATATATATTCATAAATATATAATTGCTGTAAGTTACATGTATAAATTACTAAATAAAGGAAGGTTGCAATATGGACACTCACATTTCCTCATTCATAATTTAATTTTTTCTGAAAATACTTTTTGTATTTTTGACAGTTTGATCATAAAACTTTCTAGAACACTTAGGAATGTGTTATACTTAATTGACAAACTAAACTTCATGTTTGTTTGTTTTGCCTTTATTTGCTTAAATTAAATTATTTTGCCTTTATAACCAGCTACCATGATTTCAGTGTAATGCTATGAAAATAGTAATTTTTTTTCCTTTAAAAAAAGATACTATATAGTTTTCTAATTTAATAGCAGAGTGAGACATAGTCAGGTCATTCCCATTGTATGTTTTTCTTTATTGTTTACCTTGAAGTCCTTTGATGACTGTAATCTCATTTTTTTTAATGCATATGGATAGCTATACAGCATCTAGCAGTCAGGCAGAGGTGGTCCAGCCTCTTGCTAAGGAATGTGTGACCACACATATGCAGGAGGAAATGAAGATAGCTCAAGTGCTTGGGACTCCAAGGCAGAGGGCATTCCTTGCAAATAAAATAATTCAACTATCTACTCTGCTGGAGCTTGTGTTGTAGTGAGAGATCAGATGTGAGAATCTCTGTTCAATACTGTCTGTAGGACACAGAGGAGACAGGTGGTGAGGGAGAGAGCAGGCATCTGTGTTAGCTTAGAGGGCTGGAGCAAGGGCTCAGCTTAGTGAGTCCTAGCATCCATTTTTATAGTGGTAGCCTCTTAGTAATTCAACTATGGTGTAAAATGTCTTAAAATTTTAGTATACTGTTTACTTATGCTATTGTAAGATTATGGCTGAGAAACTGAATTTCCTAAATGCTGTTGACATTTTTTTCGTAAAGCTGAACTGTTGCCTAATATATTTCAAAATAACAATAAAATAATATAAAGCATTCTCTGTTTTTAGGAATGGTGGAAAGCAGCAGACATAATTGGAGTGGCTTGGACAAACAAACTGATATTCAGAACTTAAACGAAGAGAGGATTTTAGCATTACAGCTTTGTGGGTGGGTAAAGAAAGGAACGGATGTAGATGTGGGACCATTTTTGAACTCTCTTGTGCAAGAAGGAGAATGGGAAAGAGCTGCTGCAGTGGCTTTGTTCAACCTGGACATTCGGCGAGCAATCCAAATCCTGAATGAAGGGGCATCTTCAGAAAAAGGTATTAGGTTATGTTCTGAGAATGGCAATTCATAGAATCTGCTAAAGAAAGGATGTGGATAGTTTTTAGTTACCTAGCCAATATCCTATATACATTTTTTATTGAAAGGGAAAGTGTATGGTGCTAAGCAGTAAGTATTAGACAGTTGCATTTATATATGCCTCAGGATAGATTAATAAAGACAAAATGTTCTTAAATGATGCTTTAATAATAATATGTTTTCCCACATGTATTTCTTTTTTTGTTTTAAAGAGAATCATATACATTGAGGAATGTCGGTTGGAACTGCTTTTGTTTGTAAGCAATATTTTAGTATATACTTTCTCTTTTGGTAGGATAATGATATTTTTGTTTAGACCAGTATAGATTCTTATGAAAAGCATTTTGTGATCTGGAAAATGTTTCTACTTGAGCCTGATTGAAACATATGTCCTGTGTAGCCTTAAAAGGAAGGGGGAGGGGGAGAGAGGGGGGGGGGAAGGAAGGGAGGGAGGGAGGGAGGGAGAGAGAGAGAGAGAGAGAGAGAGAGAGAGGGAGAGAGAGAGAGAGGGAGGGAGGGAGGGAGGGAGGGAGGGAGGGGATAAAGTTCAGTTTGCTAGAGGATCCTTAAGAGAAACAAATCAGTCAAAAACCAAGAATTACCATCCTACTGCCACTTTTCTTGTGACAGGGTTTCTCTGTGTAGCCCCCGGCTGTCTTGGAACTTGCCCTATAGACCAGGCTGGCCTTAAACTCAGAGATCTGTCTGCCTCTGCCTCTGCCTCTTGAGTGCTGGGATTAAAGGCGTGTACCACCTCATGCCCCACCACTGCATGACAAGTTTTGTTTTTTGTTTATTATTGTTATTAGGTATAGTTCATTTAAATTCTTAAGGTGTATATAGTTGTTTATCTTTAACCCACATAGACAATTATTTCTGAGTTTCAGAGTAATGAATTCTTACTCTGGCCCACCTTTAACACATTATAGCTCAGTTATACCATAAAAATGCCATTGACTGTAATATATTCATTTATTTTCATTCTAAAAGTTAAAAAAGTTGTATCTTTAGCCTGAGCATCGCTGCCTTTACTTCAGAGAAAGCCTTCTGCATGATAGTATGAGAGGTGTGTAGTGCAATTTAAAAAAGGACACATGTGAGACCCTGGGTTCACTATGTAGCGCTATTGAGTTCTTCCTCCCCCAAAGGACTCTATTTCTAACTTAATTTTGCTACAACCTGAAAACATAGTTTTCTATTATATGTACCTGGAAAATTTGGTATTCCTATGCTTTTATTTTAAAAAACTTAATAATAGAGTAGGCAGAAGAATGAAGCACCAAGTATCTTGGAAAGCATTTTTGTAAAAGTGAGTAATGAAGCTGCTAAGAACAGAAAGGGGGGGGGGGGAGGAAGATACTGTTTAACTGGAAGAGGAAGAATGGTTAGAGTCAAGAGCTGTCTGAAAGGTAGAAAATGCTTGAGAAAAAAGACAAAGGGAGATCGTAGCTTTCACATTTGGAGAGAAGTGGCCATGCAGAACTGCAGAGTAGGTCGGCAGCTTGCTAGCACCCTATGCAGCACAGAACATAAACAGAACAGTTTATAAAGTATAAAGTTAGTGGTAATGTACGCTTTGTTGCAAGTATGTCTAAGTACAGTTTGTGATAATTCTGATAGCTCATTTTGGCCTAGAAATTGTTCGAAGTATAGTATAGTAAAAATACTGAAACACTGTTTTCTCCAGCTGATACTTTGCATATCAGTATATGTGTTATATAATTAGAAATAGGAAAATAAAACTTTGAAAATTGTAATAGTGGGGTATAGTACTCTGAGAGAGCATAGATGACTTTACTGATAAGGGTGGCAGTGATTTTGGTAAGATGGTCTCACTTGTCTCCATTTAGGTACCAAATAATAATATAATATATAGGAAACTACTGAACAAAGAGTTTGAAAGTTAAGTGTTGTACTTGCTGCTGTGGAAGTAGCTCAGTGGTAAAGCATTGCAGTGGGATTCTGAATTCAGTGTCTAGTACTGCAGGAAAAAAATTATTATGCACAAGTGTGTACATGAATTGTTTTTTTCAAAGAAGTATTTTTTATTGCTATTTATTGAGCTCTACATTTTTTCTCTGCTCCCCTCCCTGCCTCTCCCCTCCCCACTTCAACCCTCCCCCAAGGTCCCCATGCTCTCGATTTACTCAGGAGATCTTGTCTTTTTCTACTTTCTACTTCCCATGTAGATTAGATCTATTTAAGTCTCTCAGTGTCCTCATTGTTGTCTAAATTCTCTGGGATTATAGTTTGTAGGATGGTTTTCTTTGCTTTATGTTTAAAACCACCTATGAGTGAGTACATGTGATAATTGTCTTTCTGTGTCTGGGTTACCTCACTCAAAATAATGTTTTCTAGCTCCATCCTTTTTCCTCCAGAATTCAAGATGTCATTATTTTTTTTCTGCTGTGTAGTACTCCATTGTGTAAATGTACCACATTTTCCTTATCCATTCTTTGGTCGAGGGGCATTTAGGTTGTTTCCAGGTTCTGGCAATGACAAACAATGCTGCTATGAACATAGTTGAGCACATGTCCTTGTGGCACGATTGAGCATCCTTTGGATATATACCCAAAAGTGGTATTACTGGGTCTTGAGGAAGGTTGTTTCCTAATTTTCTGAGAAATCGCCACATTGACATCCAAAGGGGTTGTACCTGCTTGCATTCCCACCAGCAATGCAGGAGTGTTCCCTTTTCCCCACAACCTCTCCAGCATAAGTTGTCATCAGTGTTTATGATATTGGCCATTCTTACAGATGTAAGATGGAATCTCAGAGTTGTTTTGATTTGCATTTCTCTGATGACTAAGGATGTTGAGCATTTCCTTAAGTGTCTTTCTGCCATTTTAGATTCCTCTGTTGAGAGTTCTCTGTTTATATCTGTACTCCATTTTTTTAAAATTGGATTATGTGTTCTTTTGGTGTTCAGTTTCTTGAGTTCTTTGTATATTTTGGAGATCAGAGTTCTGTCTGATGTGGGTTTGGTGAAGATCTTTTCCCATTCTGTTGGCTGTTGTTTTGTCTTATTGACTGTATCCTTTGCTTTACAGAAGCTTTTCAGTTTCAGGAGGTCCTATTTATTGTTTTTCTCAGTATCTGTGCTGCTGGGGTTATATTTAGAAAGTGGTTCCCTGTGCCAATGCATTCAAGTGTACTTCCCACTTTTCTATAAGGTTTAGTGTGGCTGGCTTTATGTTGAGGTCTTTGATCCATTTGGACTTGAGTTATGTGCATGGTGATAGATATGGGTCTATTTTCATTCTTCTACATGTTGATATCCAGTTATGCCAGAACTACTTGTTAAATATGCTTTCTCTTTTCCTTTTGATATTTTTTGCTTCCTTGTCAAAAATCAGATGTTTGAAGATGTGTGGATTGATATCTGGGTCTTCTATTCGGTTCCATTGGTCCTCCTGTCTGTTCTTATGCCAATACCAGGCTGTTTTCAGTACTGTAGTTCTGTAGTAGAGTTTGAAGTCAGGGACTGTGATGCCTCCAGAAGTTCTTTTATTGTACAGGATTGTTTTTGGCTATCCTGGGTTTTTTGCTTTTCCATATGAAGTTGAGTGTCGTTTTTTGAGGTCTTTGAAGAATTTTGTTTGGATTTTGATGGACATTGTGTTGAATCTGTCATGAATTGTTTTTTAAGAATGGATGTTTTTCAACCTACAGGAGATCTGAATCTCAATGTGGTAGCAATGGCTTTATCAGGGTATACGGACGAGAAGAACTCTCTTTGGAGAGAGATGTGCAGCACACTACGATTGCAGCTCAACAACCCCTATCTCTGTGTCATGTTTGCATTTCTGACCAGCGAAGCAGGAGCTTATGATGGAGTTTTGGTAAGCTGTTTTGATTCCCCAGATCGTCCTTTGAATTATAGCAGGTTTGCTTTTTGTAGTTTTGATAATACAGATTTTAGCTACAGAACCAAAACTATTTATTTCCTCCTTTACTGAAGAACTGAGTGAGCTCTAGAAATGTACAGCTATAAACGTATACATGTATTTGCTGTTTAAATCGTGCGAATATGTTTGTGTGTACTTGTGTGTGTATAGATAACTGGTGATCAGTCAGTCAGCTTTGACTAAGGTGTCCATCTAAATTAATGTTGGTCATTTGAGATGATTTCTGTTTGGAAAACAAATTATATAATCACACTACTTATAAAAAATTTGATTTAATTTAGTCTTTCAGTTATTTTAGTCACTTGTATTACCATGTGATTTCTTCCATGTCATGAAGTGAGGTTTCCTTACTCATTTTGGTTGTTGAGTAACAAGCTTCACATAAAAACCTCTTTCCTTTGTACTGTCTGTCTTCTTTCTAGCAATGAAAAAAACTTTATCTACTCAAATGTGTTCCTCTGTTTCCCATTAGAGCATTTCTTATAAAATATGCACAGTCTGTAATGTTTATAAAAATGTGTGTCTTATGAGCTATCATACTGAAAATTTAAGTATTAATGTCCATTTTGACAGTGTCCAGTTGATTTTGTTCATTGCTTTTAATAAATTTCTAGTGAACCTTTCTGACCTTCAAATTAATATCAAGAAATGTTTATTTTTGACTGTTATTACTATATTTGCTAAAGAGGAGGTTTTATAGTCTTGTCTTTGAGCTGACAGGATACTTAAGCAAGTACTAGAGAATGAGCTTAGAAAAAGAAATGAACCAATTGTTTAAACGTTGCATTCTGTATTTTCATTTGTTACCTCTAGTAAAAATACCTTCTCTTTCACCAAAAGGGAGAATTGACAAGGAAGTTTATGCATCTAAGCTATTTTAAAATGTATTTAATTTAAACAGAAAAGACTTCTTTGGCAATTGGTGACTCTCCAATATCTGAACATATATATGTATGAAAATGTATAGTGTACACATATATTTTTCTAATACATATGAAAATAAACTTACATATTAGGTGCATATTTAGTCCCTGTAAAAACAGAAAAGTTATGGTGCGTATAATTGTTTGTTTTTCCAGTATGAAAACAAAGTTGCAGTACGTGACAGAGTGGCATTTGCTTGTAAATTCCTTGGTGATACTCAGGTGAGAACCAATTCAGTTCTATATTTGAGGTAATTAATGTTTATTAGGAAGTATTTTAACAAACTAATCTTTACATGTAATTATGTGCCTGAAAATTTTTTACATAAAATCTAAAAAGGTAATTATTACATTGAACTTATAAATATGCATGTACTATCTAAATTTGTTTTAGAATGTTGACTTGATGTTTTAGTTTAATTTTTCCTTTAGAAGAGGACTTAGCAGATAGAAATTTTAAGCTCAGATTTTAGTAATGCTGTATGCAAATCATTTCAGTATCTAAACACTTAGTTGCTGCCTCTGAGGGTCGTGAGAATGAAATACACAGAGATGACTTGTTTGGGGAGGCTGCTCATTTGTTTCTATCTGCCCAGACTCAAAATAATGACACTGAAACCATATTACTTGCACTACTGTTTGGCCAATAGCTTAAGCATATTTCTAGCTAGCTGTTACATCTTAAATTAACCCATATCTATTATTTTATATTTTACCATGAGGCTGGTGACCTACTGGCAAGGTTCTGACTGGCAGCTTGTGCCTTTCTTCTCTGGCTCTGGCAGCTACATGGCATTTCATTGACTCCGCCTTCTTTCTCCTAGCATTCAGTTTAGTTTTCCCTGTGTAGCTCTATTCTGCCAAGCCACTAACTGAAACAGATTTATTCCTTAAACAATAAAAGCAACACATATACCGAAGGACTTCTCACACCAATGACTAGCAGTGCTATTATAATGACAGAATTTGGGGAAATGAGGAGGAATGGTGACTGGTGTTTAGAATAGGATGAAATTAGACCATGTAAAGGAAATAGTTTTTGTTGATGGCTTTCAACATGTAATTCCAATTCTGTGATTCTGTTACATAGTACCATGAGAGGTAAGAATTTGCTGAAAAGGCGACACTTCTCTTAGGGTTAGCCGTCTATAAACATAGGAAATGTAAGTTTTGAAGATGAGTGTGGGCACTGGGGAGATAGCACAGTTCAAGGAACTGAGCTGACCCCCTTAGAACCTGTGGAAATACCTGGGTGTTATCTTATAATCCCAGGGTTGGGTGGCAGGGACAGGAGGGTCCTTGGGGCTTACTGCTCTGCCATCCTACCAAATCAGCAAACTCCAGCTTCAGTGAGAGCCCTGAATTAAATACAATATGGAAAGCTATTGAGAAAAACATCTGATGACAATCACTGGCCTCCACACATGCGCTTCCGCACACCACACAAAAAAATAAAGTGATTGTGAAAACTGTATCGAAACTTGAAATAGATATAGACTTCCTAGTACATATCTAGATTTTGGTAAGAGTTTCTGTCTTAAAATGTTTTTCATCAAGAATAAAATTGTTCTAAATCAAATGTGTAGTGAAACAGATTATATTTAAAAAGTCACTTTGAATTTTTCAGTTAAATAAATACATTGAAAAACTGACCAATGAAATGAAAGAGGCTGGCAATTTGGAAGGAATCTTGCTTACAGGCCTCACTAAAGATGGAGTGGACTTGATGGAGAGCTACGTGGATAGAACTGGAGATGTCCAGACAGCAAGCTACTGCATGTTACAGGTTAGTGCAGGCTGACACTGGTCTTAAACAAAATGCAAAGCCATAGTCTCCATGTCGTGTATCCTCAGGTGAAGCACACATGCTTTTTCCCTCGCTTTGGGGTTTTAGTTCTCTTGAGGACTTGTGTTGCTCTAATGGCCCTAATCTCATCAGCTTAGAAATACCGGTCTTGACTGCATCTGAGTTCACGTAAAGCTTAGATGGAATCAGAGCCTCAGGTCAGAGTCCAACCCTTCTTCCATAAAGGACTCCCTCTGCTATTCTGAACTGTGGTTTCCTTTCATCTGACCAGCAGAAGAGCAGTTACACTTCAGATCCTTTACACTCAGTGAATAACTAGTTCATCAACATTTTTTTCATTGCTTTAACAGTCTAGTGGTTAAACCAGATTGCAGGAAAAAGTTGCTCTCTACCTTTGTGGGAAACATAAATTCTGTGTCTACCATGTCCAGTAACCCTCCAGCAGTCTTAACCTTTTGTGGCATGAGCACTTCTCTCTTTTAGCCTGCTTTACCTTGGTAAACAAATCAAAATGTGCTTACCACTTCCCTTCTCTATACTTTTCTGTGAACTTGCTTAATGCGGGTTCAAAATGCAGAGTCAGCTTATATAAAATATCAAGCCACCGCATGTGAGAAAAGGTATTCCGTCATTCAACTTTTCTCACTGGAATGAGATTTTTTTTTTTATCTTTTAATGAACTACTGATATGTGACTACAGAGTACAGACGGGTATGTAATTTTTTTTGTAAAATGTTAAATTTGTAAAATGTTAAAATGCAAACAGTAAGTACAGTACATAATGTGACCTTTAAAAGTCTAGTCTGATAACTGCCGCTCTTTTGTTGAGATGTTTCCACTGTGGCCAAGATTAACTCTACCGTCATGCTGTTTTCATTTCATTTGTTCTCTTTCCTTGTGTTCCTTTGTTTTTCCCGCCTTATTATGCACCACTTGCTTCTTCTGTCTTTCCCCTTATGTCTCCTATTGACTTTTAGCTATACCCTTCCCATTGTCTTACTGGGTAAAGCTGGTGCTTTGGGCCTCACAATGTATCCTGAACTCATCATGCTGCATTCCACAGCTGACATGTCATAGTATCCTTTCTTTCCTACCTCACCTCTAGCACTGGGTTTTTCTTAAACTTTGCATTTTGCAAGTATTATGACAGTGTAATTTCATTTATGCAATTTTTCCTTTGTCCACTGATCACATATTTTATTCTGTGTATATTATGAGCTCCAACTTACAATGTTGTTTTTGCTTTAGGTAGTAATTTGTCTGTTCTATAAATTATAAGAAAGGAATTACAGACCTTCTATTTGTTTATCACTATGCCTAGTGTCTGTTCCTCCTGTGGATCTGAGTTTAATCTTGTTTCCTCACCTTGTTTTTTCTCTAGCATTTCTTATAATAGAGGTGATGGCCTCAGCTTGCATTTAACAGAAGCATCTAGTTCATCTTGGTTCTTCTTGCAGCACTTTAAAGAAATGCTTTCCATCTGGCCTCCTTTGATTCTGATGAGAAATTAGCAGTTCTCCTTGCTTTCCTGTATGTAATGTTTCATGTTTCCATGGATTTCTTTCAAGAAGTCCTCTTTCTCTTTGATTTTTCAAAAAAAAAAAAAAAAAATGAGACTGATGGGCCTACTTATATTCTTTGTATTATGTGTATTGATTACTGAGCTTCTTGGATCTATCAGTTAACATTTTTTCACTAGATTTGGGATGTTTAGGTATATTATTTCTGATTCTTTTATCTTTTTTTGCATTTCTTATTCTCCATTTTTTTGCCTTAATATGCATATAGTAAAGTTCTAGTGTTTAGAGCCTGGGGGTTTCTGTTCATTTTCTATTTTCCTTATTATTTATCTCCTCCTCTTCAATTGGACAATTTTTTTTCCTTTTCTCTTTTTGTTTTTAGACAGGTTCTCATTGTGTAGACCTTGCTGGCCTGGAATTCATTTTGTAGGTCAAGCTGGGATCCTTCTATGTCTATCTCTGTGAGCTGCGTTTAAAGGTGTGGTATGCTTCCACACCCAGCTTCAGTTGGACAACTGATGTTGGTTTGTTTATGTGTTCTGTCACTGCCCTTGGCCATTAAACTTGCCAGGGAATTTTTTTCTTCCTATGTGTGTGTGTGTGTGTATATATATATATATATATATATATATATATATTTATATATTTATATATTTTATTTATGGTGAAAAGGTAGATATTTAGAATTAGCTAGCTGGACTCAGTTTAGATGAACCCAATTTTGTTGGCAACATTCAGAGCATCATAATCAGGAGCCAGCTGAACATGCGCCCTCTTCTCTCCGTCAGGCCTTATGAGGATGTTGATTTTGGCCACATCAGTGTCATAGAGTCTCTTCACAGCCTACTTGATCTGATGCTTGTTGGCCTTGACATCCACATGAACACTTATGTGTTGTTGTCCTCTGTCTTCTTCGTGGTTGATGATGGCATAGTGGTCAAGCTTGTTCGTCTTAGGCATGTTCTTTTGAGGGTTTTTGGGCTGCAACAGGAGCCACACAGGGTCCTGGGCTGCAAGAAGGTGGGTGATGTACAGATCTTCTTGTGGCTGTGGATACCTTTCAGCACTGCCTTCTTGGCTTTCAAGGCCTTCTCTTTGACTTTGGCTTTGGGAGGGACAGGAGCCATCTTCCACGAGTATTTTTAAAAATAAACTTTACTATAGCTTACATTCCTTATTTACTCACTAGTTAAAAGGATTGGTTTTCATTAGTCTTGTTTTCCTTGAGCATTTTTCTGTAGCACAAATTCTAATTGTTCTTAATAAAAACCTGGAGTCAGGTATTGAGGGGTGAAAACTGAAGGATCAGAGAAGCAGTGCGGCCAGCACTAGAGAAACCTTTTGCTCCTACCAGTGCTCAGACTGAAGGGGTGATCCTGTCCTGAGACTGCAACCTCAGACTGCAACTGTCTTTCCCAAACCTAGACTACAATGAGCTCCTGTCTTTTCCTGCCTTATATTCTGCTCTCCACCCAGCCATATCACTCCTGTCTCCACCTCCCTAGTGCTGGGATTAAAGGCATGGGATCCCAAGTGCTGGGATTACCTTTGTGTGAGCTCTGTTTCTCTGTTAGATTTAATCTTGTGTATCCCAGGGTGGCCTTGAACTAACAGATCTCTTTGCCTTTGTCTTCCAAATCCTGGGATTAAAGGTGTGATCCATCACTCCCTGGCCTCTAGTGGCTTAGCTCTGCACTCTGATTTTCAGGCAAGCTTTATTTATTAAAACATAAACAAAATTTCACTACATTTTTCTTTAAATGTGCCGCATACTACATTATAGCTTTCTTCTGCCAACTCTGACACTCATACTTGTTTTAGAGATATTCTTACTGGTCAGAAATTGATGTTCTGAATGGGAAGAACTTTAAACTTAGGAAAGCCATTTCTTGCTTCTCACTAATGCCTATGTGTATTTCTTATTTAACTTATGTAAAAGCACCATTTCACTATTAGATATAAAGGGCCAGTCTCAGTGTTAGTTTAAACGTTGTTAAGTAGTTTTGATGTGTAATTTGGATCTATTATAAGCAGAGTTTTAAATCCATAAATTTTAATAGTTAAGATAAAGGGTTATCTTATCACCATTGACTGCCACCTGCTCCTTAAACTACAAAGGTACTTCCTGCCAAGTATGTTATCTAGGTGCATGTTTACATCACTAGTGAAGTCTAGTGTAAGGTAGATTACTGAGGCTTTCCTCATTAGGAGCCAGTTTCGGGGAAAAGGCCATTTCTCCTGAGTTACTTAATTCATGTTCTACCCAGAATCCTCTGATTTAAACTAGGACATTTGAAATTTATGTTTTCTTTTTAGGGTTCACCTTTAGATGTTCTTAAAGATGAAAGGGTTCAATATTGGATTGAGAATTACAGAAACTTATTAGATGCTTGGAGGTTTTGGCACAAACGAGCTGAATTTGATATACATAGGAGTAAATTGGATCCCAGTTCCAAGCCATTAGCACAGGTAAGTAGCATATTCTACAGAGAATCAAATGTTAACATGTCAGAAAATAATGAATTATTATCTCCCATTCTTTTATTTATATTGTTTCTCTTAATGTCTTTGTCTATTTCAAAACCTTTTTTCTGCTTTAGTTTTTTTAATTTCCTAACAATTATCTTGTACAGCTAAACTTTGAGATAAAACAAAGGACAGTAGGCCTAGATGATCTTAGGAAAGTCTAATTGCTAGAACTGTCTGAAATTCAGCGTCTGCTAAATTCTGTCAGACTCGTGTTAGTAATCCCATGTGCATATTGTTTTTATGTATTTATATAGAGTAGAACAGGATTTTAAAAAAATAGAATAAGTATAAACATATGTCTATACATGGCATTTTTAATATGAGATCAATTATCACAAGGTATGTGATATGATATCATACTATTACTTCAGATGTTAAATATTTGGTTATCTTCACCCTGAGCACTGGATGGTGCTATTTTCTTTTTAAAGGAAATTGAAAATTATTGTGGCAGCTGGAGTAGGTATTTAGTAAGATAATATTGTGCCGTATGTTACTAATCTGGAAGAGCTCTAGGGCTTTCATAAAACCTAGCGAGCACCTTTTAATGGTTATTTTTACCATCTCACCAGCCTTGTTTTGAACTTTTAATGTACTATTGCAGGAGCCTTAATTCCTTTTCACCTTACAAAAGGTAGTGGTGGGGAATGTTTTTTGTTTGTTTGTTTGTTTGTTTTTTGTTTTTTTTTTTGTCCTTGAAATATGTAACTTGGGACCTTGTATGTGCTTAGTAGTTGGTCTTATACTGAGCTATATCTGCAGAGCCCCCTTCCTTCCTTCCTTCCTTCCTTCCTTCCTTCCTTCCTTCCTTCCTTCCTCCCTCCCTCCCTCCCTCCCTCCCTCCCTCCCTCCCTCCCTCCCTCCCTCCCTCCGTCTTCCTTCCTTCCTTCCTTCCTTCCTTCCTTCCTTCCTTCCTTCCTTCCTTCCTTCCTTCCTTCCTTCCTCCTTCCCTCCTTCCCTCCCTTCCTCCCTTCCTCCTTCCCCTCTTCCCTCCTCCCCTCCCTCCCCCCTCTCTCCATCTTCTTTCCTTCCTTCCTTCCTTCCTTCCTTCCTTCCTTCCTTCCTTCCTTCCTTCTTTCCGTCCTTCTTTCCTTCCTTCCTTCCCTTCTTCCCTCCCTCCCTCCCTCCCTCCATTTTCTTTCCTTCCTTCCTTCCTTCCTTCCTTCCTTCCTTCCTTGCTCCCTCCTTCCCTCCCTCCCTCCCTCCCTCCCTCCCTCCCTCCATTTTCCTTCCTTCCTTCCTTCCTTCCTTCCTTCCTTCCTTCCTTCCTTTCTTTTTCTTGACAAGACTCTGACTAAATTACACAGGCTGACCTTGAACTTGTGATCCTCTGCATCAGCTATCCAACTAGTTGGGTTATAGGCCTGTCAGGAAGCCCAGCTCAGGGTCACTGACTTTTTGGTTTAATGGTTGCATGTTGGTACCTTAGTTTCTCTTCTTGTTGCTGTGAGCAACTAATTAACAAGAAGCAGTTTAAGGGGCAGCAGTTCTAGGGAATACAACTATTGGTGGTGGTGGGGTGCTTGGGAGTAGGACCATGATGCAGTTGCCACTGTGTGTCCGCAGTCAGGAAGTGAGGCCAGGCTAAGAAACATAAAGGGCCACACCAGATGACCCAGTTTCTCCAGTTAGGCCCTATACCAGCTAGGAACCAAGTGTTCTGTGGGACACATTTAATATTAAATTCCATTGGGGTATTTTTTATGCATTTCATTGTCCCTGATTATGATAAAATGTTAGGGTCTAAAGTTCCTAGTATTTCACAAGTATTAGGTATCAGGGGTATTAGCAAAAATGTAATTAAGTAAAGGTGACAGGAAGTACCAAATAATGTAACTGCTACATAGAGACATGAATTGAGAGCTAATCAGATGGATCATTTTCCAATGTAAAATAAAATTTTAAAACATTTTTTCAGTATCAGACTTTATAAATCCATTGTGGTTTGCACTAAATTTCTCTTTTCATTTGCTTTGTAGGTGTTTGTGAGTTGTAATTTTTGTGGCAAATCAATCTCCTACAGCTGTTCCTCAGTGCCACATCAGGGCAGAGGCTTTAGTCAATATGGTGTGAGTGGCTCACCAACAAAATCGAAAGTCACAAGTTGCCCTGGCTGTCGAAAACCCCTTCCTCGATGTGCACTTTGCCTCATTAATATGGGAACGCCTGTTTCTAGCTGTCCTGGTATGACATAATAGCACAAAGTGTTTTTCTGAACTCATTTTCCTACATAATTGAGTTATTGTTGCTAATAAAATATATGTTAATGATTATTATTTTTAAGAAAAGGCACTTTACTGACTGGCTTGACATTTTTTTATTACCTCTTTAATTTATAAAGTCTGTACATTAAAAGTAAAAAAAAATCTATGTTTATGGTTACTCGGGTAATCTCATAGATACTGGCAATTTAAAATTGATGACTAAGGCTTAAATATGAGTAATTTTTATGATTATACCATTCTCATGGCTTCTCCCAGTATTTCAGATTTGATATTTAAAATTCACCGTGCTCACAGCTATTCACAAATGCTTTTTGATAGTCTCATAATACTATCCCATTCCTTCTTCTTTCATCCTCCCTAATACATGAACTATAGCCCAGAAACCAGGACTCCTTTGTTCTCAGTTTTAGTCTCGCATCTGTTATTTTGTCAGTTCTGTAGTGAGTAGATGTGGAGTTGTGTTGTTGTTTGTTTGTTGGGAAGGGGTCTCACGATGTAGGCCATGCTAGCCTTGAAATGAGAGAGATCTGTCTGCTTGTGTCTCCTAAGTATTGGGATTAAAAAATATGCCACCATTCCGGGGCCAATATCTGTTTTTTTAATGATTAAAAATACTATTATTTTTTACTCTTTACAGTAAATATGGGAATTTTTTTGAAAACAGCAAATAATGGAATATAATATACTTGGTAGCTTGGACCATTCCAGTTATATAACATGAAAATGATACTAATGTCAAAAGTCTTCATCAAAAACATTTTGGCTTGGGCTGGACATGGTGGAGGACACCTTTAACCACAGAATTCAGGAATCAGAGGCAGGCAGGCAGATCATTGTGAGTTCTCGTCCTGTGTAGTCTAGATAGACAGCTCCAGGACACCCAGAGCTGCCTACATAAAGAAACCCTGTCTTAAACAAATAAAAAATTGTATTTGGCTATTTGGTACCCTGGCGTAATGAAGAAGTGGCCGTTGTGCCTTTTTCCTTCATGTATAATTTTTTTTATATACATCTTAGTATTTATGACAGTGTCTCACTATGATGCCCTGGCTGGCTGGCTGGCCTAGAACTTATGACTCTGTGCCTCAACTTTGGAAGTATTGGTATTAGAGGTGTACATAATCACACCCCTAGGGTTTGGTTTAAATTTGAATTAAGGGTTTTTATGCTGATCAATTTTTATATAGCCCAGATTATACCAAAAATGCAACAATTTGGAGCATCTACTACAATAAAAAATTAAACAAATTAACTATATCTGTGAAAATTGAGATATGTAAAATTAGTTATGTTTAGTATGTATATCCTTTGGGCCATAAGTTTCAGGAAGTTATAGTGAATATTTGCCTTCTATTGTCACTATAGTGCATTTCATTTTGTATTACATATTAACTTTTTGGTCCTCTCTAGTTTTGAAATATATATACATATTAAGATAATAATCTAGAATTGAAAAATATTAAATTATAAGTCAGTTCAAGCTATTGTGGAGACTAATATAATAAATGCTGATTATGATTTATTACATCATAATATTTGTTTCAGAAATTTCTCCTATATTTGGTTCTGCATGTAATACAAGTTTATCCACTTATTTGCATATTATGATAAGGCTGATGCACTAAGCTGAGTGAGTCCAGTAGCTTTTTAGAGCTCATGATGAACAGTATATACAGAACATGTAGAACTAATATAGAGTAAGAAAGAATGGGTAATATCTTTCGAGGAGTAAGGAGTGATACACAAATTTTCTCTCTGTCATTCCAAAATCTTTAGAAAGTTCTGTGATTCCACAGGATTTGTGTGTTGGTTTATTTATTTATTTATTTATTTATTTATTTTTTGAGACTGGTTTTTCAGTATAACTGTGAGTGTTGCAGCTCTGGAGGGAACAGTATCCTGACTTGTTGGGAAGTCAGGCAATACCTGAAGCTGGGGTACGGTGGGAGATGGTCTCTCAACAGGATGTAGTACTCCTGCTCCTCTCTTGAGAGAGAATGGGTACAGCTGAGCTCTGCTCTGCTCTGCTCTCTTCTCCCTAAAGGAATGTCCTAGCAGTTATCCATTTCTTCTTCTGCTCTGCTTCTTCTGCTCTTTTTCTTCTCAGCCCCCTTCCCCCTTAAGGGAATGTCTCAGCAAAACTTCTGATCTGCCCCAGTGAAAGAAGGTCTTTACCTAAAACTCTTTTTGTTTGTTTGTTTGTTTGTTTGTTTGTTTTGTTCATTTTTTGGTTTTTTTGAGACAGGGTTTCTGGAACTCACTTTGTAAACCAACCTGGCCTTGAATTCACAGAGATCCACCTGCCTCTGCCTCCCAAGTGCTGGGATTAAAGGCATGCTCTACCACTGCCCAGCCATCCAAAACTCTTTTAAGAAAGAGATTTATTTGGGAAGAACTCCAAGAGAGTAGCCTGTTGGAGACTGTCCCCTCTGTAAGTTAGAAGTAAAAAATAAAGAAGTTGGAGAGGTGGCTCAGCAGTTTAGAGCACTGGATGCTTTTCTAGAGGACCCGGGTTTGATTCTAAGCTACCTTATGATGGCTCACAACCTTCTGTAACTTCAGTCCCAAGGATCCAACCCCTGCCCTCTCTCTTTTGGTTTCTTTGTCTGACTGTCCTGGAAGTAGTTCTGTAAACCAGGCTGCCTTCGAACTCACAGAGATCTGCCTGCTTCTGCCTTCAAGTGCTAGGACTAAAAGTGTATGCCACTACCACCTGGCCCAATGCCCTTTTGACCTCCTCACACACACACCTCTAGTTCACAGACATATAAGCAGGCAATATGCACACACAGTAAAGTACAAAATCACTAAAGTGCATAAAGTGTATAAAGATAAGTATCTCTATAAAATCTCTATTTTCCCCCTGTCTTTTTCTTTTTCTGATTGTTGATTTGTTTGTAAATCCTTTAGAACAATTTCAATGTAGCTACCTCTTTTATACATCCTTTTAACTTATATCACAAGCAGAAAATTATGGATATTTTAAGAAACTATTCCTAGCTATAAAATTATTCCTGTAGCTATTAAAGTGTGACTGGCAATGATATAGTTAATTTTTTTTATTTATATGACATGTTTTAAAAGGTAATAATTGGTTAGCAGTAACATTTTTTACTTAATTTATTTTTCTGTTTAAATATGGGATTTAAAAATATTTTCATTTGATTTGTTTTAAAACAAAGCATTGAGGTAGCCAAAATTAATAGAATCAGCATTTTTTGGAAGACGAAAAGTGGCATAGCAAAGTAATGTATGTAGAAAAGCTTGGAGGTGTCCACCATGCCTGAAATTTAAGTATTACAGAAGGGCCATTTAAAAATACATGCAAAGATGCGCGTGTATAAATAAATTTTACATGTCTTTTAATTTTTTTTACTGAACATGGATGAAAGTATTTACGTTACGTAATCTGGTAAATAGAAATTACAAGAGTCCCTTTCCCTACCTTGCTTTTTTTTTTTTTTTTCCTTTTTTCTTTTTTTGGTTTTTCGAGACAGGGTTTCTCTGCAGCTTTTTTAGAGCCTGTCCTGGAACTAGCTCTTGTAGACCAGGCTGGCCTCGAACTGACAGAGATCCGCCTGCCTCTGCCTCACGAGTGCTGGGATTAAAGGCGTGCGCCACCACCGCCCGGCATCCCTACCTTGCTTAAATCATGGTCTACACCAGTCTTTTTTTCATTTTTGAGAAAGAGTGTCAATATATAGCCTTGGCTATCCTGGAATTCACTATATAGACTAGGCTAGTCTTAAACTCAGAGATCAGCCTACCTCTGCCTCCCAAGTACTGGGTTTGAAGCATGTGCCACCAGAAACAACCCTGTATATACCAGACCTTTTTCCTAATATGTTTTTAATTAAGAGATAGTTAGTTATGCCAACTGCCTCAAATTCATGACTGCTTTTTATTTTGTGTGTTAATTAAATACACAACACACATGCACACAGAAAAAAATATAAATATACCCACTGATTCCATTTAGTGTTGCCTGTATGTTTATGATTTCAAGAACAACCATGTGATACTGAGTTTCTTAATCAGCCTGTTGATTAACTATATATGTATATGTAAACTGTTATTCAGTACTGGATCTTAACATTAAAATTGCTATTAGTTTATTATTTATAATATAAAATATATATAAATATATTTATTATTTATAACATAAAAATGTGGCATATGATTTATATTTTAACATAACTGCCCTTTAAGAAGCTTAAATTTCTATGATTTGGCTAATTGTGATCAATTTCTCTTCCCATAGGTGGTTCCAAATCAGATGAAAAAGTGGACTTGAGCAAGGACAAAAAGTTAGCTCAGTTTAACAATTGGTTTACCTGGTGTCACAATTGTCGGCATGGCGGGCATGCCGGACATATGCTTAGTTGGTTCAGGTAAAGCAGCACTTTCCTTCCTTGATAATCTTACAGTTACAGGACACAGAGCAGATAACCTTTTCAATAGTTTAGGATCTTGATATTATTGTATTATATCTCAGTAGAGAATTAATTTTTAAAATGTGTTTGCTGATTTGATTTAAAAAAACGTAGTATCAATGGTTCCATTATTATCTTATATAATGTTAAACTGTAAAAGTAATACTTTGCCAGGTGTGTGGTGGTACTTGTCTTTAATCCCAGCACTTGGGAGGCAGAAGCAGGTGAATCCCTATCAGATGAATTCAGGGTCCGTTTGAACATAGCAAATTCTTGGCTAGCTAGGGCTACATAGTGAGATCCTGCCTCAGTTTTTTTTTATACTTATATAAGAAATCCTTGTATGGATTAAATGCTTACATTATTTATCCCTGTTGGGCGATAGGATACTTATAGTTTTTTATATCTTACAATTTCTCATGTAATTAAAGTATGAATATAATTATACACATATACACACACACACAAATCTACTACACTAGTTCTTTCCGGGTGCGCTCCACATAAATAGCTCTTACAATGTGAGATTCTCAAAATAAACTTACTGACTTTGAGCGGTGCCAGTGGCCCTGTGATGTCCATTAACATAACACAAGAGCCTGTCTCTTTTGTGCTAACCTTAACTCTTAATTCATCCCTACCCCATGGAGATGGAAACTTTTCTCCAGCTTGCCTGGTCTCACTGAACCGGTTTATCTCTGTCCACCAGTCCCCTCTTCTGCTTATCAGATAACCACCCAGAGGATTAATATTGATTGTAATTGTTTGGCCAATGGCTTAGGCACATTACCGACTAGCTCTCACTTGTAAATTAACCCATTTCTACTAATTTGTGTACATGGACATGGCTTACTGGTGATGCCTTAGTATGTTACTCCTTAGACGACTACATGCCATCTCCCCAACTCTGCCTTCTTTCTTTCCATATCTTTGTTTGGATATGAGAGAGACACATATTCACAACATACAGAAGGACATCCTACATCAATCCCCTTAATAACTGTTTTGGTATTTTGGTGTAGAAACCAAAACTGTTCATTTCAGTTACATTTTCTTCAGAGTTCACCTTCGTGCTTGTTTCTGATTGATGCTCTTAATTCAGTGTTTTACTATGGGTCTTAATTCATATGTTTAATACAGTAGCATTTTGAAGTTAATTATATAAATATATTTGTGTGTGTAAAGCTTGGATTACTTACTGTTACTTCACCTTTTTTCAGGGACCATGCAGAGTGTCCTGTATCAGCATGCACGTGTAAATGTATGCAGTTGGATACAACAGGGAATCTGGTACCAGCAGAGACTGTTCAGCCATGAAATGCTCCCCCTAAAGAGAAACCTTCAAATGAGGAGTTTTTAATCGATGTCCTTCATAGTTCAGAAACATACCTCAGAACAAGTCACTCACGACTCTCCTATAATGGGAAAATAAATCATTCTATCAGATCAGCAATTTGATGTTTGAGTGATTTTGATGTGCTTCTTAGAGGCAGATGCTGCTGAAGCGAACATCAGAGCATGAATATAAGTTCTGTTCAGTAGGTTAAAGTTCATTTGAAAGAATCTTCTAGAGTTTTGTCAAAAATATGAATGTATATAGAAGGTTTTAGAATAAAAACATACCTCTGCTTGCATTCTCAATCTGAACTTCATATCTTGATAGTATCTGTACATATTTAAAGTCAAATGGTCAACATAGTGGTTCAGATAACAGTTTAACCTTATCCATGCTTAGATTTCATTCAGATAAAATGTGTTTTTACATTGAGAATTAGCACCTCACCTACACTGCTGATATGTTTGAGGAAAGTACATGCATGTATGTGTGTGAACACACACACGTACACTTAAGGGACTTTCTCATACATTTACATTGTAATGTAAAATATTTTAATATAGGTCCTTGTTGTATTCCTCAAAAAATCCAGGCCAGTGAGATGGTTCAGCACGTAAGGGGGCTCTGATCCTAATGACCTGAGTTTAATCCTTGGGACCCACATGTTGAAGGCAATGAATCTCCTGACCTCCCAAGTGTGCTGTGGCATGAGGCAGGCAGGTGCACACACACACTTAGAAAATAAAGGAATGAATTAAAAAATATATCTCACAAATTTCAGGAAAACATGCTAAAGAGTTTTTCATTTTAGTTTTTTTTTTTTCTGGGTTCTGATTTGTCTTTGGAGATTTCTCTATTTACCATCCTAACTTAGCATTCTCACCATCAAGAGTGTTCTCTGAATACAAAGCCTTTGGAAGATCTTATGTAGGAACTGGCTTAATGGTGCTGTCTTTCAGTTTTGGAATCTGTCTTTTTCAATGATGTTGGGCAAAACAAGGGTGTTCCTGAAGTCTACTTTAGGTATAAGTTGCTAAAAGTATGTGTACTGGGGCCAGTTCAAGGACTTTGTTTCTAATTTTGTTTGTCTGACTAACTGGACAGATTTAAGAGAGGATTTATATTAAGAGTCTTTGTCATCTGCCATGTACAGCAACTGAACTGAATGTTTTGCTAGAAGTAATAATCTTAGAGGATCTTTTTCTATAGATGTTGGAGATATGTCTGAAGCTTCATGTCAGCAGCTGGACTAAGGGAAGACTAAGATCCTTTAGACTAGACTGAGTTGTGATGTACATATTCAAGAAAAATTGACTTGTTTATTTGATATCTGATTACACAAAAGGCAAAGAGTAACCTTGGGAATAGTGTATATCTGCCCTAAATTTCTGCTGGGTGACAGTTTTCAGATGAAAAACTTGGGAATAATGACTTATTTCTTATAGAAATTGCCATTATGGGATTATTGGTCTTCATAAATCTTACTACTTTCATTATTAGAATATTTTCTTTAATGTTGCATAAATTAAAATATTCCTTTTAACCTTACTGTGTCTTTAACATGAGCCTTAAAGTAATGACAAATTCTTAGGATATATCTTTTCATTTTTTCTAAAAGTATAATATAAAGTTAACGAAAGAACTCAATTATGTAAATATAGATTTGTAAAATGTCTTAATATGGTGACATTTTAAAGGTTCTTCTATGTAATAGCTTCCTAATATTTTCTTTGAACTATACAGCTTATATTGATGTCTGTTTATCTTGTCTTGCATTGTATGTGGAATGAAAATAGGTTCAAATTATTTCCTCATTTTTTTATTCCCTAGGTCACTGGTATTTGAGATTAAACTCAACAAGGTATTGTTGAGTTACTGAGATAGTGTTGCCATTGTATACATAAAATAACATAGGGACATTTTTATTTTACTTGTCTTGGACAAAATAAATAATGACCGCTGACAAATACATTAGTAGTACACCAATTAAAAGGATAATGGCAAAGGGCAGAAGATGTGGGTCATTGGGAACGTGTGATTAGCATACATAAGGTAAGTTCTCAAGGTTTCTTAGCACCACATGCACACAAAGCAAGACAGGAGGGTGATGTTCACCTGTCTGCATCTATTAAAAGGGAATATCTGCATTCTAATGACTATTGGAAGAAAACAACCCAAGAGAACACCATGAGCAACAATGAAGTCAGTGTAAGTGTTTTTCAAATGAAGTAGGCAAATAAATATTAAAACCCTTAGATATATCCAAGCCTTTGTTCTAAGATGGCAGAAAGTTTCTATGAGTTACTGTTTAAATGTACAGATATATGAATGATGTAGTTCTTTGCTTCATTTACAGTATAAATGTAGAACTTTAATGTCCACTATAACAATAAATATTAACACATACAGAGTTAATAGTAACCAACTATTCAAATAAAGTAGATATTTTTACTTAGGAAGCTCAATGCTGTTGGTAGTTGAAGAAGAAAGGCTGGTTACATGAGAACATGCACAGCATGTTAAGTATATTTTCATGGGAATTTTGCAGTCTTATTGGGCTTTGGGTAATGTTTGTCTTTTTGTTATCTAGCATTTATATTCAATAATGAGAGATGCAAATGTATATCACCCATATTGGCTATTTCCAGTTAACTGCAACCAGGCATCTTCTGTTTCCAGTCATGGAACAGCCAGATGTGATTTTTATCTAAGGTAAAGAAACTGCTTCATAATAGGAAAGTTGGTACAGTTCTAATTTATCAGCAAGCATTTTTCCCTGTTTTGTGTCTGGTGGTAAGACTGCAATAACAGCACACACTTAGCCCAGCACTCGGGGTAGTTAGAGAGTGCTTTCTTCATTTAGCACACTGAGGAATGCTTATAAACTTCTGATTTCCCTGTAGTCACTGGTGTATAACTAGTACTGTCTCACCCTTTTCTCTCTCTCCTGTGTCTTCCTCCTAGATTTTCTGACTCTTCTCTTCTGGCTCTGGCCATGGCTGGAAACCTGCTCTCCATTGCTATCCAACCTGGAGTATATACATACACTACATCCTCAGTAAGTTCTTCACAGGAAGTGGTGAGTTCTCGGTGTGCCCAGATGCCCATGCTTCTAACAGTCTAGCAGGCATCTGCTTGCCTTGATTGGTGGACATTTTTAAGGTCATGATATTAAATAATGGATGGCACCATCATTGCTGTGGAATCAGTGTGCCTGATGAAAGCCATAGCCATAAGTTCAGTTTGATTGTTGTAGCATTTGCATCTTCACAGCCAAAATGTCAGTCTCTTTCATTTTTGTTTTGAAATTTTAAATTACTTTCTAATTACTTTCAAATAATTGAAGGAAATAGTTGTCCATAATGTCTTCCAAAATGCAAATTCCTTACTAATACCATTGGTGGGACAATGTTTTTAAATGCTTTGCTTTAAGATTAAGGATAATTTATGTAATGCCAGAAATAGCAATAATAATTCAACACATAGTCTTTCATCCAATTTATGAAAAACATGTTGCCTTAATGTAATTTCCTAACTAGAAATTCAGATAGAGTAATTTAATTAAGTTGGCATCACAAAGACAGAATTGTCTGGAAGTATGTTTGAAGGGATTGATGTCTCAAATGTAAAACAGACATTTATATATAAATTCACAAAAACCATTGCTTTTGCATTTTTTATTTAAAGAATATTGGTTTCACTTACATGCTTTATATACACTTGAATATGCAAGAAACCCTGAAGTTTGAAATAACAAATACTCATTTATTCACATTTTTGTTATAGCCATGTTTGGTTAATGATAGACAAATAACTTGCCTTTGTCAAATGTAACAATGTATTTTTAATTATGTAATTGTGTTTTTAAATATCAAATATAATAGTACTATTTTGTGAAAAAAAATCAGTATTAAAACTTTGTATGTTCCTACTTTAATCAAAGAAAAATTACTTCATCACCCATTTGGAAGTCCACATTAGACAAGAATCCTTAATATTTGCACAAATCTAGGTGTACAAAGAACTCCCTAAATAGGTAAAATATTTAAACAACAAATTTGTAAGATATGCCTGTTGTAAAAGAAATATTTTATCTTAAATATTCTGACCTTTGATTCCTCAAAACAGGGTGTAGAGGAAAAACTAACAGCATGTAGGGTCTCTTCCTAGACAAATTGCCCTCTCTGACCTCCACACTTTGGGAGACAAGGAGGCGGGCTGGCCTGAAGCTCATGATCTTCTCTCTACACCTCTTGCATGCTTCACTAAGGTAGCACTTTTTAAAATTTAGTATAATTCTTCCAATGAATGCCGAAATATTGCTCCAAACAGGGAAGGTTATTGTCCAGTAGAAAAACAGACACAAACTGGAAATGAATAGACTGGCACAGGTTCTCAGGGTCTTTTGAGACAATCAGCCACTGCTGGGAGCGTTCCTAACCTAATGGGGGTGATAATTTTAAGTATACTATGCTGACTCTGTTATTTCTGCCTCAGGAAGTGTTACATGGATGATTATTTTCCCTCTGGGATCTTGAGATGAAAATTATCATCCTTCCAGATAAAAAGTATCCTCTTAGGAAAGACCCCCACTAATTTATTCTAGTTTGTCTCTTCTATTGTTCATTTGGAGTCCACTTCCAGTATGTGAAACTTTGAGATTTCTAAGTATCTTTTTGCGTATTTATGCTAGAATTTGAATATTTTTCTCCAGCAGAGACATTCGAGTAGAGTGCAAATGAATTCTCATAGAACAAAATTGCCAAGCATATGTGATGGAACTGTAGGGAAGAGGTGTACAACTTTAATCTGCAAAGAAGCTTAAAAATAGCTCTACGGTGGTTATGCACAAGGCCTGACAATTGACATTTCTCATTTTGGCAGCATTAACCTACAGGCCCCTATCTTCACCAGAATACATTCATCCCTGGGATAAATGATTAATGAGCTGCCTGTCACTGGCACTACTTTTACTGAGTAGTGGAGGTTTTGATTGACCATAGTCAACAAAAAAATGGCTACATCAGCATTCTCACTGAAACTGCATCTGCCGCTGCAGAGTTGTGCTAGGGCAATCAGCATCTCAATAAAAAAATTACAGTATTTAAGATAACAGCATCCTTTCCTGGCCACTGTCCTGTCTGTCAAGGAGGTTTTGTTATTTGCCTTCAAAGAGCTTTAGAAAACCTTGTGTTCTTGTCAAGATCCCCCAAGGATTTCCAGTTCTTTTTTGGGCTTTCTGAGACAGGGCTTGCTGCTTAGCCCAGGATCCTACCTCAGTATTCTGAATACAGGAATTGCAGGTGTGCACCATTGTGCCTTGCTTGTTCTTTTTATTAGTCACTGTCATGTTGTGTGACATGCAAACGTATGAGACCTGCATCTTGCATGGCAAACAATAATACAACTGCCAAATTACTTTAGAATGACAAGTGATCCTCAGATACTCTTGCATTTGAGCAAGCAGATGTTAGAATGAGAAGATAAGAACATTATTTAGCTGTCAGGACAATGTGGGCTACATTTTAAAGCAGATGGCTGAAAATGCAGGCCTACATAGCTTATGAAAATGGACAGCTTGTAGTTTTGGTAAAATACATACGTGGAAAAGGAATGGGACTCAGAACTTGTATTTCAGCATCTCTCTCTGCCTCTCTCTCTCTGCCCCTGGGTTTCTCAGCATTCCTGAATTCAAATTGCTCCCTCTTTACTTATCTGCCAATTTGCCCAATCTCTCTATATTTCCCTGTTTTCTTTCTTTATCCCTTTCTGAATTTTCTGTTTTACCTGTCTCTGAATGGGATTCACCCAGCTGAAGTGCATATGCCCCCAGAGCCAAGGCAAGGAGTGGAACCATCCCTATACTTCATGATTCTTTCCAGTGGCTAGCAGTTAGGTGGTGGGTGGTGCTGTGAGTTTTCTGTGTGCACTTTAAGAAGCAGCTGGGAAAGGCTGTTTTGAAGACTCCTAACTAGACTGCATTTTTACCCAATATTGATTTTATGTCGACAGCAGCCATTTTCTTGGATTTGGGGAACTGGGTAGAAAGGGATCATGGTAAGGAGCAGCACTGGGCCATAAGAAAAAGGGTGGGGGCGGATTTCTACAGTTCTTTCATTGTTCAGATCCTCCTCTCCAGTTACAGTTAGTACTCTTTCAACCACTGATGACCTGGTTAGGCCAAGCTTCGCTAGGCTGGGTGGTCATTAAGCAGTGAGCACACCCTTCTCTGTGCTTGATTCAATAGCTTACCATTCATAGTTTTGCTCAGAACTGTTTGCAGCACAGCATTGTAGACAGCAGCTACCAACTGGTAGTTCATCTGTTGGACATTTTTAATTCAACCACTTATTTGGAGTCTGAATAATAGGACATACAAAATTATTAAATTTAGTAGAAGTAAAGGGATCATTCTGGGAAGTCTTCTAATTGGATGGTAAAGCTGGAATTAGGTCTAGGGTCTAGATTGAAATCTGGCACTTCTCTGTCAGACTATTCTGTCTGCTCTTTAAGGGTGTGCCCTGTTATGTTGACCATGTTCTAGTGGATGACCTCACACCCAGGAGTATATTACTAAGACAGATTGAACTTCATGGTATATTAAAAAGAAAAGGACATGTATTTGGCTGGACAGAGGAGATGAAGGTGATCTGAGAGGAACTGGGGGGGGGGGGGAATAGGATCCAAATGTATTTTATGAAATTCTCAAAGAACAAAACATTTTAAAATATTTTATATTTAAAAAGTCTAGGTAAGTAGCTCATTTCAAATCTGAACACTGTAGAGCCAGGGAAGCCAATGGTGTAGCTCTCAGTCTAAGACTGAGGTCCTGAGAACCAGAGAGCAGGTGCAGTAGCCTAAGTCCCCCAGTCGTTGGCAGAAGAAGCAGGAACTGAAGCCCAGAACAAGGTGGTGATTGATGTCTTTAAGCTTGAAAGGATTGTTATATGTCATACATGCAAAATGTTTATCAATGATATTGGGCATAATCTTGCATAAGTGAACATTTGTTATAATATATTGATGTGAATATTTTAAAGCCCTATGTAAATGAACTTTTTATTTGCATGATTATGGCCATAGGAAAAGTTATGGCGGCCAGATATGGTGGTATATGCCTACAGTCCAGCACTCAGTATGTGAAGGCAGGAGAATTTTAAGTTTGAGGCCAGCCTAAGCTACATAGTGAAAACCTATCTCAAGAAAATAAAGACAACAGAAGTTGAGAAATTAGTCTTTTAGAAAGATTCCAGATCCCATAAATGTTTAAATATTTGTGTCTAAGGTTTTTCATCATATATTTAGATGTTTTGCCTAAAGCAAAGGATCTGCCTTTACTTTTAATACAGGATGTAGCTATTTTAGTGTATATGTGTATATATATATATTTCATTTTAAAATCTGCTGTCTTTATGTTATAACAGTCAGGGTTCATGAGTGAGCTAATCCACTCCTTCCTCTCTGCTGGAGGTGAAATGTTTTACTGTGCCACCTTGTAATTTGCTTTGCAATGACTATTGCTATTTGTAACCATACCTTGTGATTACAAGACACATGCAGCTGAATTTAGAATATGTAGGGAACACAGGCAGCAGTGCTATTCTAAATGTCACTGACTTCAATTTAACTCACAAGAATTGTTAAAAGCTGAAATAATCCATCCTATCATCCATTTCTGCAATGTAACTTTAAATAATCTGAATTTTGTTGTTTCAAAGTTGTTTTATTTTTTCAATTCCTGAAATTTCCTAGCCTCATTTGCAGGGAAACACCCATTAGAGAACTTGTGACAAGATCCCACTTTCAGAAAATTTGCAAGTTCAGTGTCTTGTGTTGCAGACTGTTTGCCAAACATACCCATTATGTAATACTTTGCCTCCCTTTAACTAAGCAATCACAGATGTGTACATTGTAGGTGGACTTTCTTTCCTACCAGCCAGTTCCCAAATAACCACACAGAAACTTCTTATTCTAAATGTTCAGCTGATAGCTCAGGCTTGTTTTTAGCTAGCTCTTATAACTTAAATTAGCCCAGTTCTAGTAATGTGCTGCCCCGAGGCTTGTTTACCTATTCTAATGTACTTCTGTTGCCGCTTCTTCCAAGTCTGGCTCACAACTCCTCCAACTCTGCCCTCCTCCTCAGTGTTCTCTCTGCCCTGAAAACCCTGCCTAGCTATCAGCCAGTCAGCTGTTTATTAAAAGAGAGAGCTGATGTAGGTGTGTCTTCTATCTGATGATTTCATTGGTTAATTAATAAACTGCTTGGCCTGATAGGTTAGAACATAGGTGGGTGGAGTAGACAAAACAAAATGCTGGGAAGAAGGGAAGTTAGTCAGATGCCACAATTCTCCTCTCTGAGCCAGATGCGATGAAGCTCCGGCCCAAGATGGACATATGTTAGAATCTTCCTGGTAAGCCACCACCTTGTGGTGCTACATAGATTATTAAATATGGGTTAAAGTAAGATATGAGAACTAGCCAATAAGAGGCTGAAACTAATGGGCCAGGCAATGTTTAAAAAAATACAGCTTCCATGTAATTATTTGGGTAAAGCTAGCTGGGTGGCTGGACACAGCCTGCTGCTCCTTCTATGGAGAGCAACACATCATACTGTACAAAAGAATTATTCCATAGTTTCCCTCTTTTTGTCTAATTAAAGTGGAAGGTTTTAACTTTAACATAGTAAAACTATATATAACAAAACAGTTATCAAGTAAGAATTATAGTTGCAATATCTAACCCATTTGTATATGGCAAAATTAGAGAAAATATTATCTATCTTTGTGAGTCTAAAGGCTTATACCTAATTTACCTTTTTTTAAAAATCAAAACTAGGGAAAACTCTAAGTTTAACTATTTAGTTTTTAACTCATCAAAGATCCCAGAAAGGTGTAATATTACCTAAAGACAGGAACATTAGGCTGCCTCGATAGTCATTGAAAGGTCTTTTGTAACATTGGGGCATCTATCTTTGGCCCATAGGCCTAGAATATCTGACAGACCTTTTTTAAAAGGCAGGGAACTTTGAAGGTCTGAACTACTTTGTCTTGGCAAAGTTTGGCAGTTATTTTGTGTGTGTGTGTGTGTGTGTGTGTGTGTGTGTGTGTGTGTGTGTGTTTTGCTAGTTCAGTTTGGACAGTATGGTATCAGCAGTTGAGGCAAAGGCAGGTTCTTTGCCCAAATGGATAGCTTTTGCCATAAAGAAAGTAAACTCTATACTGAGGTTCTTCAGTGCCCATCATCCTCTTTTGAGGTAAATTTCTGCTATGAGGAAGCAGACATGTCTCACTGTCATGAAAAGCCGTAGGTTATTAAACATATTAAATGCCATATTCTATAGGTCTTTGAAGTGTTTGAAGACCATTCATCTATCTAAATATATGTTTAATCTTGAAAACATACCTAATATGACTACAATTTGAGTATTATAGATGACTACTAACCTGTAGTTTTAATTATACATTTTTAAATGAGTTGCATAAACATAATACCCCAAACAAGAGTAAAAACATACATATAGTATAGCAAAATAACTTTAAATTTGTATTAATAAACCAAATCCATACCAGTGTAAAATATTTTAAGATTAATAGTTTTTTGGATTAAAGGAGATTCAATACCCTTTTTCCCCCTATCATTCTATATCGTATCTTCCTTTTTTTCTCTTTAGAAACTAGAGATCTTTGAGTTTAATTCTTTTGTTTAGCTTTTTTTCTGACTATGACCAGTAATAACTTATAACCAACACTCTTTTAATATAGTAATACACATCCATAATCCATCTTTTGGGAATGTGGGCGTTTTTCTAGTTTGCTTCTTGTTTGGGGACACTGGAACTCTGGAGGAACCTTAAGAAAATCAGGGTAATTATTAAGTTTTGGCTGGAGCAGTTTGTGAAGCTGGAGCATTTCAGCCAGCAGCCTTGAAGCGGTTTTAAATGTAACATACATATCTGTATTAATACAAATATAGACTATGTGTTGTTCACAAGTTAGTCAAAGATGATTTTTTTTGCTTTATGTTTGAGCAAGTGTTTTTCTAGAAAGTTTTATTTCTTTATGTCTGTAGCCAAGATTTTCAGGAAGTCTTTCAAACCTGATCAATATCAACCTGGAATGAATCAACCATCTCTCATTTCCTGTGGAAATAAAAGCATAACCCCTTCCCCAGAGCAATACACCTTTTGACTTTCATTTTGAAGTCAGGGTATTTTAAAAATCGGTGTTGGTTTAACTTAGCAGCCTTTATGACCCAGTGTATCATAGCAGCTGTCACTTGGTCATCAACCATCAAGAAATTCATAGACAACACACATTATTACTTTGTTTTTAAAGGGCTTTTTTATTTTTAAACTACTTTTTAATGACTGTCTATACCCTTTCTCTTTACCCTCCCAAGCCTATGTATATTTTTAAATACACTGTAACCCATTTAGAGGCTTTTTTCGTCTGGCTCTGTCTTTACTGCGCATTTGTAATCTTTTCTGTATGCATGAGCAAACCCTAAACCTGCCATGCGGTTTAGTTTATGGCATGCTGGAGGGGCTTACACTGACTACTCAAGCACACAGGCAGTGGTTGGGAGACTCCTCTCTATACCTTGGCCCTTTAGAGAGACTGTGGGACTAGGAAACTGTAGCTGGCTCCATTTTTGTGTGTTTGGAACCTTTCCTTAAGGTTTTTTTTTTTTTTTAACTTTTATGTTGATATACATGGCTTCTCCCCACATTGGAATGACATTTGTAGGTAGAGTTTTCTTTCTAGACCACTGATCAGCCCTGTCCCACCAGCTGCTCTCCAAATAAACACAGACTTATTATTAATTGTAAATGCTCAGCTGATAACTTAGGCTTACTTTTAGCTAGATTTTGTAACAAATTAATACATTTTGGTAATCTATGTGCTGACCTGAGGCATGTTTACCTCATCTATGTATTTCTCACGTTACTTCTTCCAAGTCTGGCTCGCGACTCCTTAGACTCTGTCCTTCTTTCCAGTGTTCTCTCTGTCCTGAAAATCCTACCTAGCTATAGGTCATTCAGCTTTTTATTAACGAGAACAACACAACTTCACAGTTAACAGAAGGATTATTCCACAGCAGTACACAAATAATGTTCTAAACTTACACGTTTTTCTTTCCTAAGTGTCTTTTCCTTTGAGCTTTCAGTTGGGTCACAGAATACAGGAATATTGTGCTTGCTTACTTGAACGTATCTCAAGAGTTTTAAAGCTCAAATGTTCTCATAATGTAATTTCACTAGATTGCTTAAAATATATCTTTAGGTTTATACCTCAAAGTTTAGGTCATGTGATGGAAGATCAAGGGACAATGGCAACACAGATCCATTTTATTTTCTTTAAAAGTGATTTTACTTTCCTTAAAAAGAATAAGGCAGGATATTAGTGCCAGTTTTAGTAGAGTGGCTTTGTGCAAACTGGCGACAGTAAGTCACCCATCTTATCTGCACTGGTAACCACAGTTTAACATCTGGGAAAGTCACCGTATTAGTTCACAGTGAGAAAACGGAAAGGCAGAAACCTCAGCAGCTGCCTTAAACTCACTTTCTGAAAATAAGAGCACTATAAACATCATATTAAGTCCCAACTTATTTTCATAGTTTATTTGCACTATTGAAAGTGAAGCAAACTGCCCAGAGGCCCAATTCTTTTAAGTCACTGGTTTCTAATAGAAAAAGAATTCACAAAAATCTCCTGGTTTGGAAGCAATGACTCCTACTTCTTCTCTAAATCTCCTGTATGTTCATCTGGAAAACATTTAGTCATTTCTAAGGAGATTTCAAAATGAGGCAATCTTGGTCCACTGTCTGCCTTGCATAAAAGGTCAACTACATGACCAACTAAACCATAACATTTCTGAGACATATGGAAAAAATAATTTGCTAAAAGGAACTCTGATCATTTCAAAGGGCAGATGTAGCTCTTAAATAAAATGTATTCGCTTATCAGACTCAGTGTTTTCATATAATTTAAAGCCTCTCAAAAGCAAAAGGAATATTAAAATGTTTCAGTGAAATACAGTGCTGTTTTGTTTGTGTTAAATTCACTTGACATAATTGATTAGTACACGTACGCAGTATGTCAATTGGAGTTGAACTAATGCAAATAAGCATTGCTATCTAGTGCCTAAACAGTGCCTTATGTCATACGATTAAGTTTTAATTAATAATTATCCATCAAGAAAGATCTTCCTGCTGATTAACTTTAAAAATTCAGGTAACAAGATATGAAATCTAAATTTACAACAACCGCTAAATAAGATTTATTATCTTAACATTTTTCTGATATGAGATTTGTGTAATAATTCAAACCGAAAAATGAAGTTGCTTGGAACATGAGACTAAGTCAGTGTTAACTACAGCAATGCCCTAAATGCTTGCTCTATCCATCTGTATTATTTTCTTCTGAATTGAGGCATTTGATAACTGTCTTCAAGTTTTCTGATCTTTATTTGCCCACCCAAAGAAACAATCATGTTGAAACAGAATTTTTTAATATTCAGAAACCAACATATTTCATCCTATATCTTTTAAAATGAGGAACTACCATACAACTTAGTGCCCTGCTAACATTCTGTAATATGAATGCAGAAGCAATATTAACTGCAGTTTTATTCCTTGAAATCAAGAGGAACACATTATATTATAACTTGTTCATAGCCTACAATTCTGGTCTTAATTAGCCATCTCATAGCCCCATGCTGTAGATCAAATGGGGTCATAAGAAATAAATGGCTTATGTCAAGTCAACATCTCTATTAGAAGGTAACTCAAAACATGTGTTTTACCTGATATCCTAGGTTTTACACCATCTTCCTAGGAAAGGCAACTTGATGGCATTAGGATCAGCTTTATAACAGATAATAAAATTCCAGATGAATTAGATAAAGGAAGAAACCAAATTGAAGTTTCACAAGTAAAACCCTATCTGACGGCTCCTAATCGGGATTGCTTTGAAACCTCATATCAATTAAATACTAGCTGGCTAGTAAGACACATTGAGTGTATGCTAGGCTGCTGTGGACAGACTTCAGATTTTTATATGTATCTTCAGTAATTAGCCTAGAACTTAACACCAAGCATTTATGGAAAGACAATGCATATTATATTACCATATTAAAAGTACAACATCTGAGTTCTATACATTTACTAGTCACAATAGTGTGTTACTCAGAGCACTCAGCACAGAAAAAGATGCTTTATTTGTGTTATAATTTTATTATGAAAAAATCTGAAGCGCTACAGAACTAGCACTTAGGAAACTGTTTTGGATTATGTCATCTTCTACATTAAACTTTGATATTCCTTGTACAATTTCAAGTTTGAATGTCTCAGTAAGTTTAATACTTATAATTCTAGGGCTCACATTTTTAAAATGTTTTTGTGCTAACTCGTTTCTATGTTTTCTAGCTTTATAAACAGTTTTTAAAGACATGTGTGTTCCTTTGCCTATACTGAAACTCTACAGTAAACAATATTTACTAAGCCCTTACTAGGTGTAAAAATTAACATTTAAGTACTGTAGAATTTCTTTTCATCAAAATGAAAACATCCTAAAATTGAAGATGGCTGGCAATTCTACCCAAAAATCATTCAATTATATGCTCAGAATAGGTGAACTGTACGATTTGTGAATAATATTTTAATAAAATTTCTGCAGGAAAACTCTGGAACTTGTGGCAGGGAAGTACTTGTTCAGATAACACTCCTTCAGTTGCTGTGCTGATGGGATATCCAGGTGTACATGGTAAGCGGCTCAGAAACGACAGAGCTTAGATACAGCATCGTATCATTAGCACAAAGGACTCACTCAACAGAAAGCAAGGTCCTAGGCTGACTTAGTACCATCTGAGAACACTCAACATTTGATAACACCAGGTTGGTTACCACACAACTGGAGACAGACATAACTTATTGGAAATGGCTGATCTCCCTTGTTTTCAAACTGTAGTTACACTTACATATATTTCATATAATAAAAGGCTTTACCATAACCAGCTATGGTAATGTTCATTAAATAATCTGTAGATTATTTAGGGGCCATAAAACTATGAAATTGAAGATAATCAAATTATACTGACCAAAATATTTGACAACTTAAAATGAGGATTTTGGCTCATGGTTTCAGAAAGTTCAGTCACATGGCTCCCTATCTTTGGGCCTATTGCAGAACATCATAGCAGATAAGTAAAGAGAAGGAAGGACCAGAGGCCAAGTTATCCCCTTCCAAGCTATGTCCCTAGAAACCTACTTTAGCTAGAACTTTCCAAAATAGAGCCCTAAATGTGGGTCAAATCTGTGGGGCCTTTTCCTATTCAAATGATAACATTCTCCACGTGAGTATAAAAAGATCATGGGCATTTTAGAGTGCATATGCACTACCTCCTATATGCCACCATTCAAAATATAAATTCAAACTTCTGCAGATATTTAAACTCCTAGTAGGGCCTCTATAAAGCGAAAAAAAAGTTACATATCTCCAATATACAATAGTACAATGTTAAGAACAACTAGAAAGAATGGGATTAAAGAACAATATCCAGTTTGGCAAAAGTTAAATTCTTGCAGTTTCAGGTGTGCATTTGCAGCATGTGGTATGATATGAGAGTCCTGCCCTGACAGCCTTTTTCACTGTAGCCCCTGTGACCAAGGCGGGATCCACTTGCTGCCTGTAGCTTCCCTTTGCAGACATTGCCACTGTTGGTTTCTGCCACCTAACACCCTGGAGTCTCTGCTGCAGCTTAAGTCTCATGCATCACACCATGAGGCTACCTGCAGGGACTCTGACTCAAAAACACCTTCTAGACTCCTAGGCCTTCCTTTAAATGTTGGTGGAATCTTCCATGCATTCAGTTTGAGTTTTATATGCCTGAATAAACAAACTCCATGTGGATGATGTTAGACCTACTGACAGCCTGGGCAAGAGCCAGGCCCATTTAGACCAAGTCTGCATAAGATAAACACAGGGAGAAAAGAAAATAAAGCCCCTCAAACCAACCTAAAAGCTGTGCATACAATGTTCATTGGAGCTTCCTTCATAATGTACAATTTTCCAAATGAGTAAAATGCTTTTTCATGGTGCTAAGCTCTAAACAACCACATATATACTCTTTGTACCCACTTTAAATATTCCCTTTCTAGACAAACTACTTTTTTCAACACAGCTTTTTACTCTAGTTCTTATTCTAAGCCCAGCTAAAAGCTGTGTGCAATGAACATGTCACAGTCTAAATATTAACCTGTCTAGAAATTCCTCTGCCAAATGAATGCCTTCATTTTGAATTTAGCCTCACTTAGTCTCAGGACATGGACAAAATGTAGACAAATCCTTTCCCATAATGTAATACAGACCTTTCCAGTTTGTTTCCCAACAGTCTCATCTCTACCGGAAATGTCATGAGCAGTCTTTATTTCTCTCTGCATTTTGGTCTTTCGAGCTCCCAACATTCCATTCCTCATAAAACTCTGCTCACAATATTCTAGGACTTCTCTGGTCAGTTCTCCAAACCTTTGGAGAATTCTTCCCCCAACCAAGTCTTAAAAAAATCACATAGATTTATCACACCCTACTTGTCTACTACCATGTGTGTGTGTAAATAACTTCTTGTCGCTGTGACAAAATACCTGGAATACACAATTTAAAGGGAGGGCTTATTAGTGCTTCCATATGGTTTAGCACCTCATAGATGACAGGGAAGGGGAGAAAAGAAGAAAATCATACCATGGTGGCCAATAAACAGTACAGTGAGAAAGGGGACAGGGACCATGTATACATGGAAGGACAACCATATTTAAAGTCTCCAGGATTTCTCAAAATAGCTTAATCTCTGAGAGACAGTCCATATTCCACACATAAAAAAATGGTAGGTAGAATTACATACTAAGAACAATGCCAGTTTAAAGGCACAAGATAAAGTCAAATGACTCTACTAACTCATGATCAAAGATCACCTCTGTCACTGGTATATGGGCACTTTAAATCCAGAATGAAGAAATACTTCAAAAATTAGATAGACACCTCCTCTTTTCATTCAACAAAAGTACTTTCTAAATAACCTACCACGGCATAATCAGCATGGTAGTTGGTAAGTAAATCCACCACAGCTGGCCCAGGCTTTCATTTGCTAGATGTAATACCGACCTTATGGCTACAAAACTTCAAGTTTGAAACTGAAAAAATAAAATCAATTGACCAAAGGCATGTTATTTTGATTTTTATTATGCAGCATAAATCTAAACTCAAGACAAATGCTTTATTTTTGAATCCAGACCATATGCAGAAATAGCAATTTTAAAAATTTTCTAAAAAGATTCAGTTGTAAACTGTCACATAATAGATTTACAACAAAATCCATACAAAAGAGCAAATTAAATATTAGAAATTAGAAGAGTCTCTCAAACTGAAGGAATCTTCTTTAATAGCTTTCAGTGTAGTCACTGGCGATCATAAAAATCCAAGAAGTTCATTCATGTTTCATAAGCCCTAAAGGAAAAAACTGAGGGACCTCATTGATAATTTTCACAGCTTCATTGTAAAGTTCAAGATCTGAAAAAAATATTTAAGCAAACACTTAATGTCTAGTTAACTCAGGTGCCCCTAAAGAAAGGAGAGATGATAAACTATTTTGTTGTCTATTACACAATCATTTTCTACAGGGTCATAATTTCAGTGCTACTGTACTCTTCAAGCTTTCAGTTCACATATTAGAATATTCATTTCATCATATTTTAAGCCATTTTTATTCTATAAATAGTATTTACTAAGTTTCCTTCACATGTAAGAAATCACTAGTTTAAAAGAAGGTCTCTTTTCATTTGATAGAAACTGAAAATATTACAGGACTGAGATTTAAGACCAACATATATAAATAAAAGTTTTTCTGCTATTTACATGAGACTACTAAGTAGTATATTTTACTTACCAAAGCGAGCACAATCTTCCTTAAACTGGATGTAAGATGCACACATTATGGTTGCCTTGGCTGTGACTTTTCCAACTACTTCCACAACTCCAGAGATTTCTTCATCAAGCTAAAATGTTGACCAAAATGTCAGGTATATTGACCTTTTCAACTGATAATGAGCTTGGAAAGCTGTTACAGTTTCTCGTTTTCAAATTGTTTCACAGCTTATTAATTTTTCATTGTAAAAAAAGAAGTTCCAAATTTTATCAACATATAAACAGAAACATTGCTTGTGGAAAAATGCTGGCATATATAACTGGCAGGATTGTATAAGTCCTGTTTCCTTTAGAAGTGGCTTAAGGTCCAAAGATACATTTAACTTGAAGGCAAAGTCGACTTCAGAGTTCCCATAAACAGGGAATTATTTGAAAAGTAACAGAAAAGGACTGTACATAAATCTTATAACGTGTCTTCTAGATAGAGCAAACATACAGTATATAGATTTGTTTTTAGAAAAGACCACGAAGATGTTTTAAAGCACTTATAAAACATAGAATAAAAAAAATTAAAAACATATAGTCGGTGGTGGTGCCTCATGCCTTTCATCCCAGCACTCGGGAGGTAGAGAAGGGGAATTGGTCTACAGAGCTAGATCTAGAACAGATTCCAAAGCTACAGAGAAACTCTGTCTCAAAAAACAAAAACAAAATATACAGGTATACATATATATTTGTGTAATTAAAAAATTAAAAATAGAAAATAAAGGTGACTGGCAATGCCACTTGGGAGACTGAAGCAGGAGCTGGGGGGCACTACTTCAAGGTCAGGCTTGTGAAATGAAAGTAGTTGTTTAAAAGGAAAATTTTTTTGTAACTACTTTTTGAGTATTTTTTTAAGTAATTAAAAACTGATATACAATCAGTACTTACTCAGAAACTTAGAGCTCTAAGAATCAGTATAGGTTAGACATGGAAGAAAAATATGACAGCATGGGTTTGATTTTAAAGCTAAGGAGGTTTAACAAGTGCCAGCTTCACACACCCATCCCCAAATCAGAAAATAAATAACCAAACGGAAATTAAATATGAGACATCACTTAAAACATACTGGCTCCATCAGTTCAATGGTTCCATTTTTTCCTTCTCCGTCTGAAAGAATGAACATTTTCCCTGTGGGATGAATCTAAAAGGGAGAACAGAAATCCACACAGATTTAGAAAATGGAATCTACAGAAACTAAATTGTTAAAAAAATTATTGACATTTTATTTAAACATAAAGTAATTGGTTTTCGGACTGTTTATTTGGTTCAAGTTATAATCTTGTTACCAGATCTGATTATTGGAAGAAAGCCCAGTTAATTTTGAATTTCAGGTAAACAACGAATACTTGCTTAGTGGCATTCTGCTGACATTCATGATTTAGATAGTATATTTCCAGAAAGTATGCTTTTCGAATTAGGAATGAAGAACTAAAGAACTGGTTGCCAGATCTGAGGACTTCTCTTGGGATCTGAATTGAGCTCTGCCACTTGTGACCCTGAGCATTTTAGTTAATTACCAACACTGGCTCAGTCAGCCTACCTGTGAAGTTAGAGTAACATTCCTTTCACTTAGGAATGTGTGAATGAAATGAACTAGTAAGTAAGTCCTTAGAAATGATGATCTTTTCCTCGGCTTTCTCAGTCACTGCTTCCGAGACTTTGGGCTTGTTTCTTACCCACAGAAGGGCTAGATAGTGGACGTCAATAGGATATGGGAGGGGCTATCCATGTTTCACCCAGAAGCGACTGCAACATGGAAAACAGGCCCATAAACACAGACGGTTGCAAAAGACTAGGAAACAGACTCATCAACCAAGTATGGCTAAACAAAAAACTCAAGACAGTGGAGCCAGGTTGGTAATCTTTCAACTAAATCCAGAGCAGTGGGGGGGTGGGGGAGCGGCGCTCGAACTCAAAGTTAGCTCTTTCGAAAACACTCTTTTTGCGGCACAGAAGCGGCAGCCTGACGGAGCTGCAGTGGCAACTCTTGCTTGTGAAAAATAAAGCAAGGTGGAGTGCAATGTTGCTGATGGCTACCTGCTGTCCCCCTCCGCTTCCCACCCTGCCGCCACTCCCGGGTGGCCACGGTGCCCTCTCTCTTGCCCGAGCCCGCGCACCTTTTCCAGCTTGCCCACAAAGCACACGGGTCTGTCGATGAACTGCGTGAGCATGCTGGCGTTGACGCGCGCTCTGGGGAGCTCCATTATGTCCACCATGATTGTGCCGCCAACACTCGGAGCCAGCGAGACCGCAGATTTAGGTCCGACTCCGCGCCGGCCGCCGCGCTAACACACGCAGATTTCCCACTCACCAATCAGAGGAGACCTGCGCTCCAGCTCCACCAATCAAATCCACAGAAGCGTCAAGTTCCATTGCAGAAGCTGGAGGTGGCGGGCACCCTACGTCCGGAAGTACGGGTCCACTGCCTAGTGACGCACGGCGTTCCGGAAGTTGCTAGGGCTAAGAAGACTGGGCGGTGGAGGCGGGACTTGGAGGGGCGGGGCTGCGGCTGCGGACCCGGGATTTAGGGCGGCCGGACCGCAACTTGACCCCGGAAGTAGGCTGAAGGACCGCGGCGGCGGGCGGCGGCGGGCGGCGGCGGCTCTCAGGTAGCTCTTTCTGGCGTGTAGTGTCTCGATCTTCGTGCTTCTCTCCTCCGGAGGGCTGAGCAGTCAGGGTGGGGGCGGAGTCAGATGCCAGGTCCCTGAACGTCGTGACTCCAGCGGTGACAGTTACCTGCTTCTGCGTGGGAGGCGCGGGTGTGTGCAGAACCTGGGATTTGGGCTTTTATTTTTGATCTGGTTCTACCTAAAGGGTATCAGCATCAGTCTTTATCTCCCTCACTCAGGAGGTTGTTGCTAGGAGACTGAAGTCCATTTTATATAGAACTGTGTCGCGTACCTGCCCAGTTTCCCCACCAGCTGGAAGAGGTGCTGCTGACCTTTTCTCTACAGCTAGGAACATTTCTAGCATTGGCGGTACTGAGGTGTCCGTTTCCTCACTGGCTGGGTGTGAGCGAACACATGCATGCGGACTCCGGTGAGGAGGACCGCTAGGCAGGACCAGAGGAGACAGAGTCCAGCTGTTGGACCCAGGCTACTGCTCCTCCGCCAGTGCCACATTTTCTCCCTCTGCGAAAAGAAGGGTTGACTGATTTGCAAGGTCCTGGCTAATTCTAATTTGGGGTTGTAATATCTAGTTCCCTTAAATACTTTGAGGCATAGAGCCGACTGTCTGAAAGGCAATTTTTTCCAAGATTCGGGGAAAATCTCAGATGTGCCCCTGGTTCATAGTATAACTGGAAGCTGGTGGGGATTGGTACCAAGAAATTTCATAATGAATGCACAATAAAATACCTTCAAAAGAGGTTGCAGAAATTAGAATATATTATTTGGGTCTTATAATTATGTGGAAACAATGTCTGGATTTTTCTAAAGCCACAGACTTATAATTAGCCTTCAAATTAAGAGTCCTAATTGGAGTTACAATGTAGTCCTGCTGTTAAGTTTAAGATCTGTAAGGATCCTCTTTGAGATTTTTATGTGGCAATTTATGATTGAAATCCATTGTACCCTTTTTTAAATGATTGTTACCTTTCCTTAGTGTTTATACTTCATGTTTGTCTTAATTCTCTTGTTTCTAAAACAAATTTAAAGAATTTAATTAGTTGTGGGATGCATTTCATTTGTGTCTGAAAAGGCAGTATTACAGCATTGGGGTACACCCCTACCTTTTCTGTCCTGGTGCAAGCACCCTTTAGCTCTGTGAAAACTAGCCAGCAGGAAGTAGTTGCCACATCAGTTCAGCTTGTTTGCTCTGTGTACTGTTAGCAAATTGAACCACGTATTCATCAATAGGTTCTTACCGTCTAGTTACGGTGGACAACCAAGAGCAATGGAGGAGGGCTGTATTGTTGGGTGCCTCTAGGGCCTCCCTCACCTCGGGGAGGAATCTTACATCCAACACTGAGATTTTCATTTAACAACTCTTGTCTTTGGGGGAATCACTCTTCACCCATGCAGGGTACTTCCATTTAAACTCCTTTTCCATTATGTTTTTCAGTTACCTTACAAAGTAGAGGGTTTCCTTGAGGCCTTTTCATACGTCCTCAGTCTTAGTTAGACTGTTGTAGCCCCTGCTTTACCTCCATTCTCGGTTTCCATCTCTGCTTAAGCCTTTTATCCCCAGTATTCTCCCCACAACAAACTGCCTGGGTTAACTCATCCCATATAATATTTGCCAGTCCCGTCCATTTTCTTATAAATGTCATTTCATTTTTCCCTGAACACCTGAATGACAATTCATTGTGTATATGCAAACCTTTTCATTTTCTGTTCATCCGCTGGTGGACATTCAGAATGATTCCATCTCCTCGCTATTGTAACAGAGCAACAATGAACATGCATGTCATAGTATCTCTATAATAAGCTATTGAGTGCTTTGAATATAAGCTCAGGAGTGCTATGGCTAGGTCATGTGGTAGTTCTAGTTTTTTAGCTTTCTAAGAAACCTATATACTGACTTCCTGTCTTAGTTACTTTTCTGCTGCTGTGACAGATTCATGACCATAGCAATGTGATATTAAATGGTGTTTGGCGCACATATCCTGAATCATTGTCCATTGCGGGAAGGCAGTCAGGAACTGAAACCAGCTTCTAGGGGTAGGAACCGGCTGTAGGTTGTGGAAGCGTGCTGCTTATTGCCTTGCTCCTCGTGGCTTGTTCAGCCTGCTTGTTTATAGAACATAGGACCATCAGCCCAGAGTGGTACCCGCCCTCTGTGGCCTGGCCCCTTTCACATCAATCACTAATTAAGAAAGTGCTCTGCAAGTTTGTCTGCAGCCCAATCTCATGGAGAGACTTTTTCCAGTTGAGACTCCCTTCTCTTAGATAACTCTAGCATTTCTCAAGTTGACATAAAACTATCCAAGTCACTTCCATGGTGCCCTCGCTACTTTGCATTCCTACCATCAACAGGAAAGTGTTTACCTTTCCTGGTATCCTCTTCCATGTATTTTTGATGGCAGTCATTTTGGCTGGGGTGAGATAGAATCTCAATATAGTTTCCCTTATAGCTAATAATGTTGAACACTTTAAAAAAATGCTTATTAGCTGTTTGTGTTTTTTCTTCTGACAATGCTTTGTTCAGTTCCATACCCCCCAGTTTTTACTTTTGATTGGGTTATCTGTTTTCTTGAGTTCTTTGTATATCCTAAACAGCACTTTGGGTATATAACTAGTAAAGATTTTCTCCCCTTTTGTAGGCTGCCTCTTCATTCAATTGACAATTTCCTTTGCTATTCAAAACCTTTTTTTTGTTTTTGTTTTTTAAAGATTTATTTATTTATTATGTACAGTGTTCAGCCTCCATGTATGCCTTCAGGCCAGAAGAGGGCGCCAGATCTCATTACAGATGGTTGTGAGCCACCATGTGAGATGCTGGGAATTGAACTCAGGACCTCCGGAAGAGTAGTCAGTGCTCTTAAACTCTGAGCCATCTCTTCAGCCCCCTATACAAAACCTTCTGAATTTCGTGAGATTGCCATTTGTTGATTGGTTTTATCTCCCGAATGATAGAAATTCTATTCAGAAAGTCTACTATGCTTGTGTCTTAGTTAAGGTTTTATTGCTATGAAAATACACTATGGCTACAGCACTTCTCATAAAAACCATTTAATTGGGCTGGCTTACAGTTCAGAGGGTTAGTTCATTATTGTCTTCCTGAGAGCATGGCAGGATTCAGGTAGACATGGTACATGGTATTGGAGAGATAGTTGAGAGTTCTACATTCTCATAGGCTCTACATACTCACAGAAGTGGGAGTACCACTGGGACTGACTTGAGCATTTGAACTCTCAAAGCCCACCCCCCAGTGACATAGTTCCTTCAACATGGCCACACCTATTCCAACAAAGCCACACCTCCCAATAATGCCACTCTTTATGAGCCTGTGAGGGCCATTTCATTCACACCACCATAGCTACATCTTGAAATGCAGTCCCTACTTTTTTTGTAGTAGTTTCAGAATATCAGGTCTTACATTGAGGTCCTTGTTCTGTTTGGAGTTGACTTTTGGAGTCTTTGATGGAGTTGAAGAATTTATAGTTATAGTTTTCCTTAGTTATGATAAAAGATAAAGTAGATATGTTAAAGTTAAAACCTTTTTTATTTAAACAGAAAAGGGGAGGTGATGTGGGAGTTCCCTCTGTATGCTGTGAATACCATTGGTTAATAAAGAAATTGTCTTGGGCCTGCACAAGCAATAGAGGTAGGTGGGTGGGTGGGGGAACCAAACTGAATGCTGGGAGAAAGAAGGAGGAATTAGAGAGAAGTCATGGAGCCACCACCAGAGACAGACACTGGGAACTTTACCCTGTAAGCTGATACACATATTAATGGAAATGAGTTAAATTAAGATTTAAGAGTTAGCCAATAAGAAGTTAGAGCTAATGGGCCAAGCAGTGTTTTAAATAATATAGTTTCTGTGAGATTATTTCAGGGCCGAGCAATCAGGAACTAATAGCAGCCTCTTTACAACAATTCTATTCCACGAGCTTTTCCTGTTGACATAAAGACCACAGTTCTTATCTTTTTTTGTTTTTCGAGATAGGGTTTCTCTGTGTAACAGTCTTCACTGTCCTTAAAACTCACTTTGTAGACCAGTCTGGCCTCAAACTCATAGAGATCTGCCTGTCTCTGCCTCCTGAGTGTTGAGATTAAAGTCATGTGTCTACTACCACCACCCACCTCACAATTCTCATCTAAAGAGAATAAGACATAGTTTATTCTGGAGCCAGTATGAGTGAGCATGGCCTGGGAGCACGTATTTAGGTCACCCCTGATTCTGTGTTCCAGTGTGTAAGCAGTTTCACAGAGTTTGTATAGTTTTACAGAACAAGGAAGTCCTAAATCAAAGCAACTTCACATACCTTTGTGGGTGCACCAGAGAGGTGGGTCCAGCGAGGTGGGGTGTGGGGATATTTTCTAGGTCTACGATGCTATCTGATGGCATTCTTAGCTCTTGGAGTGGTGGAAGCTGGTCTTCTGCTGAGTTAATAGCTTCTAAGAGGTTTTTATTTATTATCAGGCATTGTTACTTCAGATACAGTGTGAGGCAAGGAATGGCTGTTCCAGAAAGCTAAAACTAGCGCAGGATAAAGTAATTAGCCTCTGAGTCTCCAGTCTCTCCATGGTATCTAAGCCCAGCCTGTCCACCAGTCTCTGTGGACACAGACTCCTCCCAGCCTGTCCACTGGTCTCCGTGGACACAGACTCCTCCCAGGCGTCCACTGGTCTCTGTGGACACAGACTCCTCCCAGCCTGTCCACTGGTCTCTGTGGACACAGACTCCTCCCAGCCTGTCCACCAGTCTCTGTGGACAATGACTCCTCCCAGGCGTCCACCAGTCTCCGTGGACACAGACTCCTCCCAGGCGTCTTTTGTTCACAGCCAGACACAGCTTCTTTTCAGGAATTCTCAGTCACATTTCTATCCTCAATTTCATTCTTCAGGATTTTGAAGTTTTCATTATGAAGATCCTCCACATCATTGGTGAAGTTTAGTCCAAGTTTGGTTTGCTGTTCTCATTCTTAATATGCTTGTCATTGTTATATAGAAAGGCTACAGTTTTTATATGTTGATTTTGTATCCTGACACTTTGCTGAAGTGTTTATCTGTTCTAAGAGTTTTCTGGTTGAGTCTTGGAGATCTCTTAGAGAATCATAACAAGAACAAACACAAACATGTATTTTTAAGTTTTTTATTTTTATTTGTTTCTCTTGCCTTATTGCTCAAGTACTAGACCAAGAATGGACAAAGTAGACACCCTTATCTTATTCCAGATGTGTGTGTATGTGTGTCTGTGTGTGTGTAAATTCTTTTGAGTTTTCCTCATTTAATAAAATGTTGGCTATAGTTTTGTAGTATATAACCTTTATTATGTTGAGATATAGCTTTTCTATTCTGAGATTCTGATAATCTCACATTCTTTTGTCTTAGGTTCAACTTTCCATTCTCCATGTATTTCAGATATAAGGTGGAATTTCATGTCTTATTTGTGATATGCACAGTTTTTCTTGGTCTGATTTTATGTTTTTAAATCAACTGACAGTTTCTTGCTCTAACTTCTTTTCTTTTTGTTTGGTAGTTTAAAATTATAGATTCATAATTCATGGAACTTTTCTTTTGATTTCTGTGGTTTGGTTTCAGGCTGTGTTTCTCAAGAAAACATTTTTTCTTTCTTTGACAATGTTTGGCCCAGGCTTTGTGCCTGTTCAATGTGGGACATGGGTCATTAAAACCCAGGTTTATAGCCATTACAAATCAGTAGTGGCCACAGGAAAAATGCAAGTTGCTAGTACTCAGATATCCCCCATACACTTTATTTGTTTATTTATTTATTATGTATACAATATTCTGTCTGTGTGTATGTCTGCAGGCCAGAAGAGGGCACCAGATCTCATTACAGATGGTTGTGAGCCACCATGTGGTTGCTGGGAATTGAACTCAGAACCTTTGGAAGAGCAGGCAATACTCTTAACCACTGAGCCATCTCTCCAGCCATCCCCCTTACACTTTTAGCCCTTCCTTCTTACTGGCCTCTATAGAATTTCCTTGTCTCTTATTGGTTTGGCCATGAATTTTTAAGTGGCATGAAGGTATATTTTTATATAGGTTTGTATTTTATAGTTTGTATGTAAAAAAAGAAAGAAGGAAAACATCAGTGTGGTTTTTGTTTTTGTTTTTTTTCCATAGTTTGTATTGAGACCTTTGAACATCTGGTTTTTCATATTACCAGAATTATATTTATACTCTAGTGTTATTTTTCAGTAGAACTTTGACAAAATGTAGTACAGTTTTACAAAAAGCTTGCAGTTAAGAGACAAAGTCAAGGCTAAATGAAAACTATTTAATAGTTTTAATAAGGAAAAACTATTGCATAGGAACCTAGCGTAGTCACATCAATAGAGATAGAAAGTAAAGGTGCTGAGGAGTGATTGAGATATGCACACAGAATTTGAGTTTGGGAAGATGAAGAGTTCTAGAGATGATAATGGTGACAGTAATGGTTGCATAGCAATGTGAATCTGTATAACATACCTAACAGTTAAACATAAAGAGTTAAGCGGTAAATGTTTTAGCAAAATCTGTAAATAGAAAGGTGATGTTACTTGTACCAAAAGCACATTCATTAGGCTATTCCCAGCCATTCTCCACACTGAACTCTCAGTGTTTCTCCTAAAATGTGAAACTAGTCATCTAACTCTTCATCCAACATTCTTAGCCATTAAGCCAAATTCTTTGACATCACATTTGACTAGTGCATGCCTGTTCTTTTGCATCCCATGCATGATATTTAAAGGAGCTTGTGTGGGAATTCTACTTGGTGAAGACATCAAATCCAACTGTACATTAACTAAGAGAATCCCAGCTGCTATGGAGAAGGAAGTGTCTGGGACTTTAGGTCTTGAATCCATTTGTGGAGTATTTTCCCCAGATTTCCTTAGCAGCCTGGATAGGTAATAATGACCTCTTATAATTGTGTGGGTTTAATCAGATGTTTTCTACGTTTTCATCTATTTCTTTTAGGAAATTATCAGACAGATATTCTTCATATTAGTCTTTGAATCCATATTTCCCCTTGCTATGTACACTGTGTACAATCACTGTGAGAGACTTGCAGGTGTGGGGAAGGGGAGCATCTCTTCTTGGGCACTGTTAAAGCGTGCTTGGCATCTGCAAATTGTTAATATTAATGATAAGCTCTTTATGTTTATACCATAACTTTCCACCCAATACTCATTTTCCTGTAAATACACAAAGATGCCAGGGATGGTGCAGTCAGATTCCTAATTCACAGCTTTCCTAATGTTCTTGAGCAACATGACTGTCAGTAAAACAGGCAGATTGGCCTTAGGATAGAGCACTCCATGAATGCCTGGAGACAGCGCTGAAGGATTGCAGCAGATTGTCTGGGCTTCTGAAGGTTCAGTCTCAGCCAGTACTGTTGAAATAGCTTGTTCCAGACATTATACTACCACCAACACGGGTGAATGATGATAAAGGATTCCACAGCCATTCCACCTTGCCCAAACGGGGGAGCACTTCCCCGATTGAGCAATTATAGTGCCTACACTGTGATATCTCTGGAGTGCTCTTGTACTTTTCCAGAATTCTCTCTAGCTTGACGCTCTATGTGTAACTTGTAGTAGTTCATGATTACCCAATGTCCAAGTATTTTTTATTTTTTTATTTTATTTTTTTAAATATTTATTTATTATGTATACAATATTCTGTCTACACATATGCCTGCAGGCCAGAAGAGGGCACCAGACCTCATTACAGATGGTTGTGAGCCACCATGTGGTTGCTGGGAATTGAACTCAGGACCTTTGGAAGAGCAGGCAGTGCTCTTAAGCACTGAGCCATCTCTTCAGTCCTTAAAAAAAATTTTTTTTTAAGTTAGCAGTTTGGTAAAAATATCCATAAGGTCATATTAGGAGAATAAGTTTTATTAAATCAAATGTTTTCGTTTTCTATTGACGTATATGTATGTACATGATATCACTTTCTATTTATGTTATAAGTGAAAAGGTTAGAAGTGTTAAATTGGAGCATGATATTTCTTAAAAATGAGGCTGTGGCATGCTTGACTCCGCCTTACTATGAGTCTTCCTACAAGACTTTGAAAATGAAGCGATTACTGATTGAAACAGAGGCAAACTGTCTTACAGGCTTAGACGAGAACTGGTAATCCAATCCAGTGCAGCTCCAAGTAGTTGACAAGAAAGAAGAGCCAGGCTAGGGCTGTAGTGAGTTGATATGAGTAGCACACATCTTTCTGTGGCATCAGAGTCACTACCAAACCATATCATGTTGAAAATGTCACCATTGTTTAGACAGTTGGGAATGTTTCATCGGTAATATGATTTTTCTTTCTTTTTTTTTGTGTGTGTGTGATATACCTTAGTTGTTTGGTTGGTTCAGTAGTGAAAATACGAAACCTTTTGGGAAGAAAAGGTGCAATTGCCACCACCAGTTTGTGTCTGTATGTGCTGCTGAAGCTAGTCTAAGACGATCTGAGGCTGTTTTCAAGCTACTCCTGGACAGAAGGGGAAAGAAATCAAAGAGAAAGACAGAACAATGAAAAGTTTCCTGCTATTAGGAAAGCTAAAACATTTTTATTTGTTTGTTTATTTCTTTATTTTGAAGATCAAGGACATTTTTATGGTTTTTTGAGAGAAAAGCAACAGATCAGACCAGCTGTAAATCTGCAGCTACCAGGAGAGAGGATCAGTAATAGAAAGCTCCATGCTTTTTGCAGTGAAGGCCAGCTAGCCACAGTGAGGCACAAGAACAACAACAGGCCTTCAGAGGAAGAATGAAAACTCCCAGATGCCAGGGAAAGCTTGCTTGTGTTTGGCCAGTATCTGTAAAGAGATAAAGAAAAGAAAGAAAAGGTTAGCTTTTTCTGAGTTAGGGCAGGCCAGGCCTCGGAGCAGAGGAGCCCTGGGGCAGCATCACTCTGTGAGCAGCTGCACTCTCAAGGATTTTAAATGGTTGAGTGCGGCGAACCCCCCTGGCCAGCAGGGAAGAACGACCACCGAGTCGAGGATTCTTCTCAAATCACGCTTTATTGGAGCCTCTTGGTTGTAGGGAGAGCAGGAAGCGAAGGGCCCGGAGCACTAAACGGCAGCCGCTTATATAGGGAGAGCGGACACGGGTCATGCCTGGATTGGCTACTCACTCATCTTTCGATGCCCCCGGCCACGGGATTGGCTAAGAATACTGTGCACTACTGCGCATGCGAGAGGTTCCGTCTACAGCCTCGCCATATATGGAGTTGTTTACTCGGTGGTGCAGGAGCTCAGCGCCATCTTGTAATGGCAGCTAGCAAATCGGCTCCCTGCAGTTCCCCCTTTTTTGTTTTATAGGCAACAAGGGGTCTTATTCCCATTCTGGCTTCCACCTCATGATGTGGGGGCCAATCAAGGGAGGCCCAGGCTCGTGGTACTCCTTCTCCTGTGCAATGGGACAAACCCCTAGGAGGTGCAAAGGCAGTACCTTAAGCGTTGTCTCAGCATACCTTCCCTGGTGCAATGGGAACAAGCCCTACAGGGGTGCAAAGGCTATGCAGGACAGACAAATGCCTACTGGTTCTTAAGAACTGATAACCATATTTGGGGAGAGTCACCACACTCCAAAGCGGCTAAGGCCTGTAGGACAGCAACCTTGTCTCTATTCGTTTGGGCTCGAAGACGGCAAATCAGCCACAGGCAGACCATGCATCCTCCCAGACAGCATGCCAGAAATATCCCAACCCCCACCCATTCCTTAAAAAAGGAGAAAGCAGAATATAGCCAGTCAGAAAACTGTTCAAGGGTGATGGGTTGGACACGAGTGTTATTCAGGATAGTGATCTGGAACAATTGATTCTGGAGAAACAGCTCCGCTTCCCGCGACCAGTTCCCCGCCAGATACTCCCCAATTCTTCGTGATTCATTCCTGGAATTATTAAAGACAAGAGAAGTAATGCACACATGTTTCTGATAGGAGACACACCCGATCTGGACCAGGCGGGTCAACTCATCCACCTGAGTCTGCACATAATCTATCCTCTGATTGGCAGCTATTATGCCAGAAAGGATATGATTATTAATTCTATTTTGAGTTTCTAATGCATCAGCTGTTTTTGAAACCACGTCGTTAATTGTGGTCGCCGTTTGCACCTGATTAGCCATGGCTATCCCAGCCGTGACGGCAGCCGCCGCTGACACTGCTACAGCGGTGACAATGGCTGCAGTAATACCAAAGTCACGTCGTTCACGCAAAAGCGTTGTGATGGGAAATTGGTCCGGGTCAGCTTGGACCGGGAGTGGTACGAAGGTTGGGACCTTCACCATAATAGCCAGCTTTTGAGTGCCATTCCAACATTCAGACAAGTGGCAATTAACTGATCCATTTGTGCAATCCAAGGTACCCGAGGAATCCGGGGTGGAATCAGTAAGCAAAAAGGAAAAAGGAGGGGTCACGCAGACCGCAGCTCCCCCTAGAGTAGCATTACTCAATTCTTCTTCTTGATAAATGCGAAGCCATCTCCCCTGGCCCAATGACTCCAATATGCTACCAGACACATTAAGGAGCCAAGTCCTAGTTAATTGTAGCGTTGCCAGGGCTGAGATGTCTGCCGTGGCCCCTACTTCATTAGAGAGCAGCCATTGATACCAGGACCATCCTGATCCAATAGTAGAATCTTGATTAGACTGGTTATAAAGGTATCTCCTCATAGATGGGGATAGGGAGAACCCATAGGCAACCTGTGTCTTTTCCCAAGTCTTAGCTTGGCAGGCTGTAAATGTAGGTGGAAATGAAAAATCTGGAACACAGTGTGGTGATGTCCTAAAACGAGTGGCATTTTTAGGAGTGGATGCACCTCCCAATGGTACCAGGGACTCCACTCTCATGGCCAAGGTGGTAGCATTGATAGATGTAGCATTACTGGGCCCTCCTGACCCTGAGGTGATCCCCTGAGTCACCTGGGCTAATACTGCGCCCAGGGACCCTAACCCAACATTACTCTGCATCAGGGGATCCATCCAATTGGTCAAGTTTTTGCGTAAAAGCCTTATGCAGGGTCCTTTCTCCTCAAGGGAGAAGCACATAGTCCCATTTAGGGCTATCCTTGTAGCATTAAACAACTCCTGTTTAGCATCTGAGTTAGGCAGACAGGGTGCCTCCAGATCGCAGGAGGTGGAAAACAGTGTGGGCAATATAGAAGAGTTAGCATGAACAGGCATTGGCATGGGCCAGGCCTTCGTTACCGCCCATAACGTCATTGGACTCGCGTTCAGCAGGGCTGTCTTCATTGCCAGGATCAGCATCCATGTTGTTGCAGCCCTCATCTTCAGCTGTTGGTCTCAGGCTCCTTGTCAGCCGTGTTGGTACCCAATGAGGGACTTCTTGACTCTGTGGGAAAACACAAACAGCTCCCTTGGATCTCGCAACAACTGGATCCGGCCCATACCATTTGTTATCCAACACATCTTTCCACATAACAGACATTCCCTTATCTTCGGGGGTCATGTTAGCATGTCTATCAGCCGCTGTTCGGCCTTGACCATCAAAAATTAAGAAATTAAATGTAAAAAGTGCCAAAGCAATTCTATCCCTGGGGGAAGCTGTTTCTGCTATTCCCCCTTTTTGTTTTGTTAGAATATCTTTGAGGCTTCTGTTAGCCCTTTCAACGATCCCCTGGCCTTGGGGATTATATGGTAGGCCAAAAGTATGTTCAACTTGAAGCTGTGTGCAAAAGGAGCGAAAGCCATGGGAGGAATATGCTGGGCCGTTGTCTGTTTTTAAGCGCAACGGTTTACCCCAAGCTGCCCAAGCTTCCAGGCAATGGGTCTTTACATGGGTGACCTTTTCCCCCGCCAAAGGGGTGGCATGGATAATGCCTGAACAGGTATCAACAGACACATGTAAATATTTCAGCCTCCCAAATTCAGGGATGTGAGTCACATCCATCTGCCATAGATCAGTCGGGCGCAGGCCCTGAGGGTTAACCCCTGTGTGGGGAGGGTGAAGAAAAGTCACACAAGAGGAACAGGCCTTCACAATATCTCTTGCATTGCTTCTGGACAAGGCAAATTTTCTACGAAGAGTATCAGCGGGTACATGATAGAGCCTGTGAAACTCTCGAGCAAGCTCCATTGGGTCCGCAGCAACCAAGGCCATAGCTCTGGTTGCCTGATCAGCTCTTGCATTAGCCTCAGACATAGAACCAGGCAGTAGGGTATGGGCTCTAATATGTCCAATATAGAATGGATTACTCCTTTGAAGTATATGTTGCTGAATCTGTATTAGAACATTGGAAACCGGACTTGACTGGCGAATGGAAGCGGCCACCTCGAGAGAGGACACCGCATTAACTACATATTGTGAGTCTGAAAACAAATTAAAGGGCTCAGGAAATTTCTTAAAAACTTCCAATACCACAAAGCATTTGGTAGTCTGAGGGGCATCGGGTTGAAAATTAAATACCACCGGTGACTGATTATCCACCACCATAGCTCCTACTCCTGTTTTTGAGCCATCAGTAAATATGGTTACAGCTCCCAATAAGGGCTTAGGGGAGGTAACTCGTGGAAAGTACACTAAATTCTTTTCCATAAAACTCAAAATTGGATGTTTAGGAAAATGATTATCAGTAGTATTAGAAAAGGTGCAAAGCAAAATAGCCCAATTGTCCACAGTGGCGGCCAAGACCTCCACTTGCTCCTTAGTATAGGGTATAATCAGCTTATCAGGCATCTTTGCAAAACATGTCAAGCAAAATTTTATTCCCATTAAGGCTTGATTAGCCACCAAGTCAGGATAATATCTAAGCGTTTTTGCCCCAATTGAATTACCATGCAGCCACCATAGAGGTCCCTCTTGCCATAAAACTCCTGTTGGAATATTTTTTGTTTTTAATATACAAAGAGAAATTGGCAAAGATGGGTCATGGCGGCATAGCTGTGCCTTGGATATAGCCCCCTCAACCTTGCGTAAAGATTGCATAGCAGCAGGTGTCAATGTCCTCGGGGAGGTAACATCAGGATCACCCTCTAAGATAGAAAATAAGGGCAGTAGCTCCGACCTTGGTACATGTAGATACCCTCGGATCCAATTAATATCTCCTAGTAACTGTTGGAAATCATTAAGGGTCCTTAAGTTTTGGGTACGAATAAGGACCTTTTGTGGTCTGATTGTATCTGGGGAGATAACAGAACCCAGAAACCGTGCTGGTGTAGAGCACTGTACCTTTTCAGGGGCTACAATTAGCCCTTGCTTTTCCAAGGTCTGAACAGTATTTTGAAAAGCTTCCCTAAGTACCTGTTGAGATGAAGCTGTCAACAGAATGTCATCCATGTAATGAATGACCTTTACAGTGGGAAACTGTCTCCTTACAGCCATCAGGGCAGAATCTACAAATAGCTGACACATAGTAGGACTGTTTGACATCCCCTGGGGGAGGGTTCTCCACTGATAACGGGAATCAGGCTGTTCATGATTTACAGAAGGCAAAGTGAAAGCGAACCTTTCCCTATCCTGGGAACACAGCGGAATGGAAAAGAAGCAATCTTTGATATCTAGTACTATAATTGGCCAATCCTTTGGCAGAGCAGAGAGTAATGGGAGACCCTTTTGGGCTGCCCCCATGACTTGCATTTGACTGTTTACAGCCCGCAAGTCATATAATAACCTCCATTTTCCTGATGCCTTTTTGGTAACAAAGATCGGGGTATTCCATGGTGATACAGAAGGCTCAATGTGACCTAGTTGCAATTGTTCCTCAATTAGTTGTTTAGCGGCTTCCAATTTCTCCTGGGAAAGGGGCCACTGGGGGATCCATACAGCCTTATTTGTTGTCCATGGTATGGGTATGGAGCCCATTGTGGAAGCCGATATGTCAGTGGCCCCTAAGAAAAACCCAGTCCTTTGCGGTCTGTCTTACTGACCGGTATTATAGGGTCGGGTATGCCTTGAAGATTTTTTCCCAGGCCTCAAGAAGGAACAAATCCTTGCAACCTCATCATATCTTTACTTTTATCTGAAAATTCATTAGTCAATCTGAGCTGTAATTGCTGCTGAACATCCCTTCCCCAGAGGTTAATGGGGAGGTCTACTACAAAAAGTTGTATTTTTCCATGCTGATCTTCTATTCTCCAAGTCAGTTCCTTAGAACTGATGCAAGGTGTACGTGCGTACCCTAGCCCCTGTAGGGACTGGCAGGATTGCTGTAAAGGCCATTGCTTAGGCCATGATTGGGTTCTGATAATGCTTCGATCCGCGCCAGTGTCCACCAAGCCCAAAAAAACTTTTCCTTCAATAGTCAATTCTAAGATCAGTCTATTATTAAGGGCCATGGACAAACAGGCAAGGTCAACTCCTGTGGACCCCAAGCCCTCATTCCCTCTTACTCTGTCTGCAGAGGGGAATGATTCATGCGTGGAGGGCAAAACTAACAATTGAGCAACCCGGTCACCGGGAGCAACAGAAATTACGCCATGAAAAGCGTGACAAAGAATCTTAATCTGCCCCGTATAATCAGGGTCAATAACACCTGGGTGAACTATCAGCCCTTTCATAGTAGATGAGGAGCGCCCCAAAACAATCCCTACATGTCCCTCCTGCAAGGGACCCGACATGTCAGTCTCCATAATCTGAACTCCCATGTCTGGTGTTAATACCATTCCGGAGGTGGCACAGAGGTCCAACCCTGCGGAACCGATGGTGGCTCTCCGTACTGGTGGGTCTGCCTCTGGTAACTCAGAGGTGGGGCTGAAGCCTGAAGCGCCCCGAATATTTTCGGGCCCCGGGGACTGGGGCCCCTCATCCCGTTTTTTGTCTCAGAACTAGAGACTTGTGGGATGGGCTGACCATTAATGTCCCTCACTGAGCGGCATTCATTAGCCCAATGCTTTCCCTTCTTACAGCGAGGGCAAATGCCTGGCATACGTGGACCAGGCCTAGTAGGCGGTTCGAATGGTCCGCTGCCATTAGGACAATTTCTTTTTAAGTGTCCTATCTGGCCGCACCGAAAGCATCCTTTGTTTTTTGTATCCCGGGCCGATCTAGTGACCGAAAGCATCGCCGCTGCTAAGCCTGCATTTGTTCAAGGACCTCCAATTTCCCTACAAGCCTTCAACCAAGCATCCAGTCCTTTATGCCTGACTGGTCCTATGGCTCGCTGACATTCTTTAGTGCTTTGTTCAAAAATTATCTGTTGCACAAACGACAGAGTCACATCTGAATTTCCAAAGATCTTTTCAGCGACCTCAGTCATCCTGGCCACAAAGTCCGCGAATGGCTCTGTGGGTCCTTGGACGATCTTAGTCAAATTGCCTGCCACTTCCCCTTTATTGGGTAGGACCTTCCAAGCACTGAAGTAAAGATTACTAATTTGCTGGTACACCTCAAGAGGATAATCAACTTGGTCTTCAGCAAACTCCCCTTGTCCCAAAAGCATCTCATCAGTCCAATCTGGGTGGCCATTTTGTGCATTAAGCCGAGCCTGAACCTGTGCCTTGTCAGCAGCCAGAGATTTGAATTCCAGGAATTGTCCTCGAGACAGGCATGCCCTAGCAACCTCTGTCCAGTCTGTGGGTGTTAAAACCTGGGTACAGAGTCTGCGCAACAATGCAATGGTATAATCTGTGGTGGGCCCAAAGTCCCTAGCCGCAGTCACTATGTCTTTCAGCTGTTTATAGGGTACCGGCTCATACCACCTATGATGTGTATCAGCATCCTCAAACACTGGGAAGGCTGAAGCCAAACGAGCCCAAGTGCTATTGCTGATGAAATGATAACCTCCGGCAGGCTTTGCTGCCTGCGCATAAGATGGCGGCGGCGCTGTGGGTGGAGACTCACCCAGCAGCTACGTAGGCCCTCCTCTGACCCCGCCTCCAACTGCAGAAACCCGCGGCAGGCGTCTCCGCCCATGCCGCTCCTCCTCACATCTAGCAACTTCCTCCTCTAAGTCCTCCTCTTCCTGAGGACTGAGCTCATAGTCCGACAAGTCTAGGTCAGCGAACTCCTCAAGAACCGGATAAAGCCGGTTCCTCTCCTCCATTTTTGTGCCCAAGTGCTCTCTTTGGCCCTTTTCCCTGGGCTTAACTTTTGAATCTTTTTTTTTCCTTTTCCTTTTCTTTTTCTTTTTCCTTTTCCTTTTCTTTTTCTTTTTCCTTTTCTTTTTCTTTTTTTCTTTTAGGCCTATCCAAGTCTCCCCCTTTTGATTCCGATTCTGATAAGCTGTCCTGGTGTGCTATTAATGCCTCTCTACCTTTTCTAACAAGATCTGGATTATCACCCCCTCGTAAGCAGTTCCTCACTAGTCGCCATAGCGGCATAGTGCCACGGCTTATTTGGTTTTCATGTTTTGCCTTTTCCAAGTCCCGTCCTAATTTTTCCCATGAGGGCAAGGTGAAATCCCCAGAATGTCCTTCACGACCTTATCGATCGTGCTCCGAGAAACCTTCAGGCCATGCTGTTTAAGCAGCGCCTGCAGGGGACTAACGAGATCGATGGGACCAGGACCAGCGCCATGAGTGTTGCCCATAATGCGGTCTTATGCACGGGCACCCTACCGGAGAGCCGCTTAAGCTACAGCGGTCTTATTTCCCCTCAGAGAAAATCCGTTTTATCTACGACGGACTTACTTTCGATTCTGACTAGGCGTGGTCACGACAGCAAAGGCACTCTTGACCAGGCTTATGGCAACGCAACCAAAAGCAACACAGGAGCACACAGATCACCATTACCACAAAAACAAGGCAGAACACTCCAGGTTCAACTCCAGCAATCATCATTTTTTTTGGAGACTTGCTTACCGAAGTCGCCGCCCCGCATGTCGAGTTCTAGATCCTCCTTGGCCCCTCGCCCGGTGACCGAAAGGTGTCCCGGCGTCCCGGGTTTCGGCACCAGTTGCGGCGAACCCCCCTGGCCAGCAGGGAAGAACGACCACCGAGTCGAGGATTCTTCTCAAATCACGCTTTATTGGAGCCTCTTGGTTGTAGGGAGAGCAGGAAGCAAAGGGCCCGGAGCACTAAACGGCAGCTGCTTATATAGGGAGAGCGGACACGGGTCATGCCTGGATTGGCTACTCACTCATCTTTCGATGCCCCCGGCCACGGGATTGGCTAAGAATACTGTGCACTACTGCGCATGCGAGAGGTTCCGTCTACAGCCTCGCCATATATGGAGTTGTTTACTCGGTGGTGCAGGAGCTCAGCGCCATCTTGTAATGGCGGCTAGCAAATCGGCTCCCTGCAGTTGAGAGTGGATATTAAAAAACACACTGTTTAGGGAGCTGGAGAGATGGCTCAGAGGTTAAGAGCAGTGGCTGCTCTTCCAGAGGTCCTGAGTTCAATTCCTAGCCACCACATGGTGACTCATAACCATCTGTAATGAGATCTGGTGCCCTCTTCTGGCCTGCAGGCATACATGGAGGCAGAATGTTGTATACATAATAAATAAATAAATCTTAAAAAAAACAGTAAAGCATACTGTTTAGTTTCATTGAATATATATCTTAATGTGTTATAGAAGGCTTTATTTCAACACATAAATTATTTGCAATTTCTTTTAAAATTTTCAGTGGCTATGTTTATACACTTAAGAGGTGGATGTAGCTGATAATTCTTTAAGAAGTTTAAGGGGTGTGTGAGAGCTCAGGTATAGTCATTACTTTGGAAACTTTAAAGACGTTTACTCTTTGATGGTTTGGTACTCGTATATAGTGGATTTGGGTCATTTTGCCATTGGCACTATTCCATTTCTCGTCTCTGCACACTCCTGCTGAGCCCTTTCAGAACAGGCCTACCCCCAATTTTCGTGTCTTGCTTGTTGTGACCCATTGATTTGTTTCCAACAGGGATTGGGGTAACTTCTGAGAGTTTGGGCGCCACTGAAGAAAGTACTCTTTCCTCAGCTATCATTTGGCCGTAGTTCCCGAGGGAGGAGTGAACTCATGAGCTCTTTCCCCACCCATGAGGAATGTTGCTTGGCCTCATCCTCTGCAGGCAGGTCTCGTGCAGGTAACCACCCTGGAGGGTCCATGACCGCACCATTTCCAGAGGTCAGCATTGCATAGCACCTTTTCCTATCCTTCAGCTCTTTCCACTCCCGTCTTCTACCATGTTCCCTGAGCCTTGGTGGAGCTGATACAGATTTCGTCTTTGGAGCTGTGTACTTCACAGTAACTTATTACTGGCACTTTCCCAGTATAAGTCTGTGTTAGCCGTACCTCTTGCAAACAGAAGCTTTTATGACCCAAACTGAGTGCAGGAATTACCTCTGGGTATAACCGTGTGCATTTAGAATTCATTTGACATCAAGTTGATTGAGCTTAACAGTAGCAGGTTTCTCTTTAGGGCCTATTTCTTCCACAGCCATGAACTTGTGAGCAGAGTTCCAGGTCCAGGCAGGAATATCACCCTGTGGCATGTTCCTTAATTCTAATCAGAAAGCAGTTGGGATCCCCATAGCAGTCATGCCACTGTTGGAACACTGGGCACACGTGGCCTGGTACGTTGGTTTGTAACTCACAGTGTTCACATGTGGGTAAGACTGTTGATGGTTTCCTTCCCTAGTGGCCCACAGAGCAGCTCTGGGTACTGTGAGAGTTAGCCTCAAGGATGCAAGCTTCTAGCCTAGTTCCTGCTTGATTTCCCTGTTCTTCAACCATCGTGCCTGGCGTCTCTAGCAATAGCATATTACCGTTTAGTTCTGCTTGGTTTTGTGACTCCTCCTTTTTGGCTTTTCTACCCAAACTAAAAAATGTACCTTCCATCATGACCCAGCAGGTGTAGCTCAAAGCAACGGCTCACAAAACATAAGTTAGTGGTAAATAGTGCTCTTGGATAATCATTTTGCCTTCTCTTCCTCCTCCTCCACTTCTTGCCCCAATTTCATTCATGAAAAAAAAGGATGATTTTTGTTTGAGTTTGCTTCAACTGAGTGAGACCATATGGTTGGGATCTATAGTTTTAAACAACAAAACCATGTAAAGACTCTTATTGCCAATGCGACTCCCTGAATTTCATCCTTGAGGACCACACAGTAGAGGGAGAAAGCTGATTCCTGCAAACTGTCCTCTGATTTCTGTATGTTTCCCATGTCGTGTGCCTCCCCACCCATACTGTAAATAAACCCTGCTAGATGTAATATTTAGTTACTCAGTTTATTTATGTATTCAGCCTGTGAGTATAAGTCAGAGAAGTAGAAAATACATTTATTTTACCATTGTGGTTTAATAGTTTTCCTGTTTTGTGTGTAGTTTATCTGTGATGTGACCTGAAATGCCTTTTCTTGTTTGTTCTGTCAAATATCTTTATCTTTTGCTCATTCAACTAATATTTTAAAAACCACAAAACAAAAAATCTTAAGTAGAATGAAGAATAGGAGGCGACTTTTTGGGAAATCCAAATTGGTGATTTAACTGGTATTTAAGAAGGAATTTTGAAAGAATTCATGCCTCTCGTGAATATGAGCTCTGCCAAGACTACTGAACTGAAGGAGGACATGGTGAGTTACTGCAGCCGACTACCAGAAAACAGAAAGAGCATAGCTTTGCGGTCAAATAAGGAGTTTTCTATGGCCACTAATACCAGGGCAACAATTGCATTTTATCAGAATCATGTTGATTAACAGGGGTTATTTGTCTATCAGCTTTCTACAGGGTATCTCTTATTGCAGCAGATTTACAGAATAGCCAAAACAGCCACAAGTGGACAGTCCTCAGAAATGACTTAGAACAGCTAAAGTTTTTCAGAAATGTTTCTTTGTTGATTAGATTCAGACTATTAAAAGTCCATCTGAGGATAACTCAGATATTATAATTATAATTAAAGTTATCATCTATCTGAGTACAGTTCAATGTGTATAATATTCAGTCAAGCAACATAATATTTTACAAAATTGAACTAGTTGCTTCCTTATAAAAAGTAGGTTTTTTGCTTGTTTTCTTTTTTTAGCTTTCTTTTTATTTATTCTTTGTGTCTTTCATATCATGTTTCTCAATCCCATTCATTTCCTATCCCTGTGTGTCTGCCTTTTACCCTTCTGCCCCTGCAGTGCCACCCCCCATGAAATTTTAGAGGAAAACGAGAAAAGAACAGAAAAAACAAGGGGGGCTTCCTGTCATGGAAGCTGTAGTGTGGCACAGTGAGTCACGCAGTAAACTGTTCTGTCTATGTATCTTTACTTAAAAGTGTTGATTGCTCTGGTTCAAGGCCTCTGGCTTCTGCTACACTATTGATGCTGGACCATCATTGGAACTCCTCTTGGTTATTCTGCTGATGTCCTGTGTTGTGGAAGTCCTGCAGGACAGGTCCTTTCACATGTTCCAGCAGATCACAGATGGGGTGGACACTGGGGTGGGCCAACCCATCATCCTGGTTCTGGCTCTGGGTAGTTGCAGGGTTGGTCAGCCCACCCACTCTCCCTTGTCCTCACCACCAGGATGAGGTCTTTTGCATTGCCCTGTTGTGTTCATTCCTTGCCACCAAGAGCAGGGGGCGGGGCCAGCTCTCCTGCCCTCATGTTCTCAGGGTTGGATCTCCCACCTGCCTCAGGTGTTGATGGGTGTGTGAGGGGAGGCATCTCTCTCCCTCTCATGCCACCACATGACGGGTGAGTAATGGGGACAGCTCTTCCGTGCTCACAATATCAGGGCTGGCTTACCAGTGGGGTTGCCTCTGTTGTGCTGTCCACATAAGGTGCAGGACCTGCTCTCCCAAGTCTTGCAGCTGGTGGCAGGATGGGACAGCTCTCCCCACTTCTGACTTCAGGGCTAGCTCTCCCACCTGCCTAAAAATTAAGTTTTTTTTCATAACATTTAAATTTCTAGTATGCCTTAAAATCATATTGAAAAACAATTTGTTTTCTTTTTGTTATGAATTTTTTAGGTTAGCATACAAAGTAATGAGTGGATCTCATTATGGCGTCTTCTTTATATTGCTTATCTTCTCTTAAAAAGTCCTTTCCTACTTTTCTTACTCAGTTTAATTGCTCTCTTTTCTTTATTGCTGGATGTGTTGGTCATTTTTTCCTGACTCTTCTTTAGCTGCATTTTGTACAATGAGAGTCACTGAGCTATATTCCTTATCATTTCAGTACACCTTCTCCCAGGTCTTTCTTATCTTAGTCTAGTTGTTACATTTAGCCATGTGGCTAACATAGATAAGAATAATGGGCTAGTATAAGTTATAAGAGTTAGTAAGAAGCCTGAGCTAATGGGCCAATCAGTTTATAACCTAATGTAGACCCTCTGTGTAATTTTCCTTGGGGCTAAACGGCTGTGGGACCTGGTGAGAGGACAGAGACCAGGCAGGGCAGAAACCCGGACAAGCAGGCCCTCCATGTAGTGAGGTTAATTTCTCTGATGTCCTATCAACACCCTTGCTTTACACAAGTCTTTTTTTTTTTTTCCGCTTCATCTGAATTGATGCTCTACCCATCACATGGCCTGAGGAGCAGTCTTCCAGGGCTTTTGGAGTTTGTAGTGATCTTTTGGAAGTGATTTATGCTGTTTAGAGCATTTTTTAATCTAAGATTAAAACTGCAAAAAGCTTGGAGCAGAGCCCTATACTATTTTGGTACTTCTCAGTAGAAATTAGTAAACTTTTATCTACATTTGTATTTTATTTCCATAATTATGCACTTCATAATGTATCATTACAGAAGAAGAGGATTACACATTGTTTAGGATTTTAGTTTTTCAGAAGTGTGAAATTTACATATTTTTTAAAATTTTGGCACAAGCTTAAAGAAGAAAATGTGTTTATAAATATACATATATATCTTCTATCATAAAGTGGCTGCTGCTGTATTTCAGTCATGCAGGAATTTCACTTGTAGTATAGTTACATTAACTAGGAGTCTGGTGAAATCAAAAAGATAATAAGCCTGAGAAATCTGTGTTTTCTTAATGTTTTAATCTTATTGTGGGTGATATTACTTTAAAAGAAATTCTTGAGTTAGTAAGAAAAAATAATTGTATTATGCATACCATAACCCCACTTCAGAGCCCTGAGATCTGACCTGGCCAGCATCTGGCATACCTGCTGAATGTGGTCAGTGTCTGTCATTAGAAGTGAGTACACTGTCCTTCATGTTTTGGTTGTGTTGAATACATAAAGAAGTGTTTTTTGTTTTTTTACATAGAGATTAACTGTCCAAACACAAATTGCTTTAAAACTTTGAGATGGTTTTCTAATAATTGTGAACTAAAATGTTTATATAATACCCAAATATGCTATCAATATTCATAGCTTTCTTGAAGTGTAGCATGTGACTTGCAGGTTTCTTCTCCCAGTCTGTGGCTTGAGAATGTGACTGTACCCCTGAGATCCCATGTCTGCCTATTAGGAGGACTCAAGTCTAGCTTAGCTCAGGAAAAGTAAAAGTATCACTGCTAGCAAATGATAGATTTTTAAGAGTAAATTTGATATTTTCCCTTTTGCAATGGTAAAATTTGCTTATTATAGATAATATTTAAAATACTGAAAATAATAGAGCAGGGAAAGAGCCTGGAGTCTGCGCAGGACCTCACGTGGACATGGTTACCATGGCCGCCGTCACCAGGACCACCGTGCTGTTCACACTCTTGCGAATGATTGTTTCAGAACTGTAGGCTGTTGACAGCTGGTTTCCCGAAAGTACGAGTTCAGTGCTGCTGCGGAAGTGTCGCCAGCGCCTCACCTGTGGTGGCAGAATGGAAGAGAGAACAGTTAGGAGGAGGAGTCTAGGAGGAAGAAGAGAGGAGGAGAGAATAATGAAGAAAGGGAGCGGCACATCTGGGGCCAGAAGCCAGGCAGCCTCCAGTCAGACACAAGAAGCAGTAAGATACACAGAAGAAAAGAAAGGTAGAAAGCCCCGAGGAAAAACATAGATGAAGGGAAACAGCAAGAAATGAGCCTAAGCTAAGGCCATGCATTCCTAACTAATATTAGAAGTTATCATTTGGGAGCTGGTTGGTGGTCCAAAAGAAGGCCTGATATAAAGATTTGTCTATATTAGAGTTTGGGGATGGCAGTGGTTTTTCTGTTTATAATGGGTACAGCACAGTTTCTGAAGCAGGTAACCAAGGGTGAAGGTGTCTGCAGCGTCATCTTTCCCGCTCTTTTTAAGTGGCCTTGGCGTTATGTGGCTTCAGTTAAGTGTGGCAGTGAAGTAGGCTAGACAAGTCTTCTTTTTCCTCCTTTCAAAGTGACATTTATTCTGTGGTTTGTGAAATTCTTTAGATTCAGGTGGTATCTAAAGATATATTCAGGAAAATGGAGCGTTTTCCTACATGTTTTTTGCACCCTTAGAAAGGGATAGTGATTGCACTGTGAACTCTCAAGACACAGATTTTCGACTATAAACATATATCTTGATTTGTACCTTTATCTTCTAATATCTAGAGAGAGTTCGATGGCTTTAAGTCTGGCAGTAGACCACCTCAGAGTTGTTACTGTGCTGCCTCTGTGACAGACTTGCTCAGAAAGACAGGAGTTTTGTCCCTTTAAGATGACCTCACACAGAATGTCTGTTTCAGACAGCAGCAGTAGTGGCTATGTTCCACTTCTTCCGAAAGCCTCCAGAATCCAGAAAGCCCTCCGTATCAGAGCCAGAAGCAGAATCCAGAAAGCCCTCCGTATCAGAGCCAGAAGCAGATGGATTTGTCCTCTTAGGTGAGTCTTTAAGAAACAAAGTCCTAATTAGATGAATGCTTTTAAAAAATAGTTTGGTGATTATATGATCGATTTCTAAATGGTTTTCAAATTTCAGAATAAGTTGTGTGTAATTTAGAAAGCACCATGGATCAGACTGCTTCTCTGACCTTTCCTTTACTGTCAGGAGTTAAGTGCCTTGCCAGCCAGCCCGCCAGGCTCTGCCAGCCCCAGTGATAGTCTCCTGGAAGCTGCAGGTGCTCCTTGCCTTTCCTCTCACCTCCTGAATTTGCATACAGCAAAACTCCAGAAAACCCTCAGGCCTCTTGGAGACTGTTGTCTTTTGGAGTTTGGCAATATATTCTTCTCTCAGGAATTTATTCCAACTAAGTCAGGTTTTCCAACCCCTGTTTTCTATTTCTTTCCCTATTGAAAAGAAAACATCTCTATAAACTTCAGATACATGTGGAGAACTTCACTCAGTTTTTGTTTATTCATAATTAGAAATGGCATTTTTATTCTTTGTCCCTGTGTACTTCAAGAATATTGCAGTGGCACACTTGTGTGTGTGAGGTCAAATACAGTGTGTAGAGTTTTCTTAAATCTTTCTACCACCTACCTCTTCAGCCTCCAGCATGGAAGTCTGTCCATGGGCAGTGGCTGTGCTTTTGTGTGACCTCCATCAGATGTTTCAGTGGTTGTTTTGCAGCTTCTCTAGTAGGTGTCTACTTTGCAAGTCTCCTGCCTCACCAGGTAAAGTTGATTTGCTGTGGGCTGCCTTGCCTAGTCTAAGGAAGACTGGAGTTTAAAGCATCTCTGAGACTCTGAAGTCTTACATGCTTCCAGATTTGCTATTTCTTGAGGGAATTTCCAAGACTTAATTACTCTAATATGCTCGGTACCAGCTGTTCTGTCTGCTCTAGGCACACTCTAGTTTTCTCAAAGGCTCACATGCTGTGTTTTGAGCAAGCCTTCCCAGGATCATCTTAGACTGAGATGACTGGTATTCCCAGGACTGTATGTTTCTGTTTGAGACTTATGAAGAGGAATCACTTCTATCATAATCCTACAAAAACAGTAAAATATGCAGTGTAGTTGGCATTACACCTAGTTCATATGTCCCAACAAGACCAGAGTTCCAAGGCCTCCTTGTCTCTCAGGAACTGTCAGCTGAGATTTGTTTCTGGTGAACCCTGTTTGGTTTTAGATGCAAAGCTTCCAGCTTCACTGATTTCCTTGCAAAAAAAGAAAAAAAATGCATACCTGGTGTTCTGTGGACTTAGTTAGCTCTCCTGAAGTGTCGTGCTATAACCAATATCATTTGTATGCTCTCATTTCCTGCCTCGTTTCTCTTTCCATCTGTCACATCATCTTCTTCTTCCTCGGGGGCAGTGCCCGGGTTTACAGTTCACAGTTAAGTACAAATAAGAATGCTGCCTCCACAGCTGGAGCCTTGAGCTAACGTCCCGGCTTCAAACCTTGTGCGTTTCTAGCTGCAGGAAGCTGTTTAGCAGTCTTGGGTGTCACTGAGCATGTTATCAGTGCTTGCCCTGTGGGTCTAGTGTGGAATTAAATTGATGTGCACAAAATACTTAGAATAACCTGCGAGGTGGTGCTGTCACCGCACACAGAGAACTTGGTATTCCAGGTTCTTCTCCTTGTCTAAGAAAACTGGAGTTAGCCTAGGTAATCTGATCCCAGAGCCTGTCTTTTTAATCTCTGTACTCTTGCAGGTTTTAAATGCTGCACTATCAGCATTTGAAATTTTTAACTTACACTTGTTTAGTTGATATGAAACAAGAGGCGTATGAAGTGTGGTGTACCATTAACAATGGGGCACAGTAGATGGTGATGCCGCTCTGTGCGCATTGCGGAGGTGGGGAGAGCGGTCAGTGTCTTCACCGTGACCTGTCGGCATTCAAGGATTTAACTGACTTTCTTGATGCCAGTCCTGGCAGTTACTAGGATTGTTGTATTATCTGTAAAAATACAGTGACAAACTTTAAAACTTGTTTCTTCTGGAAATCTGCCCCTTTTTTGTTGTGTCCCTCTGGCAGGGATTTCTGTGGCACCTGCTTTAGTCCCAACGTGCTGCATGGAGGTACTTTGAAAGGTAGTTTTAAGCGGTGCACGGGGGATATTGTAGTTGGTTGTTAGCATGGGTGGTGCCGCACCGTTGTGTTCTGGAATATGTGTTAGTCACCTTTCTGTTGCGGTGATGAAGCACCACAGCCAAAGCAGCTCAGATGAGAAAGAGTTTATTTCGGCTATGGTTCCAGGGGACAGAGTCCATAGCAGCAGGGAAAGCAGGGTGGCCAGAGGCAGACCGGGAAGTCGAGGGATCACATCTCACTTTCCAGTCATACACAGGAAGCAAGGAGAGGGAACTAGGAGTCAGGTGAGGCTGTCACACACACACGCTTCCTCCAGCAAGGCACCAGGTCCTAAACTTCCATAACTTCCCAGACAGTACCACCTACTGGGGAGCAAGTGTTCAAGTACATGAATGCAGGGATACATTTATTTTCATTAAAGCCATTCAGTATAACTAGCTGTAATGGTGCACACCTCTAATCCCAGCACCCCGGAGGCAAAGGCAGGTGGATCTCTGAGTTTGTGGCCATCCTGGTCTTTAAAGCAAGTTTCAGGACAGCCAGGGCTATATATATATAGACACCATGTGGTGGGGGGGAACAAAACAAACAAACAAACAGAAACCAAACCACTTAGTATATATCTACATACGATTTTAAAATTGTTGTCTGAAGTAGATATATTAAAGGTTTTATTTTTTATCTTCTGGTTTAGGAATGATAAAAGTATATGGAAACAATTTCCTGACAAAATGGTCTGTTCAGAATCAGTTAGATTATCTTATAACCTGCTTCTAAGAAGGTCACAGTAAATTGCACTTTTAAGGCTAACAGTGACATCTCCTCTCTTTTTTCTACTGGAGAACACCTCTCCTGTATTCCTGCTGAATGTTGGCTTGAAATCTGGGCTTCAGTCAGAACCAAAGCCCCGATAATGGGAATATCTAGAGTATTCATATACAATCAGTTGCTCGTGCTTATGGAAAGCCCTGTTCCTTACTAAGACTCCTAAAGCTTGGCTTGTGTAGCCTGAGGAGTGTGCGGAATGAGAATAAAGGGAGGGTAGAGCCAGTAGAAAACACCCTTTCCCTTGAGTCGCCAGTTTGTATTTACATAAGACAGCCAGAGTTCATTCGGTAATGAAGTTGAAGTAATCCTCCCAGGGGCTCATTTTACACAAAAACAAATTGCAGTTTTCATTCGCATCACTGGGTGGCGATTTCTCACAGTTCTGCATGACTGTTTAAAAGCCAGCAAACATGGCACTGTTTGTAATTACCAGGACTTCTTCTGTTATGACACATTTAATTGTGCTTTTAACACATTATCTTTAAGTTGATTACAAATCTACTAGTGTAATGTGCAACCTTGTAGTTATTTTAAATTAGGAAAGGGTGTTGCGTAGATGTTGGCACATAATTCTATCCAAAACCAGGACAAAGGCCTGTATTAGCTTTTTATGTTATAGGGAAAACAGTAGTGACAAAATCATAGGATATGAAATGAAAGGAAATAATGTAGATTACTGTTGTTGCTGCACTAATATTGTTGATCAAATATTGGATATAATTTTGGAGCCGGCAGAATGTAATCGAGCAAACTATTGTGGAGACAAAAAGAATTGGGTTACAATACAACATTACATTCTTTAGTACATGCAGGCACGAGAACTCTTAGTTCCAATCAAGCTACTTGTTTTATAAAGCTGCATTTAAAACTATTTTAGTAGTTCATAGTCGCTTGGGTTTCTTCTTTAAGTATTGGTATTGAAAATATGTATCTTAGTTTCCCTCTTTTACATAGCTTAAGCATTAAATCAGATTTTCGAAAGTAATCAGTTGTTTTTAAGGTTCTTTCTGATTACATTCCTCATTCTGTAATTAACTTAAAATACTTAAAGTACGACCCCTGTAGTTTTAGTTAGGACTTTAAAGGGTAGTCTCTCACTGGGCAGTGGTGGCGCATGCCTTTAATCCCAGCACTAAGGAGGCAGAGGCAGGAGGATCTCTGTGACTTCAAGGCCAGCCTGGTCAACAGAATAAGCCCAGGACAAGCCCCAAAGCTACAGAGAAACCCTGTCTTGAAAAACCAAAAAAAAAAAAAAAAAAAAAAAAAAAAAAAAAAAAAGTAGTCTCATCTCTGTTTTCCATTTTTTTGAAAACGGAAACCTAGCTGTACACAGTGAAGATTTACACTCTAAGAACGGGGATAGTAAGTAACTTTGACTCTATGCTGAGCTGAAGCCATTAATTATAGCAGCAGAAACTAAATCAGCTTTCAGCACGGGCTTCCTATTCTTACGCCTGTCTTACCAAACAAATGCACTGATCTTAAAACATATATTCATGGGTTTAAGAAGTAATTTAATCTTGTCCTTACATAATGATATCCAGAAACATTCAAATACATTTAATTTAACATAATGATCTCTCTATTTTTTTTTATTCTTGGTCTTTAAATTCTAAAACAAATGTACAAGGGTTTTTTTTTTACTTAACTTCATTATGAAATGGAAGTTCTTATTTTCCCATTAAAAAATGTGGAGCTGTGTGTAATGGGTGGAATGTTCGTATTCATTGCTACTTCATTTCGGTCTAGTACTACCCTTCCTATCTTTATGAATGTTTAGAGCGAGAGAGGATTGATTGTATAGAATAGGGGAAAGATGCCAGCTGCACCGAGAGGCAGAGCTAACCTTTCTGTTTTATACAGTCATAGGGAAGTCTTTCTGGGACCCAATGGACTTGGTTGACTTACATGTAAATTAGGACTCTGTCTCTTTCATCTGTGTTTCTGATCCTTCCCATGAAGGCAGCACTTGGAGAATACACTGGTCCTGGGAGCCATCACTGGAATCTGATGAGATGGGCCCGCTGTTTGGCTGAGATACTAGTGGTATTAGTCCCTCTGCAGATGATCCCAGAGGACATGCAGGGCTCACTCTCTAGGAGATAGTAACTGTACAGCATCAAATATATTAAGATGCCTTGAGAAAGCCCTCGTTTAACAGGGTGTTACAGTTTCTCTTCCACTTCATTTGAACCATAAACAAATAAAAAGCAAGTGAGACACAAAAATTTTGGATAACTTCTAGTAAAGAGCAAAAAGCTTCATAATTGGAAGAAATGAAGTCATCTATGCATGTGATAAATTTGGAAGCTTTTTTAAGCTAGTGAAGCATTTGGGCAGTGTTTTGTTAAGTTGATTACACAAGTATGCATTCCCAGCGCTCAGTAACTTCTTGGTCTAGTTGTGCGCATCTCTGTTGTCTTTAGGGTAGATTGTCTGACAGATATTTCAGAACAATAGCTAAGATTTCATTTCTAGTGTGGCCGTGGGGATGGAGATGGAATTGGCTGGATTACTGTGATAGCGTGTTCTGAAGGATGCTTACTCAGATGGTCAGCAGGGGAATGCTAGTGTGCTTATCATACTAGGACTTCCTCTAGAGTTTCTCACGGGCTTTCTTAAGAGACTAACTAACAAGTTGTGATAACTGGTTTCCATGCTTTCTCTTAAAATTCACACTGTTCCTATCTGATGAGAGAGAGCACATTAAGGGAAATGTCCAAGCACGGGTATTTTATCAAAGTAGCTCTGGTAGGGTTGGGAGACCTAAGGGACTGTCTGATAGTCTTCCTAATACAATTGGCTTTCTGCATCTGCAGGTACCATATCCATAAGGAAAAATTATGACTTTACTAAACATATGCAAGACGTTTCGCCCTTGATTATCCCTGAAAATATATTGGATAGCAGTTATTTTTGTGCTAAATTGCATTTTGTTTTGTAAACAGTATAAAGCAAATTTAAAGTACACGTTATGATATGTCTAGGCTACATACAAATGCTACTCATTTTTTATAAGAGTTTTTATAAGAGTTTGAACATCTGAGGAACCTGATGGGACCCAGCCACTCCACTGTTTGTTAAGGAAGTTGCTGTTGTGTAGACCTAACCTACATCTCACCAAACGGAATCTTGGAACTTAAGCCAGAGAAGCGTAACATCCTTTTTTAAAAAATTTATTTAATTTTTTAAATATTATTAAAAATTTCCATCTCCTCCCCTCCTCCCCCTTCCCTCTCCTCCTCTCCATCCATACCCCTACTCCCTCCCTCTCCAGGCTGAAGAACCATCAGGGTTCCCTACACTATGTTAAGTCCAAGGTCCTCCCAACTCCCCCAGGTCCAGGAAGGTGAGCATCCAAACTGACAAGGCTCACACAGAGCCCGTCCATGCCGTAGAATCAAAGCCCATCGCCACTGTCCTTGGCTTCTCAGTCCTCCTCCACCATCAGTCACATTCAGAGAGTCTGGTTTGATCGCATGTTCCATCAGTCCCATTCCAACTGGTCTTGGTGATCTCCCGCTAGTTCTGTCCCACCGTCTCAGTGAGTGAACACATACCTCAAGGTCCTGACTTTCTTGCTCATGTTCTCCCTCCTTCTACTCCTCATCAGAACCTTGGGAGCTCAATCCAGTGGGGCTCTGTCTCTATCTCCGTCCATCGCCAGATGAAGGTTCTATGGTGATATGCAAGATATTCATCAGTATGACTATAGGATCTGGCCTTTTCTGGCTCCCTCTCCTCAGCTGCCCAAGGAAGTAGCTGGGGGCTTCTCCCTGGACACCTGGGAACCCCTCTAGAGTCGAATCTCTTGACAACCCTAAAAGGGCTCCCTTAATTAAGATATACTTAGCATCCTTTTAACAATGTGAAATGGGTGGTTTGTAGGGATGGAGCTGTTTGAGGATTGCTGAAATCATTCTCCTCTAAGGGATGAGTGGGAGAAGAAAGCGTTCTCAGGTGGAAAGGCAAAACGATCAGGGCCCCTGGAAAGTTGCTGTTTTGCTAGAGAGTGATCAGGGTCACCAACGCTAAACTTGTCTAGAAAAATAGTTTCTGATGGGCCAGGACATGAGAATTTCATTCTCCATTCAGCAAGAAATGTTTATTCCAATTTAAAGCATCAATGATTTAATTTTTATTTCAAATTTAGCAATAGCTTTAAAAATGAAGTTAACGTCTATCATTCTGTGAAGACCAAAAATTATTTAAAGTTGATCACATTTCTGTGTTTGGTATATATGCACATTAGGGTGACACACAAGCCAGAGAAACAGCAGTTACACAACATGGGACTACACATTTTGAAACAAACACCTCCAGCTGGAAAGTAGAAGAGAGGAAGATGGGAACGGGACTCCAGTATCCCCTGCAAGGGCATGCTGCAAAGACCTGAGACGCTAGCGAGCTGAGATGTGCAGTGTTCTTAAGAGGCGGCATTCCCAAGGGTGACACACCCAGGACTCAGCCTTTACTGTAAGCGTCTCCGAGGGAGACTAAAGAACCAGATGGTTTCTTTTTGTTTTTTGTTTTGTTTTGTTTTCTTTTGGTTTTTTTTTTTTTTCAAGACAGGGTTTCCCTGTAGTTTCTAGAGCCTGTCCTGGAACTAGCTCTTGTAGACCAGGCTGGCCTCGAACTCAGAGATCTGCCTGCCTCTGCCTCCCGAGTGCTGGGATTAAAGGCGAGCGCCACCACTTCCCTGCCAGATGGTTTCTTTTTGAAGTTAACATTACCACAGTTTATTTGAATTATACATTAATAATTCTCAATATATCACGTTATAAGGAAGTGTTTTAAAATGATGCTAAACATTTTAAAGTATTTAGTATTTCATCATAAATTGAGCTATAAATTTAATATTTCTTCATTAAAAAGTAAGTATGAAGCAGCATATATGATAATTTTAAGGCTAAAGGAATCTTAATAATTTCCAGCAACCTCACATCTAAGTATTTTTGTTTGATAGTTACATATTGCAAAGTAATTGAAAGTATATAATTTTTTTTCTAATTCTGGTAAATAGAAAATAGAGCTACCTAATTAGAAAAAAAGGCCAAAATGACATTTGAAACAGTTATAGTGGAAATGCTCTTTCTACTGCGAGGCATCTTCTTGCCATCTTCTTTTTATTACTAAAGCTGGGTTAAATATGTCACCGTAGAAATTTAATTATGATTTATACCTGTTATAAAAATATGCTAATACATCCAAATATGTTTAATATTCTCAGTTAGGATATATTTAAATGCTTCCTGTGCCCCAGCAGTATGAAGTTTTCTCAGCTCCTTTAGGTCTCCAAGGTTCCAGGATCTTGAGGCATGTAGAGTTCAGTGTGATACAAATGGTATTTCTCAAGGACGACTTGTGTGCACCTTCCTGAAGTCAGGGAGAGGCATTGCGCTGTCCATACTGAGTAGTGTGATCTTCTCACAGTTCAAGGACAAACAAGACTCAGGATTTCATGCTTTTCATTCTAAAATTTTCTGTTAGCTGTAGAAAAACAGCAACACTATATAGGCGACTCTTATGCAGGCACGGCGTGTTCATGAGGAGCAAATGGCTCTAAAGGAAGCTGCTGCCAGAGGCCAGTATTGCTCACGCATGTTCTTTTCTTCAGATATTTGTGTTATGGTCTTGATTTTATATCCTGTTTTATAATGTATGCATTAAAATAAATTGAACAGTAATTAAAATTTAAAATTAGAAATATGATTACATAATTTTGTTTAATGTGATAGTTTTATATTACAGTTTAAGAAAATTTCAGTGCATACTTTTGACTGAATGCCTAACAGCACTGTGTGTAGAGATTGCTCTGAAGGCAAAGATGGGCCTTCTCTCCATTTATCTTCTTTTCCATCTTACATATTCCAGGTGTTCTTACTGCGTGAGATGCCTTCTCTGATGAATGTGGAGTTAAATTGGGCTTTTATCTCTTTAAAGTTTTTAAATAGCACTGCATTTTACTGATACCCTTATAGATTTAAAAAGATTGAAAAATCCTTCAATTGCCCTAGTCTCTGTTAGACTACCTCAATGGTACTAAATGTTTTCTCATATACATTGAATTCTTTTCAATGTTTTGTTTGACTAGTTATCAAACAAAAGGCATATGGCAGTTTAACCTGACTAGTAGCCCCAGCTTCTCTCTTACTAAACTTCTAAATTTCTCTTAAAAATATATAGAGAAAAACTTACAGCTGTAACAGATCTTAAAACTGACATACGGGTGGAATTTGGGGGAGAGTTAGGCTGAGAAGGAGCTGCTAGCTCTACGACACGCAGGGGTTCTCCAACCGGAGCTCGTAACCGCTTAGGCCCTTTCACAGGGGTTGCCGCTGGAGATGCCACAGGTTACATTATGATATAACTGTATCCAAAGTACAGTTATGAAATGGCAGTGAAAGTAATTTTATGGTTGGGGGTCGCCACGACATGGGGAACTGTATTAAAATGTTAAAGCCGAAGGAAGGTTGAGAACCCTGGTGCTATGTAGTATTGAGACCCACATGATAAAACCCTACACTGGCAGATGTTGTGAGAAGAAACTTTTGTCTCCTAGTCTTATATCTCTCCCAATGTCACTCTCCCTATGGGCTCAGTTTAGCTCCCCAGTGCTTTTATTGGAAATCCAGTCGCCTGTGACTTTAAGGCAATTAGATCAGAAAGGTTCTGCTTTCTGAACTAATGGGGAATTAATGATGTAAATGTTTGGAGTAGAGCATGGACATGGATTTTGATTATCATAGTTTGGACATAGTTTAAAGATTTTTTTAAAGTGCCTGCACTTGTCTGTTTACCATACACTAGTGTGGTACCCTCAGAGACCAGAAGAGAACATCAGATCCCCTGGACCTGGAGTTACAAATGCCTGTGAGCCGCCAGGTGGGTGCTGGATATTGAAACTGGGTCCTCTGGAAGAGCAGCCAGTGCCGAGCCATCTTTCCAGCCCCCAGTTTGGACATAGTTTAAAGATTTATGTGCTTATGGACTTGACTGCAGGAGTGAAATTGGTTGTGCTGATAGGTGGTGGATAGTTAACAGGCCCAATGAGAGGAGATTAAGACAAGGCACCTCCTTCATAGAGGGTTAACGCTTATCTTTCATGAGATGCTCTAGACCAGCTGATTTACTGTGAGAACAAATCATGAAGAAAGGCTTCTCTTCTTTTGCTCCCTTTGTCACCATGGGCTTCTCCAGCCCACATGTTGTAGCTGCTTTCGCAGGAACGCGCTGTCATACCTTCCACTATGCTCTGGACAGGCAGAGGCCATTGGCATGAGCAAATGGATGGTGTAGATAAGCCAGCCTCTTTTCTCTATAAACTACCTGGCCTCAGGTGTTTAGTTACGTAAAATAAACTAGGCTGTCGATCAAAAGATGTGTTTTTCTTCCTGACTCTTTTTCTTTTGTTTTGTTTTTTCCTTTTTTTCACCCCCCTGCTATGGAACAGTGCATGAGATAGGTCCATAGTATATGTCAGCTCCTCAGCCTGAGGCCTTCTGGTCTGCAATCATAAGAAGTAAGTCCCCGTTCTTTATAAATTACCTCATCACCAGGATTCTGTTATAGTAGCACATATAATAGTCTAATCTTCTATTTTTGGTCTCCTGAAAGCATGTGTAAGTAAGTCAGTAAGTAGAGAAGGGAGCATTGGTTATCGTTGTTAATGGGGAGGTACGTCTAGACTCTAAAAGAAAAGTGGCTTGGATAGAAACAGAGGCAGAATCGGGGGAGGTAGCAGTGACATTGGGAATTATTCGTTATTTTACTTGTATTCCTCAGAACTAGACAGTAAAAAGAGGAAGCCCCCCTAGGAAGGAAGAGCTGCACTGAGGGACAGTCAGGAAAAGCAGATGACTGGTTAGGATGCTGTGTGCACAGTTCAGCTGCTGCTCGTGGGGATCTGTATTTGTATAGTCCGGCTGGGAGAGTACGTTGACAGTGTGTCCTAGACTTTAGCAAAGCAGATGTAATTTCAGTAGTTACACTTTGAGTTACTTATCTTTGAGACGTAGACAACTGTAGCTTATAAAGACGCTACAGTTAGTGTTTTTGACGGCAAGTGATTTAGCTCATTTATTACTGTTGAAGTTGTATGTTTTACAGATTCTCGGTAAATGTTTTTTAATTCTCTAAGATGTTTATAGCAATTCTTACATTATTTGATAGATATAAGCTATAGTATAGGAAAATCTCAAACTTCTCATTTCTTCTCTAATAATTTAGTAATTTACAAGGGTGAGAAAACTATCTTGGGGAGCTAGCCAGAGTTTTAGGTTTCACTATATTTTGAAATGTTTATATTTTAACAGGTTATACAAAATTATGCCATTTATTTTGTGATAATTTTTATCATAATTTTAGTAATTTAGCAATTTTGATAATAGAAATGTTTGTTATTCATCTCTTTAAATTAACTTGCAAGATATTTCTCTGAAATTTTCAGTTTAAAGTTTTTTTTGAACTTATGTTTGTCTTGTTATCATGTATATGAGTACACACATTTGTGATGTGTACATGTGTAAGTACAGCTGTGTGTGTGTGTTTGTGGTCGCTATGGCACGTGGACATAGCAGAGGATACCTTTCTGGCATCTGGTCTCACCTTTGACCTTCTCAGCATAATATTGTTTCTATCATGCTGGATACTCCCTTCTAACTGGCCTTCAGACTTGCTGGTGATTCTTTTTGCTCTACCTCCCATCTCACAGTAGGAGTGTGGGAACACAGGCACACTCAGCTGCTTCCAGCTTTCTGGCAGGGGTTCCAGGGGTTCCGGTCATTATGCCTCCCAGGCAAATAAATACTTTTATTTACTGAGCCGTTTCACCCGCCTTCAAGTTTGAAGTTGAAATCTTTAATTATATTACTGCAAATTAATGTTAAGTATATGTAATTTTTTTTCCTCTACAGTAGGTTTTGTTTTAACTGCTTAGTTAATTAAGTTGAAATGCTATCTTAAAATGCCAGTTATCTGAATGATCTTTTCTACTGAGGGATGATATCTCTTTCTTCATTTTATTATTTTTAAGTTCCCTTATTCATTTATAAAGTGTGTGTGTGTGTGTGTGTGTGTGTGTGTGTGTGTGTGTGTGTAAAGCACATGTGCGGTCATGGGACTATGAGTACATATGCACACACATGTGCATCTGAAAGCCAGGAGTCAACCTTAGGGAAGCTCTGCTCCCCAGTGATGGGTTATAAGGAAATGCCTGATCTTCTGACATAGTTGCTAGGATAGCTTAGAGACATCTTACCAACCTGTGAGATCCTCTCCCCCTTTTAAATTTAAACTAGTTTTCTCTTTTTAAACGTTATGTGCTAGTGCTTCTGTGCATGGTGTCACAGGAAGGTCAGAAGAAGGGCTTCTATCCCCTGGGACTGGAGTTACAGACAGTAGTGAGCTATGGTGTAGGTCCTGGAAGCAGCAAGTACTCTTACCCACTGAACCATCTCTATAGCCTCTGTGGTCTCTCTTTTAATTACTGCTCTTATCAATTGATCTGGACTGTCAGTTAATATTTTATTGACTGAAGTAAGCTATTTTTTTCAGCTTATTTATTGGACAAATTTTAACTTAAAATAGCAGACTCTTTGGTGTCCTATACCTGTGGGGTAGCATTGATACATAATTGGAAATTTATTTGTCTGCATCGTATCAGAACATTTCTAAGAAAGATTTGGGCTTGGTTTGCCAATGGAGAGAAACACCGTTGGTCTCTTCCAGGAAAGCATACACCAGTTTGTTTATTTATTGACAACATTTTCTTCACCACAGTTTATATCATGTAGGATTCTAAGGCTCAATCAGTTCTGAGGTTTGATTTATAACATACAATAGCTATGCTCCATCAGATAAGAAAGGTGTGGAAGAATTAACATCTGCTAACTTTCTAGACTGCAGGGTTGTTAATCGATGCTGTCCAATTAACTTTTTTTTTTTTTCCTGCTGCATGTTTTTCGGCTGTGCCCTTTTTTGTCACGTTTCTGTCTAAAACATCCTGAGTGTTTAGTCTCAGAGCAGGAATATTCGGGCTCTTCACAGTCCTTGGTAATCACTGCTCTAACACATTCAGTTCCTGCCAGCAGAATATGACCCTCTTGTACCAGAGTGAAGAAATTCTGCTCTGAGCTTGTGCACCTCTGCAAGGACCATCAACAGTCATTTTTGTTCTACACAGATATGGCGTCTTTTGTATCCTATTTTGGTATTAATATGTCATCTTTAGGTTTTTTTCTTTTTCTACATGTGTCTTCTGTAATGTTTAATTTTCAATATTTTCAACAGCATTTTGTACATTGTATTTTATAGATTTAAAAGGCACGAGTGTGAAAGATTGATATGGACCATTGGCCTTTATACAGGGCACTTGCCGTGTAATAAACTAATAGTTGGGTTTGCATTTTTTTTTGCCCTGAAGTTGGTGACACTCAGTCTCTTTCATAAAATTTTCATTACATATATGTACGTATGTATGCATACATGTCTGTATGTGAGCATGCAGAAATCGTGGTGTGTATGGAGAAGTAAAAGGAGTATTTGTAGGAGTTGGTGATCTCCTTCCACCGTGTAGGTCCCAAGAACTGAACTTAGGTCACCATGCTCGGCAGCAAGTGCCTTCTCCCCCTGAGCCATCTTGCCAGCCTGAGATTCACTCTTAAAGTCAAGATCATCAGGGAATTTTTGTTGTTGAACAGGGTGTGTGTGAGAGAGAGAAGAGAGACAGTTTTGCTATGTAGCTGAGGTTAGTCTAGAATTTACCAGATTAAACTGGCCTTAAACTGACAGTTTCCTGCCTGCACCTCCCATATATTAGAATTGCAGACATGTCGGCTTCCTCACTAACTTTAAGTAGATTTCTTTTTTAAAACAATCAGTTTTAAAGACAGTCAGTACCTACTGTGCTGCCATTTGTGGTGTGTACAGTGAAGGCAGTTACAAAGCTACATGGGATCTTACCGAATGTGCCCTAGTGTAAAATGAAGACATTTTGGGGAAAAAAAAAAAAAACTTTGTGAGACTCATCTTAGCTTCTGGAACTTGTCATGATGTCTGATTTGGAAATGATGAACTTGTTGTTTGAATTTGATAAGCAAAGTTATGTAAGTTTAGGTTCCATGTCATCATGGGAAAGTGTATTTCCTCCCCGCCACCTGACTGATAACCCATGTCAACTGTCTGAAATCTGTGGATCTCAAGGCGAGTCCTCATTTGTAGCCAGTAGCTCTCACTCATACGGAGAAAATGACTCATATTCAGGCTGAGTGAAGCACTCTATAAAGATTTTTAAAATATTATTCTTATATATGTATCATATATAGTTTGAGCTTGGAGTCACTCAGAATAGGGGTCATGGGCCCTCACCAACTGGTTTATCCTTATTAGTTCCACAGTAGGGGTCTATCAGCCTAGACTGTGACACCCCAAGCCCTTTTAAGGACTGCTCATTATGGATATTCCATTTCAAATGTGATAAGACTGGCATAAAACTGGTCTCTGATTTATTGATTTTTTTTCCTGGGCCTTTGACTACATGAAGTGGAACCAGCCATGACATAACTGAGCTCACCGAACACCCTCTCTCTGCACCAGCGTCGATGTCCATTCCCATCTTGGTACATTTTCCTAGGAGGGTCTTCTGAAATCTTCACAAAGGATGTCCCTTTCAGTGAGCTGCGTACCTGCCCTTTTGATGTGCCAGAGTGTGTAGTGCTTGTATCCCTGGGCATGCATGAACGTGCACACACACACACACACACACACACACACACACACACACAGATACTGCTGTGAGGCAATTTACAACATTACATCAGTTCTAAAAGGCCTGTGAAACATAGCTATTTATTTAGAAGGTTTTCCTTAAAGTGGCTTATCTTACGTCTTCTTGTTAAGAGACTTAAAAGGCCAACATAAAATCTGATTGGAAAAGTTATTGTGCCTTTGTTTTACTATAGCCTTCAAAATGTCTTCCCTCTTATTTTGTTGTGAAACAACCATGTATCTGCTAGGACCACTAAGAAGGATTTTGGTTGTTTAGTTTTTTTGTTGTTGTTGTTTTGGTTTTTTTTGTTTGTTTGTTTGTTTTTTTTGCCGGTGTTACCTTATGGTCCTGTGGATTTTGTCGTCAGTGTGTCTATCAGACAGATGTGGGTATTTTAGTGTAGAGCGCTCTCTGTTCCGAAGTGTCCAGCAGTAAACTGCACGCATTTTCATCATCAGGTGCCTCACACACGCCCCGTGTTCCGGGTAAGCACCCCCGGTTTAAGTGCAACTCGGAGCTCTTCAGCAGCTTAAAGGGCTCCTGCTTGATGAGACCAAAGTGTGCCTGGATGAAAATGCTGACGCTCCTCCGGGTACTTCATAGGAGAGAGACGAGGTCTTCTCTGTGAGAAGGTCTTGGATTAGACTCCTTTGCTGGGGATTGCTCATTTGATTGTTAGAGTGTACAACTGAAATCAGCTCCATGGGGAAGATGTTGGGGTGGATCCACTCAAAGCCCGATCTGTGTGTGGGCCCAGTTGTGTTGGTCAGCCTGCCAGCATTCCTGCATCCACACTACCAGGCCTGCTCTGGCCAGGTGAGGGGCGGAACCAGCTTTCGCCCAAGTCCATGCCCGCTGGGCCAGCTCTCCTTCATCCTCAGTGCCATCGAGGCGAGGGGCAAGGCCAGCTCACCCACACCAGTGCCATTGCTGCCAGCTCTCCTGCACTTCTCCAGCGTGGGGCGGGGCTGGCTCTCCCACACCAGTCCTGTAGTGCCAGTTCTCCCACTACCGCACCACCAGGACCAACCAAGTCTCTTGTGCTGCCCATGCGAGGGACAGGACTGGCTCCCCTGCATTCATGCAGTGTGTGCCAACTCTCCCAAGCTCATATTACCTCTGGTATCATGTGGTGGCTTATTGGGGGTGGAGCCAGCTCAGGGCTGCCCTTGGGCATCAACATGGCTTCCAGGTGCAGTACAGATCCCACACATCCTCATAACCCTCGGTGGAAGTATGGGCCACTGACATCAATGCAAACCTAGGCTGCCCCAGGACCACGGATCCAGACATGGCTCTTGGCCACATCAGGGGCCTACACATCACCAAGGTCTCAGGTGACTTCGAAGAACGCTCACATCAGGGTGTTCCTCCAGTTCTGCTTCTCTTCATGGTGCATAGACCACTTGATTTCTCTTCCTCTCCCATCTCTCCACGACATATTTGCTTGCTTCTTTCTCTCCCATCTCTCCCCCATATACTTGCTCACTTCCTTCTGCCGCTTCTTTTCACCATGCCCATTTTTTTTGTTTTTAATAAGGTAATATAAATAGTTGTGGCTGGTTCATTTGGTGTGTATGTTTATGCATCTGCATGTGGAGAACAAAGGACAGCTTCAAGTTGTCTATCATTCACCTTTTTGGGGGAGTAGGGTTGGGCCTCTCGTTGGCTTGGGACGCCCCAAGTAGGATAGACTGGGCAGTGAGCTCCAAGGGTCTTCCTGTCTCTGTCCTCCTGGTGCTGCCCAGGCTTACAGGTATAACACTACCATACCTCACTTTCTTTATATTGGTTCTGGGTCTCGAACTCAGGTCCCCATGCTTATGAGACAAGCTCCTTACTGACCAAACCAGCCCCTTAGGCTTGCTTAGTTTTTTTTTTTTTTTTGAGACAGTCCCACTCTGTATCCAGCCTTGCCTTGGACATGTGATCTTCTCCTGTTTTGCATTAATAGGTGCTGCAGTTATAGGCATGAGCTACCATGCCTATCTAGAATCAGCTTTGGGGTCTCTTAGATTCATTTTTCCTACTTTTGATTTCAAAGTTAAATATATTTGTGTTTTAATCACTCATAGCTTAAGCTTAGAGTTTTATAAGAACTTATGAATTAGAAGTACAGAGGTGTTTAGTTTGTACTTGTATTAAAATAGTAAAATCATTCAACTGTTTAAAAGTAGTGGCACCAGGCTGTAGTAAAGAGGAGGACTGGAAAGTTTCACTTGAGACACTGCTGGAGAATTGACCCCTAGGGTGGTCTATGGTTGAGATGCTCCAGTCTCTAAGGTCGTTTTGAAAATGGTTTAGTTTTAAATTCCTGTAGGCTCATCATATTTAGCCCCACAGCTAGATTTCGAGGAGGCTGACATGTTTTCTAATTCTAGAACCGCTGGGGAACCACAGCTCATGAGGCACTGGATCTTAGTAGTTGTAAAATGCTTTTCAAATGTCAGGTGTTTGGTAACCATTAGTTGAGTACATGAGAAGATGGATTCACATGGGAAAACCTCTGTACTGGACTCCCAACTACAGATTTAAGTCTTAGAAATGAGGGTTTTATTTGTTTATTCATAGATCATATCTAGCAATCTGTTGTTAAAAATAAATTCCCAAGGTAAGGTAAAGTGAAATGAAACAGTAATGAAGTATTTTTCCCTTGTGATATTTTACTTACTAGTAAGCCATTGGCACAGAAGGGGCAATCAGACTAGGAGAATTCTAGAAAGAAGAAAGGCTCAGTCTGCAGTCACTACCCAGATGCAGAGGAAGCAAGATGAGAATGCTGCACTGAGTAAGGTACCAAGCACATGGCTAGATGTAGATAAGGATTATCGGTTAGTTTAAGTTGTAAGAGCTAGTTAATAATAAGCCTGAGTTAATAGGCCAAGCAGTTTATAATTAATATAAGACTGTGTGGGACTTTGGGACTGATTGACTGCCGGACCAGGCGGGACAGAAACTTCCATATACACAATGGGATACTTTTCAAGGCGCACACTTATAGGTGACCTCCAATTGCCCTTGGATGGTGTTCGTGTTCCAATAGTGGAGTACTGTAGACTGGACACTTAGAACAGAGATTTATTTCTCATCTGGGAAGGTGATGCTGACTAGTGAGGGGGTGTCTACAGAATGCCCTCTCCCTTCTCTGTGTATGAAGGGGAAGGCCAGATTTCTGGAGCTTCTTGATCTAGGGCTCTGCTCCCATTTCTGAAGACTACAACCCCAATAGCTAAGTGTCCCCTAAAGCTCTGCTAATACCCTCACTTTGGGGGTTAAAATTTCAACAGACACATTTTTGGAAGACAAAAATACTCAGTTCATAAAGGAGAGGAAAAACACTGACTCAAAATATAGAATAAGAAAAAAACCTATACAAGTATAACACTTAAATCTCTACAGCTGTTTAGTGAATAGCATTTAATAATACATTCCATATCCTAGAGGCAGCCTGTGAGGTGGAATGGAGTCTAAACTATATAAAATACATGCACAAACATATGTTTATATATATATATATATATATATATATATATATATATATATTATGCATTTGCATATTATATACTTTCCTCCAAACTGTGAGGCCTGGGGCCTTGAAAACTTATAGAAAGATGAATTTTGTGCAGGGAATCTTAGGGGAACCTGAAGCTGAAGAGCCTTAAATTGGAAGTATTTCTGTGACAGTTTTTGTTTTTTTCAGAGAGCCACTTCGGTATATCAAAGTAGTTTGAGTGTCTGCTTGTCTAGTGGTCCTGTCTGTCTGAGCTTTGTTCTTGGCTGCACTGAGTGTCCCACTGCAGGTCTCTGTGCTAGGTAGCACCCACATTGACTTCACTGTCATCCCTCTCTGCCCTACTGCCTCCTAGTTGGCTTTGGTCCCTGTTGTATGGGACCTTCTTGCTACTGGTTTTTCAGAAATATAATGCTCATTTGGGAGCATTTGTAGAAAAAGAGGGTGTTTGCCTGTGTACCCAAGCATCTGTGGCTGGAGGTCTTCCTGGTTATATCCTGGCAAGTCCTCCCTACATCTCTGACACCTGCTCCCTAAAGCCGCCTCAGCGAGTTTGCACTCTTCCATGTCCCTTTCCTGCCTTTCATAGACTTCATTGTAGCCATTTCTAGTTATTTTTCATCATCTCTATCCCCTGTTCCACTTCGGTCCCCTGATGTCTTCTTTTATGAATTGTTACAATAAGAGGTGATTCGTGCATGGTGGGCCCACCCACTGAAACAGTCTACCTGAGCTAATGGGAGCTTGCCACCCAGCCGGACTGGGAGGGAACAAGCATAGGACCAATGTTTTTGGCATTTGCATGGCTGGGGCAGACTGTGGGGCCACTGGCAGGGATCTACTGCATGTACTGGCTTTTTGGGAACCTATTCTCTTTGGATGGATACCTTGCTCAGCCTAGATACAGTGGGAAGGTCCTTGGACTTTCCACAAAGCAATGTGCCTTACCCTCTCTGAGGACTGGGGGTGAGGTGGGAGGGTGTGCAGTGGAAATGGGAGGAAGGGAGGGAGTGGGAACATGGATTGGTAAATATAATGAAAAATGATACTTTGTTTTCTTTTTTTAAAATTTTTTAATTAATTAATTAATTAAAAAACAACAAAAAAAGAAGTGGTTCAGAAGTTGATGTTTGTAGGTTGACTGTGGAACACTGAGAATCCTAGCTGGCAGGCAAGACAACTGGGTTTCCTATCTACTCTTGACCATGCGTGTCCCCTATTGTTTTGTATAGATATAATGAGCAACAAGCCACCTCATGTATATGTGATGAGTGGTTGCTTTTCCACCCACCTCTAACCTTCACTATTCTAGCCACGGAGGAAAAGCTCTTGATTCTCACTTGTATCATTCTCTGCTCCTGTTGGAATATAAAAGTAGTATGTGTTGTCTGAGGCAATGTGAGGAGTCACAGCAGAATTTCAGGGCAATGCCATCAGCCAGTTTTCTAGTTAACACAATACTGAATCTACTGCCTATTTAAAAGTTCTTCCTTGCCAAACTTGAACCAAGTGACTGTTTATATAATTCAACACATCTAGTTTATGTCATTTGCCAGAGGTAATTACGATTGCCCACTAAAATGACAATTAAAATCTATTTGATATTTGTAGTTGTTTTTGTAGAGATTTTAAAAATGTACTTAAAATGAGATTTCTCTATCAGAATTCTATAGATTCTTTAAATATTGAATTAATATATTCCTTTTAGTATTTGAATTTTTTTTGGAAATTTCTACCTAAGTATACTATAGTATATACCCGTGTGTGTGTGTGTGTGTGTGTGTGTGTCTCTGTGTGTGTGTACGTGCTTATTTTAAGGCTGACTACTTAGTTTTGAAATCCTGTCAGGCTCCTCTCTGGAGAAAGCTGATCCTGTTCTCCTTCCCTCAGTCACTATTGACTGCGAATACCTCATCCTCTAAAGACAGGGCCTTGTGAAACTATGCTCCCATCCTCGCTGGCATATTGACTATCTAGTCTCCACAGGTCTATGTAGACTGCCATATTGTTGAGCATTCATGAGTATAGTATTTCTGTCGTGTCTAGAAAATATTACTGAAGAGCAGTCATCCTGTTCCTCTGGTTCGAAGAATCTTTCCATCTGCCTTTTAAATATTTTACTTATATGTGAGTGTTTTTTCTGAATGTATGTATGTGCACTATGTGCATGCCTAGTGCCCACAAAAGGCAGAACACAGCATCAGATCTCCTGGAGCTAGGAGTTACAGATGATTGTGAGCCATCATATGGGTGCTCTGAGATTCAAACCCAGGTCTTCTGTAAGAGCAGCAGTTCTTTTTAGTGCTGACCCATCTCTTCAGCCCCTCCACCTCCCTTTTCATGATATCCTCTGAGCCTTGAGCATAGGAGTTGTGTAGGTACTCCATCTGGGGCTAGGTATCCCATGGTTACCTCTGTAGTAGCCTCTATAAACTGCAGAAGCAAGCCTCTTTAATGCGGAGCAAGAACTGCACTAATTGGAAGCAACGTTGATTTAGAAAAATAGTGGTGGTAATTTGTCCTCTAGACCCTGTGACTCTCCAGCCACAGGTTCCTTGCTAGGTGTACAGTTTGAGGCGTGAATTCCTTACTATTGAGCAGACCTTGATTCCAATAAGACAGGTGTCTGTACCTCCAACATGTAAGTGCCATTGTTGGACATATCTTGCCAGGCCAGTCATTATTATAGTTCCTAGGATTCACAGCTAAGAGATTACAGATGATAACTTTTCTCTCCAAACACTTCCCTATACTCTTGACAGTGGTCAAGAAGGAGGCTTCCAGGTTAGTACCAACTTAATTTCTCCAAGTCCTGTGACCAGAACATGTGCTGTTTTCAGCAATAGAGCATTACTTTCAAGTTCTGACAGGCCAACAAGGCTCATAACAATAGCCTATATTGTTCTGATTCTCTTTGACTTCTCGATTCAACAAACTGAAGGAGGGTATTCCTTATCTCTGTCCTGTAGAGTTCTCTTTACATTTTCTTCTAGAAGTTTCAGTGCTTCAGGTTTTATGTTAATGTTTTTAATACATCTGGAGTTGATTTTTGTGCAAGATGATAGATTCTGGATAAAAACAGCCTAAGGTTGAAAGGGTTTACTTTAGCTCACAGTTTGAGTGTATAGGCCTTCAGGGCAGGAAAGCCACAGAAGGAGTGTCAGGAAGCAGCTGAACCCATTACACCCATGGTCAAAAAGCAGAGCATGAACAATGCTGATGGCTTAGCCCACTTTCTCATTTTATGCACTCCAAGACCCAAGTCTAGAGAATGGTCCTGCCCACTTATAGAGTGGATCTTCACACCTCATTTAACTTGATTATTAATCACTCATAGGTATGCACAGATGATAACTGAATCTGAATAATCCTTTATAGCAATGGCTGTAGGCTTGTCTACAAGTTGATCGATTGCAGGTCCCATCAGGTTGACAGTCAATACCAAGCATCCTGAAGGTCAAAGGGGCTCAAGAAAGCCACATGCTAGTGTATGAAAAGCCTACAGTTATTAGCTCACTCCCACACTAAAGACATCAATACCTTCATAAGGCATCATGCCCTGGTCTTCTCATAGCAGGGTCCATCTCCCAACACTGTTGCATTAGGAATTCAGTTTCCAGCACATGATCCTATGCTTAGTATATGTCGGCTAATTTTAGAAAGAGAAATACAGTGAAAGTGGGTGAAATCCATAAACTGGACAAAATGCAGATATCTTTTAAGAGAAAAAAGAAAGAATTCTAAAAGATTCATTACTCTAGGTTTGAGGGAAAGCTCGATGACGTCAGTGAGGCTGATTGTGTTAGCCTAGGCTAGGTTTGCTGTTAGAGAAGAGGACAAGTCCAGGAACTATAGAGGGTTGGGAACTTGAGGAGCTCAGTAATTCGAAAAGGGATGCAAACCATAACCACTTACACTATCAACAGTATATGTCAGGCTTTTGTTAGATAGTTTCCAGTAGATTATACTTGCAACTATCTCAGTGTCAATTTTATTTTTGTTTTTGAGAGTTGAGGGGAAACAAAATCTACAGTGCTCAAATATCCCACCCAGAGACACACTAGTAGATGACGACAATTAGGAACATGAACCCATTTCCATATCAGCACTAAGAACTCTGCACTGTGAGGAAGCTAACAACGTGTCAGCGATTGCACAGTGGGTGAGTGACAGAGCTGGTTTCAAGTTAGCCTGTCAGTGCTCATAACTAGCCTACACCCTGTCTGCTGGTTTTGTTATTTGGGGGAGACCATCTTGACTTACATAGGTTCTAAATAAATCCAGTACAGTACACGTTCCTGCAGTGCTGGTGTCAATCTAATAGTGGCCCAGGGGATGACAGTAAATCTTTCTGAGTGTCAGGCTCATATTCCTGTTCCCTTCTTATCTTTGAAGTTGGTCTTTAAAAACAGTAAATTGTATTGATGAGTTTTTTTGCTGATTATAAATGTAAAACTATTGCATTAGCATTCTTTGGTAAAATTATCATTTGTGAATATATATGAGAAGTTGAGATAAATAGGCAAAAATATGTTTTTATAGCCCCGTATATACTAGTCTGCACAGCAAACACTATTAACTTTGGTAAACTCTGTGTGGCGCCTGCAGTCCTACTGGAGAATGAATTGTTGCCACCACATTATAATAACTAAGAGACTTGAAAAAATAGCTTTCTGATTATTTTATTTGCCTTGAGTGACTTCCCTGGAAGCAGGGTCTTACTTTCAATTCCTCACACCATCATCAATGCTATTTACCTTGGTTAAGTTTTGAAACATGTATAATGTATGCTCTGCTTGGCAGCAGGAATGCCATATGCTCTTAGATTGCTTCGGTGTAATTTTTAAAATGAATTGATTTAGCATATGAGTATGTAAATGATTTCATCAGTTATTAAATAATATCTATCTTATACTTAAAAATTAGATATTTTAGAACTTAAAAAAAACAAATCTCTTTTGTTTTCTCTGATCCAAAATCCAGTTTAATTTTGCCTTAAAGCTATTCTTACTGCTAATATCTAATGCTTTTAAATAATCAGTTAAGATACCTTTGGGCATTTAAATTCCTTTTCTGTTCAGTAATGTCATTAGCTTGAAATATAAAGATGCTTTCTAAGGAAACTGACTTGCCTAGCCAGATCGTGTAATGTAGTTATTTTGCAATGTGATCCTTAAAAGCTAAACACAGAGGCTGCTTTCCACAATGCCTTGTTTCCTAGACAGTGATGTCATGTTTTAAGCATGTTTAGTTTGCAAAGGTCCTGCTTTTGATCCTTTGGTTGTCACTTTTTTATGCAGTTTCTCCCGAGTTACAAAGGTACTGAAAGTAATTAGCTTCATTAAGGTCCGTTGCTGACACTGTTGTGTTTCCCTCCTCATTCTTCTCCTAGGCTCCTTCATTAAGACCGTATTCAAATTTGGATCATGGTTCTACTGCTACATCCATGCCATTATCATCTAAATAGCAATTACATATTCAGAAATAACAGCTTCTCCTTGGCTGTCCATAACTTCACATTATATGTAGATTCAAGTGGGAATTAGGAATAAAATGAATCTTTTCTTTGTGCTTCACAACCCTGCCTTTCATCCTTGTTTTACCAGATAATGTTGAATAAGCTTCTTAGAGACTGAGAAAGACCAAATGGATTGCTCAGCTTTAGTTATGTGTGTGTTTGTATGCATGCATGTGTGTTATGTGTGTGTGTCCCTGTGTGTATGATATATACACGCGTATGCAATAAGTTGTTTATACATTAGCTAACCAAGTTGCAGTGACTCTATATTCAATCACTCACGTGTTTACTATTTAGCCTTTACCGTCTTGGATATTCTGGGACAAGTCAGGAGATTAATATGTTAACTAAAGCAGCAATGCTTCATAACCTGAAGCATTTAAAGGAAATCTTTTAAGACTTATCATTCCTTTGTAGGCTAGACTTCAAAAATAGAAGTAGACTCTGTTATTAAAACAGTAACATACTTTTCTAACTATTGTGTTTCAGCAACCTTGTCATAGGGTTTTATTGCTGCGAAGAGACACCATGACCATGGCAACTCTTATTAAGAAAACATTTAATTGGGGTTGTTTGCTTACCGTTTCAGAGGTTCAGTCCATTATGACCCTGGTGGGGAGCGTGGTGGTGTACAGGCAGATGTGGAGCTGGAGCTGTTAGAGTCCATCTTGATGGGCAGGCAACAGGAAGTAGGTTGACTGTCACTGAGCCAAGCTTAAAAAAAAAGATCTCGCCTGGCGGTGGTGGCGCATGTTTTTAATCCCAGCACTCGGGAGGCAGAGGCAGGCGGATCTCTGAGTTCGAGGCCAGCCTGGTCTACAAGAGCTAGTTCCAGGACAGGCTCTAGAAACTACAGGGAAACCCTGCCTCGAAAAACCAAAAAAAAAAAAAAAAAAGATCTCAAAGCCTACCCCCACAGTGACATACTTCCTCCAACAAGGCCACACCTTCTAATAGTGCCACTCTCTTTAGGGGGCATTTTCTTTCAAACCACTACAGTCTTTAAAACTTTATTGTATAAAGAATAAGTATTGAGTTGACTTGGCTTAACCTGTTGGATAACATGGTTTCAGCAGATATAATAGGCATAAACATTAAGGTGTTATGCTGTTTAGGTTGTTTAAATGAAAGTTATCAAGCAATATCAAATACACAATATGTGTGTGTCTATGTGTGTGTCTGTGTGTGTGTGTATGCTTGTATATAAGTACAGCTAGTTATATTGTATAGATTGCTCTTTAGAATTTTGTAATCAGGAGAAGGAGTGGGGGGGAGCTAAGAGGAAAGGTGGGAAGTGAAGATAGTAGAACTTTAACCAGTGGGAAAGAAGATTGTAGGAGCCAGAGAGATCAAAGACATCACAAGAAAATCCACAGAATCAACTAACCTGGGCTTATAGGAACTCACAGAGTCTGAACTGTTAACCAGGGAGCCTGCATAGGACTAGCCTAGGCCATTTATATGTATGTGACAGTTGTGTACTTGTCTACCTGCAGGACTCCTGACAGTGCAGCAGGGACCATCCCTAAGGCATTGGCTCTTTGGGACCCTACTCCTAATACTGGTTTGCCTTGCCCAGTCTAATACAAGAGAGGTGCTTAGTTTTGGTGCAACTTGATATGCCATGTTTTGATTCATGGGAGGCCTTCCCCTTTCTGAAAAGAAATGGAGGAGGAGTGGATTGAGGGACAGAAGAGATGTGGCAGAATGTGAGGAAAGGAGGGAGGGCAAACTGTGGTCGGGATATAAAATAAATAAATGAAATTAATTGAGAAAAATGCATACCTTTTAAAAATACTGTTTAATATAGTCTGTTTGTGTCTTAATATATTTTGTAACTTACTGTGTGATTAAGGAATGTTGTCATTAAGAAATTTTGCTTTTAGATGTTTGAAGTGAGCTTTCATTTCCTTACTTTTTAATGTGTATTCTCAAATATTTCATATTAAGTATGTGTGAATGATTATACATTGAGTTCCTTTAAATACAATTTGTTAAGTGAGATTTTAGGCTCAATTTTGGGGTAATAATATTAGAAATCTGTGCAGTTGTGAATCCTCACCAATTGCTCTTGGGAAGATTCATACATCGTCCTCTTGCCATCTTTGTGGATAATATGGAGAGGTCAGATGTTGGTGTCCATTTTAACTAGTGCCAACTGAAAAGGACATAGTGCAGGCACAGAAAGCAGAAGAGCAGGAGAACCCCAAGGAAACTTAGAGCTGAGAGCAAAGTCAGGCCCTCAGTGTGCAAGCACAGTGGGAAGAGTGGGGTCTCTCTGCTCAGTGATGTCTTTGCTAAACATCCTGTTGAATCTGTCCCTGAATTATAGTTTGTAATGCTACTTTGTGTAGCAAGCTTTCTTGTCAGACTATCGTTGGACTGTCAGCCTGCAAGTATGACCCAGAGACTTATTAATTTTGAAAATTTGAACTTTAGCTTAGGCTTGACTCTTAGAACTTAAATTAACCCATTTATATTAATCTACATTCTGCCACGCAGCTTGGTTACCTCTTAATATGGTACATCCAACTTGCTCTGAGTCTGCTGGCAAAATTGCATGCTTAAATTCCTCTTCTCAGTTTCCCTCTTTTTGCCAGGAATTTCTGCCTATATCTCCTGCCTAGCTATTGTCCGCTCAGCTCTTTCTTGAACTAATCAGAAGGCACCTTAGGCAGAAACACATTTTTATAGTATAAACAAATATTCATCAACATTTTCCCCTTTTTATCTAAATAAAAATGGAAGGTTTTAACACTAATATAGTAAAACTATATACAATAAGAGCAAATATCAGGTATGGTCAAAATCAAAAGGAAGGGTTTTAACTCTAACATAGTAAAACTATATAAGATAGGAATAATTATCAAGTAAGAATTACATTTGCAGTGTTCAGTCCATTTGTATTTGCCAAATTTGGAGAAATTGCTCCATTATCTGCCCTTTCTTGGTGAGTCCAAAGTTGATACCTAAACCATTTTCTATCATAATGTGTATTACCATCCTATCCTAAAATATCTTGTTGACCTAAAAACTTTCCCTTAGATAAACAACTGGAGCTTTTATGCTTCTCAACCTTATAAACTTTACATCTCTTATGTAAGTTTCTTTTCTGAATTTGATAACACAGAAAACTGTAACTATAACTATCTATTCTTCAACCCCATCGAAGACCCAAGAAGGATGTAATATTACCTGAGTAAGCAGGAAGTATAGAGCAAACAGCTTCCAAAACTATAGAAACAACAGAGACATCTGGCTGCTTGGACAGCCACCCAAGATTCCTCTGCAACATTGGGACATCCATCTTTGGCATACAGGCCTAGAATATCTGACAGAGTTTTCTTTGAAGCAGGAATTTTGAAGGACTGTCCTACCTTGTCTTGGTCAAAGTTTGGCAGGTACCTTTTTTGTGTGTCCTTTTTGTCCATTTTGGCCAGCATACTGTCAGCTTTCAAGGCAAGAGCAGTTTTTTGCCCAGTGCCTAACTTTGTCACAATGAAAGCAAACTCCATATGGAGGATCTTCGATGCCCATCATCCTTTTATGAAGTAGATTGGTACTGCCATGACCAGACATGTCTCACTGTCATGAAAAAGTCTTTTGTTTTTTAAACATCTCAAATGCCATTTTCTGTAGGTCTCTTAAATGTTTGAAGACTACCTATCTATCTAAAATATATCTCTGTTTAACCTTGAAAATATACCTAATATGACTACAAGTTTTATTATTATAAATGAATAACTACATAGGTCTAATACCTTAAATGATAGTATAAACACATATACAATATAACAAAATTAACCTTAAATTTGTATCAATATATAATAATCCATACTAATATAAAATATGGAAGACGAGTAGTCACTTTTTAGTTTAAAGGTGGATTCAATAATCTATCCTTTCCCATATCATTTCTATACTGTAGCTCCCTTTTTCTTTTCAGAAAGAGATCCCTGAATTCAATCTCCCTTGTTTATTTTCCCCAGACCATGGCTAGTAACAACTTGCAGCTAACCTGCCTAGATGATGAGAGCCATCCATAATCTGCTGAACAACCAAACCTGCCTACCCCGCCTCTCGGGAGTGTGGCCATCATGTTCTCTAGATTGCTTCCTGATGTCTGGAGACAATAGCAGATAATAGAGATAATGGAGAAGTCCTGGCTAGAGGAGTTTCTGAGGCTGGACCCTCTCAGTTAGCTAGCAGTCCCGAAATTGATCTTTGGGTGATGTTTGTCGGCTTAATGGCATTACCACAGTTCAGGTGGAATCGACATTGTTCCCGCTGTTATCCTTTTGGAGACTTCAAAGGTCACTGGTAGAAATGGTCATGGTTTGCTACAGAAAACTTAAACATTTTAAATGATTTTTTCTGTCAGCTTAGCAGATGCACATAAATCTACTGATATTTTAATTACAACCTGTAGCCCTGTGGCCCCACAGTATGTACTCCGCTGGCTACTCAGGTCATGGCCTGGTGGGGCTGTGGGTCCCGTGGTCCCAGCTGTTCCGCGGCCACGATATGTAGGTTTGAGTTAAGTCTCTATCATTCTATTTATCAATTAAGACTCAGAAGTCAAAGGCTGGGGTAAAAACCTGCTATCTCAGAGAGGTTGAGTAGCAAGTGTCTGATCCTACCTTTTGGCCAGAGACACCACAAGAGACACATATCTTCCCTCGTCCCAGAACGTAAAGGAAGCTCAAGCTCTAGTCCCTGCCCTTTCCTTCCTGTTCATCTTCTCTATCCACATTGCTGGTTACTCTGTGGCTGTTCCAGTTGGCTAGTTGCTGGCTCTGCTCCTCTGATTCAAGGTAAACTTTAACTGTTATTTATTTAACAGTCTCAAAGTGTCACAGTGAGATCAAAATATCCCACAAAAGCATTATGACTGACTGAGGGAAAGGTCTTTATGATGACAGATTTCTGTTTTTGTTTTTATGAGACAGGGTTTCACTCTGGTTGTACTGGAACTTGCTTTGTAAGCTAGGCTGTCCTTGAACTCACAGAGATCCACCTGCCTCTTCTTCCTGAGTGTTGGGATTAAAGATCTGGTCCATGATGACAGATCTAACAGAGCACTATTTAAAGTTGATTATGCTGACCAGAATTTTGTGGTATATGGCTAATATCCTAGCGATTGGGAGGTGGAGGCAGGAGAATTAATTAAGCAAGTTTAAGACTAACTATCTCAAAAAGAAAAAAAAGCAAAGAAAGAAATTGTTATTCCTTTGGCCCTTTAAGGGGCAAGCCACGCCCACTCCAAGCCACCCCTGCCCCACCATCTTGGATCCCTCTCTCTTCCTGTCCTCTCTCAGCATGCACGTGTGTCTCTCTGTCTCTGTCTCACCCCTCCCTGCGACCCGCACAACCCCCTGGGCTCCAGCCTGCTCGCATGGCCCCCTGGGATCTTGCAGGGACCCACAGTATTCTCTGCCTTGGGACTGGCAGCTCCCAGAGTCTACTGCCTGCCTACAGCTGCCGCCTGGGACTTTATAGCATTTTTTAAACAACAACAGAAATTAAACAAAGACCTGTTTTTAAATTTCTCATGCTTATGCAAATAGAAAATCTAATATAAATTTGAAGTGTTTTTTTAATAATGAGAAGGTATTCAAATGGCAATATAATGAACACCTGTGTACCAGCTATTCAGTTTAAAAATAAATAATTTATTGTTCATCTTGATGTGCCCCAATCTTTTATTATTCCCTTTTATTCCCATCTCAGAGCTAAATTCTTCTCTCTAATTGCATCTTTCTGATTCTCTGTAAAAGAGTTTTATCATATTTATTTATATCTCTAATTTAGTTTTGTGTATTTTAGAACCCCATCTAAATAGAATCCATAGTCACAGTGCAAATATAATACCATTCTGCAGTTCACTTCAGGCAACATCATGTGCCTGCGAGCCAGTCCCATATTGATGCATATAACTTTAGTTCTTTCATTTTTATTTGATACTCTTTTGATTGTTATGGCATAATTTTTGATAGTGGTTAAAAATGCAACCTGAAAAATTAATGGCTTTTATGAATAAGTAGCAATAAAATATTAAAATATAACTAATACCTCTGAATATTTCTTTGCCTTCTTTGAGAATTTCATATATGAGTACTGCATTTATGCTCCTCCTTCTGAGTTCTCCTGTGTGACACCTCCAAATTCGTGGCCTTTCATTACCTGTACATGAACTCTCAAAAATAAGTTCCCCTAAACAATACCTTGAAAAGTTTAATTGACATGCCTACGTGGATGGGAAAATATCACAAGACCTGTTTCCTAGATGAAGAGCTACAGGTATAAACCCTCTTATTGTTTGTCCAGTCTCAAGCAGTCACCCCTAAACACAAATCTATATTTATGCTAAACACTAAATAAACTCAGCCAGTTATGTGTGTGTGCGCACTTGTGTATGTATGTGTGTGTGAAGAGGCAGTAATTTGAGAGCATGAGCAGGGGTCAGGACATGGATAGAATTAGAAAGAGATAGGATAGGGTGGAATTATGTAAATGAATATTTATATGTAAAATTCTCAAAAAATATGTAAAATGCCATTTCTATTCTACTGTAGTTACTATTATATTTTTCTCTCTTTGATAAGGAGTAACTTAAGATCTTAGTAGTTTGTTAATATCAGTGACTGTAGCTTCCATGAAGTTTTGAAGCATTAAAAAGTCTGGACAGTACTGGGTGTTGCAGTTCTGGGTGTTGGCTATTCAGTTACATAAAATACAAATAAGATCTCTATTTTCTTGCAATTAAAATTAGAATTTTTTTTTACTGGCAATTGCTGTTTTCAACATGAGAAGAAAGATCCATTAGTTACAATAAAAAGTAAAGGAGAGTACCTTAAAACCATAGGTTTTATTGACTTTATCTTTATTCTAATTGATTAAATTATTCATTTTGCCAAATGAATACAATTCACTTGTTTTGATTTAAAAAAAAATGTTAAAGCTATCTTTGTTATTTATGCTTTCCTTAACTGAAATTACTTAAGTGAAAAAAAATGCTTCCAGTCACACTAACATAACCTCCACTTAATTCCTCTATTTTTCACTTTCTAGGTCATCAACACTGTGGTGTGTTTATAAAACAACGTGTTTTTCAAATGTTTCTATCATTTAAATAACTAAGAAGCCAGTGTGCAATCAAATAGTTTGGTAACTGTGGCCTGAGTGAGCTTGAATTGCTGACCTCAAGCTTTTCATGTTAACTTCCTGCTTCTGTAGATGCTGAATTTCAGCACTGTCCATAAATAGTTTCCAGTTAGTATATTCTGTCATGTGAAAGTATGCTTAATATGCTCCCCTGTCAGTCAAACTGGATGTTTAATTATTTTCAAATATTAAGAAGCATCAAAAATACTATATATTCTTACCGCAGCCGTGTACTTCTAAAAGATAATCTTATTTTTAGAACCGGTATACTGACATTTAGCAGTATGACTGAGTGGCATTTCATATACCATTCATTAGCTGCATATTTCATATGATAATCAGAGTTTAGGTCAGGTAATGAAGTGAAATGAGATTTAAATGGTAGAGATTGACAAGTCCTACTGGCACTGCTCGCTTGGCGTTACAGAGCTGAGTGATTTCCCACAGGTGTCCACTGTACCTAGAGGACATCATCTTGTTTCTAAGATACCTGCAGTGATGCTGTCTTTATTAAGGCATGCCATGTTTACTGCCATCTTCCTTTTTTACCTAGCATGAATAAATTACTAAGAATCAAGAGCATTGAGGTGCAAAATCAGAATTTAAAGATGTATACCTTCAAAAGTCACAGTTTTAAGTAAGTTCGAAGTAAAAACTTAAAGATACTTATATTAGGATGGTTTTACATGTATATTATGTGTCTTGTCATTATTGTTAATATTTAAAATTGCCTCAGGGTTTTACTTCTTTTATTTTACAGGTTTTTTTAGGTTTTTTTGATTGCCCCATCACCTTTTTTTGCATCATTCTTTATACAATACTCTCGTTAAATGTGGGTGATAATGGTGGTAGAAACACCTGCCTGTGATTGTCCTTTTTTCCCCTGACTCTTGATATAGTAACAACCTAAGCTGGACTCATTTTCTAGAAGACCTGCTCTGTGTGTGTGTGTCTGTCTGTCTGTCTCTCTCTCTGTGTGTCTCTGTGTGCGTGTCTGTGCGTGTGTGTGTGTGTGTGTGTGTGTGTGTGTGTGTGTGTGTGTGTAGCTTCACAAGTCATTTTGATCAGCAGTAAAGTTAAGAGCCCACCAAATTGAATTAATTTCCTTGGGATTTGCTAGTATACCTAATTCCTAGCAGAGAGAAAACAGAAAATTTTCAAATATAAAACTAATGTTTCTATGGAAGATATAATTCTCTTTTCCTGTCTTTCTGTCAGTTGACAAGATTTCGTGAAATGGTGGTTAAGAACGCCGTTGAGTAGATTTGGAGGAGACAGACGGTGGAGTGGTGTGGTATTACAAATGTGTGATTTTGAAGTCTATTTGAAGCCAGCTCTGAGTCTTGAATTTGATCTACTGTGTAGTATGCTGCAGAGGAAAGATTAAACTGCAGCAATATAATTAGGATAAACCATTGCATTTGCACTTGTAGCACAGCGACTGCATTGAGAACCAGCTGCAAAATGGTGACTAATCTCTCTGGCAAGCCCACATGAGGGTGTAGCACAATACGCCAGCCTCAGCTTCATGAGCACATGCTTCCTCTGCTGGCCTCTGAGCAGGTGATGGCGGTGATGCAATCTGATTATACTGCCGAATGTATTCTAACCACAGCCAACAGTTGAGTCTCACAAGGGATTTCACAAAAGACTTAAATATAGATTTCTTTTCTCATAATTCCGAATCGAGAAGGGCATGGGAAGAAGTCCTCCCCCACCTACTGTTGTGGCTGTAGTACTTTTTAGTAGTTGCTAATCCTAATTTGAGAGGCTTTCATTAGTATTCACATGTGAAATGAAAATGAGAAAAATAATATGGAAAGAAGCTCTTATTTAGAACTGCTCACAGCTACTTAACAATAATCAATTAAAATCATTAAACTGTCCAGACTGTTTCCCTCTGAGCACACAAGAACTGCCAGCCCAGTGAGTACGTTATGAAGTGCTACCAGTACTCTCCCCATAGTCAGAGAGGCAGCTTTCTAGCTGCTACCTGTCCTGATGAGGTGACATTTAACAGTGTCTTGCCATTAAAGGTGCTTAATAAATACTCAGCTTGCCTTGGACCTGAGCCCTTTCTTTTATTGTGAGTAGAATAATAGTGTCTTCTACCAGTATAGCACAGAGAGACTTGGCGAGGATGAAAAAAGCCACGTGTATAAAAGTGTGTGTCATCTTTGGAAAGAAGTGCAGCCAGAGCCAAGCTGCGTCACAAGGATTTCTGATGGCGAGCTGAAAAGAATGTGCAGAGCTCACCTGTTTGTCTCCGTTGTTAGCATCCAAAAGTGTACAGTACAACTTTGCAATAAAAAGGACATGAATTCCATGTGATCCTTAAAATACAGAGTTTGCTATTTACCTTTGAGAATAAAAAGTAAAGGAGGTGCAGAAACCTCCCTGCCTGGCAGCTGTCACAGTCGGGTTACAGGAGCGGAGCTGGGAGCATGGCAGACGTGGGTCAGCCGGACCCCCTCACTTCTGAGTCTGCACGCTTGGAGATCCCAGGCAGTTGTGCTTTAAATCATCTCCCTCACCTCCTCATGAATTGGATGCATGCCAAAATGCGGTGGGTACCAGGTACTATAGTATTATAGCACTACAGGCAACTAAGTAGAATTCTGTAGCCAAGATCACGAGGCTCCAAATATCAGGAAAATTTTCTGTATTATCAGGAGATTATTTTCATAATAATTATAAAAAATGAAAAAGATAATTATTGTTATATTAAGTAATTTTCTCTTGCTTTGATGAAACACCATGGCTAGGGTAACTTACGGGGGGGGGGGGGGTTCTTTGGACTGGTGGTTTCTAGGGTTAGGATCCATGAAGGTGTGGAGGAGGCAGCGGGGTAGGCATGGCCGCTCAAGCCGTATGGAGCTGACGTCTTGAACCATAAGCACAAGGCAAAGAGAATGAACTAGACCCGGGGCTTTTGTGGCCCTCATCTTTTAACTTTCACAGTTATTGGCTTCTATATTGATTTTGTAGAAGAAAATAATTTGTTTTTCATACATCTTTAATTAAATAACATTCTTCTTTTTTGAGATTATAATATATTTACATTTCTCCCTTCCTTTTCCTTCCTTCAAACCTTCCCATATGTCCCTCCTTGTTTTCTTTCAAAATGAAATTAAAATTGGCATCTGTGTTGGGTCCAACAGACAAGACTAAGATACTGTTTAATTATACTAATTAAGCTTTGCTAAGTTGCACAAAGTCCTACAGCCCATTAACTGCTTGACCTGAATACAAATAATTAGATTAGCTGTAACCAGGGAACTGGTTGATTTTGACTAGATGATGTCTGTGCTCTCTGTATTTTCTATAAATCTTGTCTGATTATATCATTGGATGGGAGTTCTCAAAGTTTGATTCTGGAGACTGCTCTATTTGCAAAAAGTTGTTTGGTTTGGTTTGATCAAATAAAGTCTGCTAAAATTTTATTTGTTGCTGATGTATAAACACTAAAGTTGTGTCTATAGAACATGTGCAATGCTTTCCATGTATATTCATATTTAATGTGTAATGTTTCATTCAGTGAAAACACTTATCTCAAGTATTCTTTTTTGTTCCCACTGGGGAAAAGTCTTCAGTATTCTTTACTCTGTGCTTGTGAAACTTGCTTCATTGTTGTCTGGAGTTCCTCCATTACACAGCACATCTCCGGGACTTCTTACTGCTCTCTAGGTGTTACTTAGTCCCCAGTGAGGCCACTCCTCTGCTCTCCCAGAGGCTTGTGACCACGACTCTAGCTCAGCTCTCTGAGAGCTGCTAGACTCCACGTGTCCACATGCAGTGCTTGTCTTAGTGCCTGTGTTATGACCTCCATTTTATGCACATTATCACAAGTTGTATAATTTCATTATTTTTATGGACAAATTGTGCTGTACTGTACATATGTACCACATATTCTTTATTCATTAGTTGATGGATATTTAGTTTGCTTATGTACTTGGCTGTGTGATTACTGCTGCAGTAATTATAGTAGCACAGATGTCTCCAACACACTAAGTATGATTGCTATATCATCCAGTAGTTCTACTTCCGCTTTTGTTGTTGTTCTGAGGAACCTTTCATAATGGCTGTACTAATACATCATATCTCTAGTAGTGTGCAAATTCTCTTCCATACATCGTGCAGCTCTTTTGATAATGTGGATATTTACTGGACTGAGAGCTCACTGTAGTTTATTTGGATTTCCTAGATGCTTAGTGATGTGAAGTATTCTTTATGTGCATACTGATCGTTAGAGCTGGTTTTGTAAGTGTATGTAGAGGTGTTCACTTTTTTGTTTCTTAGTGACTTTCTGGAGCTCCTTGTGTAATTGGGGTATTAACCTCTCCTTGGATGCAGTTTTCATGTTTCCTCCTATTTTATATGATGTTTACTTTTTTCCTCCTCATGAGGAAGAGTGTTTTTCTTGCTCCATATCTTTTCCAGCATGAGCTATCACTTGTGTTATTGATCTTATTAATTTTGACATGTGTAAGATGGAATCTCAGAGACCTTTTGATTTACATTTCCCTGATGACTAAGGTGTTGACCGAGATTCCTCTATTGAAAATTCTCTGTTTAGATCTGTTTTTTTTATTTAGTTTTTAATTGGATTATTTAGTTTGTTGATGTATAGTTTCTTGAGTTCTTTATATATTTTGGATATTAGTTGTCTGTCAGGTTTGCAGTTGGGGAAATTCCTTTTCCATTCTATAGCTTGCTGTTTTGTCTTATTGGCAATGTCCTTTGACTTCTAGAAGCTTCTCAGTTTCATGTAGTCCCATGTATTAGTTGTTGATCTTTTTTTAAAAAAACTGTAAAAAAAATTATTGATTTTTATTGAGCTCTACATTTTTCTCTGTTCTCCTTCCTGCCTCTCCCCTCCCCCTCAACCCTCTCCCATGGTTCCCATGCTCCCAATTTACTCAGGAGATCTTGTCTTTTTCTACTTCCCATGTAGATTAGATCTATGTATGTTTCTCTTAGAGTCTTCATTGTTGTCTAGGTTTTCTGGGATTGTGATTTATGGGCTGGTTTTCTTTGCTTTATGTTTAAAAACCACATATGAGTGAGTACATGTGATAATTGTCTTTCTGGGTTTGGGTTACCTCACTCAAAATAATGTTTTCTAGCTCCATCCATTTGCCTGCAAAATTCAAGATGTCGTTTTTTTTCTGCTGTGCAGTACTCCATTGTGTAAATGTACCACATTTTCCTTATACATTCTTCAGTCGAAGGACATTTAGGTAGTTTCCAGGTTCTGGCTATGATAAACAATGCTGCCATGAACATAGTTGAGCACATGTCTTTGTGGCACGATTGAGCATCCTTTGGATATATACCCAAAAGTGGTATTACTGGGTCTTGAGGAAGGTTGTTTCCTAATTTTCTGAGAAATTGCCACACTGACATCAAAAGGGGTTGTACCAGCCTACATTCCCACCAGCAATGTAGAAGTGTTCCTTTTACCCCACAACCTCTCCAGCATAAGTTGTCATCAGCGTTTTGATCTTGGCCATTCTCACAGGTGTAAGATGGAATCTCAGAGTTATTTTGATTTGCATTTCTCTGATGACCAAGGATGTTGAACATTTCCTTAAGTGTCTTTCAGTCATTTTAGATTCCTCTGTTGAGAGTTCTCTGTTTAGTTCCGTACCCCATTTTCTTATTGGATTATTTGTTTTTTTATGACCAATTTCTTGAGTTCTTTGTATATTTTGTATACCTCTGTCTGATGTGGGGTTAGTGAAGCTCTTTCCCCATTCTGTAGGCTGTTGTTTCGTCTTGTTTCCATGTCCTTTGCTTTGCAGAAGCTTCTTAGTTTCAGGAGGTCCCATTTTTTAATTGTTTCTCTCAATGTCTTAATGCTTATACTATTGATATTCTGTTGAGGAAATTGTCTCCTATTTCCATGTGTTCCAGCTATTCCCCACTTTTTCATCTATCAGGTTCAGTGTGTCTGATTTTATGTTGAGGTCTTTGATACCCTTGGACTTGAGTTTTGTGCAGGGTGATAAATGTGGATCTATTTGCATTCTTCTACATGCAGACTTCCAGTTAGACCAGCACCATTTGTTGACAATGCTTTCTTTTTTCCATTGTGTACTTCTGGCTTATTTATCAAAAATCAGGTATTTATAGGTGTGTGAATTTATTTCCGGGTCTTCAGTTGGATTTTTCTTATTACTGTGTCTGTTTTAATGCCAATACCATATTGTTTTTATTGGTATAGCTCTGTAGTACAACTGAAAATCAGTGATGGTTAACCTCCAGAAGTTGTTTTGCAGTTCAGGATTGTTTCAGCTGAACCCTGCAGAAGAGGGGCATGGTAGCTTGAAAAAAAAAATGATCCCTATAGCAGTGGCATTATTACAAGTTGTGGCCTTGTTGAAAGCAATGTGTCATGGGGGGGGGGGGGGAAGGCTCTGAGGTCTCTTTTCTCAAGGTTCACTCGGTGTGATAGTCAATCTATTTCATGTTGTCTCTGAGTCGATGTAGGGCATTCAGCTCCAACACCACATCTGCTCCCCACCTTGATGACCTCTGAAACTATAAGTGAGCCATCCTAATTAAATGTTTTATAAGAGTTGCTATGGTCATGGTGACTCTTCACAACAATAGTATACCCTAACTAATAGGTAGGAGGAAGGATTGTAGGATCCAGAGGTGTCAAGGACACACCGAGAACATAGATCACAGAATCAACTAAGCAGATCTTATGGGGGCTCAAAGACACTGAAGCAGCAATCACTGAGCCTGGATAGGTCTGCACTAGGTCCCCTGCATACATATTGTGGTTGCTTAAGTTGGCAGTTTTGTGGGACTCCTAACAGTGGGTGTAAGAGTATCTCTGAGTCTTTTACCTTTTCTTTGGAACCTTTTCCTCCTACAGGATTGCTTTGTCCAACCTTGAGTGAGTGAGTTTGTGCCTAGTCTTATTGCATCTTGTTATGCCATGTTCACTTGACAGCACTGGGAGTTCTGCTCTTTTCTGAAGGGTAATGGAGGAACAGTGGATTTGTGGAAGAAGGGAGGTGGGGAGGGGACAGGGAAGAAGGAGGGAGGGCAGGCTGTGGGAAGGGTGGAAAGGAGGAGGCTTCAGTTGGGAGCTATTGTGTGAGACAAGAATAAATTTTTTAAAAAGAGGAAGAACCATTTGGAAATTATCTTCACAGATGCAATCAAGATATAGCTATATGCATTAGAGTAGACTTCGCCAATGACTGATATTTTTATGAAAATATGGAAAAAGAGGAAAAGCCCATGTGACAACAACTCTGGAGTGATGCTCCCATGTGCGCAGGAGTACCTGAAGTGAGGAAGAGGGAGGGAAGGATCCTGCCTTACAGGCTCTTAAAGAATGGTTCTCCTGGCGTTTTGAATTCAACCCAAGGTGGTGAGAGGGTGGATTTATCATTATGACCACTTCATAAAACTCGCATAGTGGGTTGGGGGTGAGAACAGAAAGGGGAGGGACTAAGGAGGAGAGGAGGGAGGGGAAGCTATAGCTGGGATGTTAAAAAAAACTAGCATAGTATATGAATATCTCTTCTTGATTTGGGTTTTTAACCAAAGTTAGGTAAAAATCTAAAACCTAAAGACTTATATATGTGTTTTGAGGTCTTGACCTGCTAATGTTGTCAAGTTTGAATTCATGTAAAATGCCAGGGATTCTGTCAGTTGCTTTCCCAGTGAAAACCAGGTGACCCTTGCATGATTGCAAACCACTGGGCTTACTGCCATTAGGACATATTTTCCTTAAAGAGAAGCTTATTCATATGGACAAGTATTAAATGATGGTGTTTGATTTTTGTCTCATAGAAGAGACTTTTATCAAAGGAACTGGGTTCCTTCATGATATCCCACCAGCAGAAAGACTCCTTTCTCCCTCCAGGACAATCTCCATATGGAGTGACTGAATCAGCTACTTCATCTCATTCCATGATCTTTTATGACCACCTGTGAATTTTGGGTACATGTCTCCTTTTTTATTTTATAGAGCTTCTCACATAAAACTGTGCACTGGCCCAGTTTCTAGCACTGGGGACTTTGATTCTGTTGTAAAATGTTATGAAGATAAATACCAGGGTAGAGCCAGTCAGATTGGTGCATATTCAATATGTGCATATTCAACATATACATGCATCTAAAGATGGTTCTGGAACAATTATGTGAACTTAAGTATAATCCTTTTGGCCTCCTCCCCACAAAGGTAGGCAGGATGTTTTTAGCTGATGAGATCTCATCTCTGCCACCTCTCGGGTGAGGAGTGGGCAGTCTTCAATGTCTTAGCATCAGTTTGCTAATTTACACAGTTAAGAGGTTAGCACCTCTGTAGAGCTTGATGCATACAGTAATGCATAGCCATGTCTAGCACAGAGCAGGAACCAAGAAATAGTTTCTTTGGCTACCTCTGAATGGTATCAATATTTTTTAATAGTTTTTTCTTTGTTCCTTCTCCTTCGTTCGTCTAACAATGCAGTGGGCTACTATCTGTCAGTCCTGTTGCTAGGCATTCAGAATAAGTGGTGAATATGGTACATTTAACTGTTCTCATATGTTGTGGAAATTCATTCAGCCAATAGCCTTTTGGGTACCAGCCCATCAGGGTGTCGTCTAAGGTGCTATGTATTGACTGATGAGCACAGCTGGGACGTGCACTCTTACTCTCTTGGGAGGTGGTCGGAGTCCTGTTTGCAGCTTCTAGTGCCCAAGGAGTGAAGATCTGTGGCTCTCTACCCTTGTTGTGAGTTTTTCCCCAAATAAATATTTGTTATCCTTTATTCCAGGCTCTTGTGGCCTTTCTTAATTATGCCTACATTTTGGCACCCAACATGGCCAGAACCCAAACTTAGCCACCTCATAGCCCAGAGGTTCCAGGTAAAGAGCTAGACAAAGTGTAGGACCATTTAAATACATATAAAATGGAAACATTCATAAGTGATAAAAGCAGTTGAACAAATGTTGAAGGTTGAGGAAGTCTTCCCTGTGTAACTCATAGTTGAGCTGACAATGGAAACATGAATGTGCTAACTGTATATACAAAGAGGAGAGATTGGGAGTTCCAGACTGAATACGCAGTATGCATAGTGGCCCTTTGGAGGGAAGGATTGCAGCACAGTTAGTTAGCAAAAGGCCTGTGTGCAGGCCAGCAGTATGGCCACGATGACACAGACCCAGATCATACCAGACTGTGTACTCCCTGGTCCTGTCTTTATCTTATGAGCAGCAGACCTGACTTAACAAACACAGGCTTGGTCAGACACTCTACTTTCTTCCTTTGAGAACTCAGCCCCTTCAAAGGATGTAGGTAGTTTACACACTTGAAACTTCGCTTACATGCTTGTCAGTCTCATAACCATTCTGCCATTTCAGTACATTTTTCTTTTTTCTTTCACCTATAAATAAGGCATTTTATTTTGAGCATATTCCAATTTTTGCCTGCCATTGTTCTTTATTTACTCTTTTTGTTTGTTTGTTTGTTTTTGTTTGTTTGTTTTTTATTTTTTCAAGACAGGGTTTTTTGTAGCTCTGGAGCCTCTCCTGGAACTTGCTCTTGTAGACCAGGTTGGCCTCGAGCTCCCAGAGGTCTGCCTGTCTCTGCCTCCCATATGCTGGGATTAAAGGCATGTGCCACCACCGCCTGGCCCTCTATTTGCTCTTAACTCTGCCTTAAACATCTCAGAAGCCATTAGCAGGATTTCTTCCCTTCCCACACCCTGAACAACTCTAAATCCATGGTGCTATTTCCTTTAGTTTCCATCTCTGCTCTGAAGTTTTGTTTTGCCAGTAACACTGACTTTTTTTTCTCCAGTTCTCTGCATTGGCTTGCTCTAAGTTATATAATCACTAAAAATGGTATCACCTCTGAAATATTTTTTCTTAAGCCCAGAAATCCTTTTTTTTATATAACAAATTCATTCTCCTTTGGACTGCTATTACCGCCTATTAACCTAACTCATGGATAGCTGCTGCTCAGCTTCTTCTCATCACTTCCTGTGTAACTTTCTTATACATTCTAGAGCTTCAGTCAGTCCTGGCAGTGTAGAAATCAAGTTTCTATTATTTTGATGCCTTTCAGTGCTCTACTCTGAACAAGCCGAACTTTAAAAAAATCATTATTTTTTTGAGATTATAATTACATGATTTCCCCTTTCCCTTTTCTCCCTTCCAGCCTCTTCACATGCCCTTCCTTGCTGTCTTTCATATTTAATATTTGTTACATGCAAATATATGTGTATACCTATCTATTCCCAAGTATAACTACTCAGTCTATATAACATTACTTGTGTGTATATCTTCTGGGCTGACCATTTGGTATTGGAAGTGGGGGAGACTATTTCACCCACTCTAAGCATTTCTTAGTTGCCCCCAACCTTTTTTATGTGCCGCATTTCAAGGATATTAAGTATTTCTGGAGTAACTTAAAACGATGCTTACGGTTGCTATTATTGTTCATTACTGGGTGTTAAACTTGGGGCTTTGTTCTTGCTAGGCAAGTGCTCTGCTACTGAGCTGTGTCTCCAGTTGCTTTATTAGGACTTTAATTTGTTATTGCTTTCCAATTATCTGATTGTCAGTTCTCCACTGCGCTGCATTTCATCTGCATTGTCTTAATAGTGAACGTCTCAGCCACAGCCATCCATGGAACCTCTTAGGTGTGCTCTGAAACCCACCACTACTGCTAGGATTTTGATATGAAATGTTCTCCTCAGGGTCACATGTTGAATTCTTGGTTCCCAGATGATTGCATGGTGATGGGGTGATGGAAATGTGGGAGGTGGGTCTTAGCTAGAAGAGTCACTGGGGACATGCCTTTAAAGGTACACCTGATCACCGGTTTCTTTTTCCTTTGCTTCATGTCTGCACATGGGAGCTGTTCAAGCATTCTCCCAACATATGGTCAGAACCCTCTGAAATTGTGAGTTTAAAACCTTTCCTTCACCTAAGTCCTTCCCTCAGGCATTTTGGTCATAGTGATACAAAAGTAACTAATACAAATATCAAATACCCAGGATACTCTTTGGGGATTCAACCCTAGGGAGCCTAATATAATTGGCCTGGAAAACAGAGCAGGGACTGTCAGACTCTCCCCAGTGATTCTAACATGTAGTCAGTGTTGTGAACACAGAGGCTGATGGACATGTTTGATGTTTCTTATGCTTTTTGCAATATCTTACTTCAAGTAACATTTTTCTTTTCCTCTCTTTAGGCTTATTTTTAGTGAAATCCATATGTTTATCATTCTTTTAGGCTGTATTTCTATTTATTAACAAGAAGGTAAACTAAAAAAGCATGCTATACTATGCCAGCAGCAGCCTCTTGTATGTAGTTTGCACCACATGTTGCTTTCATCAAGAGTCCACATCAGGTAAGTACTCTCTGTACTGTTCATAGCATGTCACCTGATGACACCTTTCCCAGATGTGTTCCCACCATTAAGTGACTGTAACCCATAAATTCTGCATAAATCCATAGAAAGAAGAAGTAGGTGAAGAGAAACAAAGGTGGGGAGACAGCTCAATAGCTAAGTCTAAGGTCGTTCGTGCAGAGCTCCAGGACTCATGTCATGCTGGGCATGGTGGCGTGCGCCCGTCATTGCAGTGATTTCATGACAAGACAGGTAGAAACAGGAGACTCCATTGAGGTGTACTGGCCAGCTCTTCAACAGACACAGCGATGAACAGCAAAGAGAAGAGAGATTCTGTGTTCTGACTTCCAAATGTGTGCTGGGCAAGTGTGGCCTGCACTTACACACACACAAGTATGCACACACACACGTGTGCATATACATTGTATACACACATGAAGAATAATTTTTCCCCATATTTTCTATTTCCCTTCTGCTTATAGCTCTTCCGCAGTGCACGTTGGTAGTAGCTTCCTCCTGAATTGACTACTGCTATCTGAGTTGACCTTTTGTTGTACAAGAAACTATTTCAAATTTAGAGATTCATCTGTATTATCAATAAAAAAAATAATGTGGTCCAAGTCAGTGGGAAAATGAAGGACCTCTAAAACATACATACATACACACACACACACACACACACACACACACACACATCATATGTGTGTATATATGTGAATATATACACATATATAAAAATCCTTTGTAGAGTGCTATAACACATTTGCTAATGAGTCATTATGTTCATGACATGGGAAAATAATAGCCATTTCAGATATTTAATTTTTTTCATGTTAAATTTAAACTTTAATCTATTTGTAGCAGAAAATATTTTAAAAGACTGAAATCATAAGTCTTAAATTCGTAGTTTAATTTTACAGACGTCAACATAACCACCATTTTTTGGTAATCCAGCATTCAGTCTGATTTTCCACCTCATTGAGAACATTCTCCAGCTGCTGTTGAGTGATTTCACAAATTGCATTCATGATCCTGGCTTGAAGTTTTCTTAAAGAATGTGGTCTGGATGAATGCACACAGTTTTAGCACAGTCCCATGAAATACAGTTCAGTGGGATAGGTCAAGTTTAACGTTGCACAAGGATTTCATAAACACCCCGAGTAGCTGGGCACTGAAACTCTGTGTTATATGGAAAAACCTTATAAAGGATGGCCATGTTCCAAAGGTAGATTAAGTTGGTCATCTATGAAACAATTCCCACCACTGATGGTTCTTAATAGTACCACCTGCTGGCTCTTTCCTACTAAATTGTGTGAAATAACACATTTTGTAAACTCATGAACTACGTAGTTATTTAATAAACCCATCAATGAAAGAAACCTCTGTCATAAGAAATGAAATTATTTATTAGGCTCGAAAGGTCTTAAGCCAGAAATGTTAGGCATTTTTGTAGGCAGAGATTGTTGTAATTGTTTTGTTTTGTTGTTTGTTTTCTTTTTCTTCTTCTTTTTTTCTTACCAGCAGCAAGCAGTGCACTATACCCACTTGGGATGTTTGTCGTTTATTTGGCAGGAGACTCCAGACTCTCTGGGTTGTCAGCTGGATGCCAAGTTAAGACTCATAGAAGGAATCAGTATTCATGGTGCTCTTCCTTTAGGTACTTTGAGGCTGTAAAGGGCACTGAAGGCTGGCATTTGGCAGTATTTCACTGATGTCATTCCTGTGCTAATTTTATTTATTGCTTTAGTGAAAATATCGTTCACCCAGGCATTGTTATTGCTATTATAGAAAACAAAGCCAAGCAGTCTGAATTTTATATTCCGAAGTTAGAATTGTGGCTGTCCTGTGAGACATTGCTCACGTTTTGAAACTGCATGAAGTGAACGAAGCACAGAGAACATTAGAGTCTGTGGTACTTTGGCTGTGCAGGCACAGAACTAATCCCAAGACACTCCTTAATGCTACCAACCTCATCTGTGAAGTTAGGTGTCCTTTTAGGGTACCTCGCTGAGTTTTAAATGCTTGTGGCAACACAGCCACTGTTTCTATTTATATATTTAGTGTTAGCATACTTTATTCTCATTAATAGCTTAGATCCATAATGGATCTAAGTGTTCTCAAAGACAAATTTCCCACATATTTAAATCGTTATAAACATTTATTATATAGAATATGAATATCTCTCATTAAATGTAATATCTGACTCTTCTTAGCATCTAGTTTTTTGCATTGAAAGGGATATAATTCTCTTTTGTTGTAGTAAAATAAGTAGCAATATGTTATTTTTTAAAGTTTTGATAATTTTGCTAATGTTATTAGCAGACTTATTATGAAGCTTCTGTCCTGCTGTGTGGCAAAACTCCTCTTCCTCTAAAACTTGGTATTTAGCTAGAACAGTGGTTCTCAGCCTGTGGCTTGCAATCCCTGGGGGTCACATACCAGATATTCTGCATGTCTGATGCATACATTACAGTGCATAACAGTAGCAAAATTGCAGTTATGAAGTAGCAATGAAATAATTTTATGGTTGTGGGTGACCACGACATGAGGAACTGTACTATAGGGTCACAGCATTAGGAAGGTTGAGAATCACTGGACTGGAAACTCAGACATGCTAGGCAAGTCTGAGTTATAGCTCTAAACCTTAAAATTGCCTTTGAGATATTATTCTTAGTTCTGTAATATTGGGGAGACTCTTAATGAAAAGAATCTTAAGAGTGATTTTCCTGTGGGATGATTTTGAACATGCTAAGTCAAATTAAGCTGTTGGATTCACCCTAAGGTGAGTGTGAATGTCCCCTTACTTCCCAGACATGCTCTTGATTCTCTACTTTAGGATTATTGTAAACAGAGTTTCCCTGCCCTGCAGCCTCTTCCAAATAACTACTCAGAGGCTTATATTAATTACAAATGCTTGGTCGATAGCTCAGACTTATTACTAGCTAATTCTTATGCTTAATTTAACCCTGATGTAGGTGGGTCATCTGTCTATGTGTTACTTTCATTGGTTAATAAAGAAACTGCCTTGGCTCTTTACTAGGACAGAAAATTAGGTAGGCAGAGTAAACAGAACAGATTTGTGGGAGAAAGAAAGCAGAGTCAGGCAGACACCTTAGGCAGTCTCCATAGCTCTCCTCTCCGAGATGAATGCAGGCTAAGATCCTTCCTGGTAAGCCACCACCTCGTGGTGCTACACAGATTACTAAATATGGGTTAAAGCAAGATGTGAGAATTAGCCAATAAGAGGCTGAAACTAATGGGCCAGGCAGTGCTTAAATGAATACAGTTTCCGTGTAATTATTTCGGGTGTAAAGCTAGCCAGGCAGCCGGGAGCTGGGTGGGAATGCAGCCTGCCGCTCCTTCTACAGAGTGGCACCCAACGTAGTAACTAAATCCACTTAAAAACCTGAGGGGGCTTTAAAAAAAAAAAGGGAGAGAGAGTTTAACGAAGATTTTTGCTGTTTGTTGCTGGCGTGCTGCAGAGAAATTTCCCTGACTCAGCAGCCATAGCACTAAAAACCTGCGCAGTTTTAAAATGCAGCTTCCTGCACTGTGCCACCAGTGCGAACTCTGGCTATAAAGCATTTCAATGGCTTTTATGGGACTGGATGTTTGTGTGCCTGCTCGGGATCGGGAAGAAAGTACTCTGAGACCATGCCAATGGCTCAGTGCTCCCCGCCTGCACCTGGGCAGACAGCCAGAGCAGGTTTACTAGGCGCTCATAAGTGGGAGAGCATGGCGGACTCCCTCCGACATACACAGAGATGTTTCCAGGCTGTGTAGTGCCTGACAGATTAGGCAGTAATTGAGATAAAAAGCTCATTCTCAAGAGTTAAAGTGCTGAGTGTGGCTCCTACCTGGCGGCCCCAGAGCTAGTAGAAAATGGTACATCCTCCATTTTGAAATTGGAGAGAGGTAGAGCCAACATCCAGAATAGCCTGCCATTGCAGCCTAGAGCCGCTCCACCGTGCAGTGTCTTAACCTCTAATGCATTGATTAAAATTTCATTACAGTTTCCTATATGTTCAGAAACTATAAAACACAAGACTACTTACTATACCAAAAAGTATTTTAATTGAGTTGGGTTATAGTTTTTAGAATAAACATAAGATTGCTTAGTGTTTCGTTATACCATCAGAGATGTACTTAATGAATACATTGTGAACACCGCATTATTTTAGCTAACTACGCCATAAAGCATGTGTCTTTATGAAAATAACGGCATAAATTTATTTTGAGAAATATACTAAAGAAGTTACTATTTTGTAGACAGTGATTTGTTCATGAAGAATGACTATATCTTAAAGATGGATGAAGGACAAAGAGAAAGGTTAGAATTAGTTGATTGCTGCCACTCCTTGTAAGACAGATATTCTAGCTAGAAATAGCATGTAAAGGGATCAGATTACTTGATGTTAAGTAATTTATTAAATAAACTACTTTTCTCTGGTGCTGGAGCTTTATTCCGGTGTCTCACGTGTGTTGGGGAAGGCCTTCACTGCTGCGCTACATTACCAGTCTTAAGGTAAATATCATATTTTATCTATAATTAAGAATGTCGTGCATTCATGCAATTTATTTCAATCATTTTTACCCTCTTCACCCAGATCACCCCAATATGCTTCTTTCAACTTTAACTATTTTTTTTAAATAACCTACTATGTCCAAATATCATGGATGTGGGATCATCCCCTGGAGCATGGCCAACCTACCAAGGACCACACCCTTAATTCAGCTCCCCTTCCCTTGGCAGCCCTCGATTCTCAGTAGCTTCTCAGAGATGGGCACTTGGGTGCCCCCTCTCCTCTCCATGTTGTAATGTCGAATGGCTTCATCTTCTGCAGGTCTTATGCAGGGGACCACAGCTGCTGTGAGTTCATGGGTGTCCAGCCTTCCCCAAATTCTGGCTTTTAGAATCTTTATGCCCCATCTTCCAGGGTATATCCTGATCCTTTCCCATTTCTGAATGAGCACTCCACAGAACTTCCCCATACTCTAACCAGTTGAGTTTCTGTCTTACCCAGTGTCCACTAAACAAAACTGCTTCTCTAATGAAGAATGAGGGCTACATTAATAATCAGTGGGCATAGAGGTATATTTAAAAGGCAGTTTGATTTCTTTTACATTTAGAAAAATAATAGTAGAGTCTCAACCCTAGGGCCTAAGATCTTTCAGCTGTGGATTCTTGGCCATATTGACAGTACTAGGCATAAGTTTTCTCCGTGGAACAGGCCTTAAATCTAACCAGAAAGCAGTTGGTCTCGAGGTAAGGTATAATATGTACAGACATGTATAATGTAGAGTTTTGTAATATTTTAAGTAAATCCACTATCCATTTGTCATGTACATTTCTTGGACAGTCACTAGAGCATATCACACATCCTCAGCTCAAATATAGACCTTTTCAGAATTCATTCCTGTGAAGGCAGTTTTTATCATGTTGATCCAGTAATTTTAATTTTTTACGAATGCTGCTTTATTAAGTATAGAATAATTTGCAAACAACCCTTCTATAGATTTTTTCCATACATAGTGTTTTAAAGGATTTATGCTGCTATTAGGAATAGGTCCTTCACTACCTATTGTTGCTTTTTGTTTCCTTTTGATAAAAATCTTTCCATCTCCTAATAAAAGGGAATCTGTGGTGTTTCTCCCAGAGCGCTTTGCAGTTTGGTGAGAGAGAGGGTGTATGTCTTCTAAATGTTGTAGTAAAATACGTCTGTATTATGTGCTTTATTATCCCATATCTTCAGTGCATCCTCGTGGTATGAAGACTAGTTGTAGCAGGGACTTCAGTTTTGGGTAGGTCAAGGTGCTCTTCAGTCATTTCTCTTCAGTCCCCATAATGGATGTGTCTACTGGTGAAACCTTTTGCTGAGACTGCTGAGACTCTTGGATTTATAACTGCACTTTGAAAAAGATGCCTTTCTTTTCCATAAGTTCAGTTCTTGTTGTGAACCATGCACTCCTCAGGTCACAACTTAGTTCCTCCATTGTGGTGACATAAATGCCTCTCACCTGGTGAGTGCCAGAAGAAGGCATTCTGCTCGGCTACCTCTGTTCTCTTAATGCCTTAAAGCTTCAGATGTTTTTATTCATTCTATTCCAGGGTGTGCGTACTTCAAGATCTCTGGCAGTAAAGACCTCTGGGTGTGCATGACATCCCTTATTTACTTGCTGATCTTTGTAATGTATCTGAGTATCCTTTCCAAACATCTCATTTTCTTTGAGAAAGAACACCTTCACTTTTTCTTTCTTTGATTTAAAAGTAACTATTTTTATGTGTATGGTGCTTCGCCTGCTCTTAACTGCTAAGAAACCATTCCACCCGCATGTTTAGCTGTCTCTTACTATCTTCATGTGTAGTGTCAAGGCAGTGAATGAAGCAGATATTGAGTGGTTCCTCGGCATGTAAAAATTGAAGTCAGTGTACTAGTTTTTGTGAGCTTTTCAAAAAATATCGCATTTCCAGTGGCCGCTTGCTGGCTGAATTGTGGCTTCTAGTGACTGCTTGTAGAGTTGGCCACTTTGCATTCCCCAGTGGTAGGAAAGAATCAGAAACATTCCTGGTCAGGGTTTATTGTGCCTGTCTGGTTTTATTCTTGGTTCTCTTACTCGCGTTGAGCTGTAGCTCTGTTGCTCACTCTACTGGAACTTAAAGAGGTTAAACACTCTCTCTCTCTCTCTCTCTCTCTCTCTCTCTCTCTCTCACACACACACACACACACACACACACACACACACACACACACACACACACTCCTCTAGGCGAGAGCCCCATCGTCTATTAAGTCACACATCTGAATCTGAATCTCAGCTCTGCTACTTAGCTGCTGGGACTTTAGTGAGTTAATTAACCTCCCTGGGCTTCAGGACTCTTGGCTCTGACATGAGGATGGTGACACGGTCTCAGTAGGGCTGTTGTGATGTCGGCCTGTGTAATACACAGAGGCAGAGATGAGATCCTTGGGACTGGCTGATGAGTAGATTAGCTCGAATAGCCAAGCTCCAGGTTCAGCCAGAGATCTTGCCTAAATATAAAAATAAGGAATGATGGAATAGAGTAAGACACCTGACAGCACCTGAGCCTCCACATGTATATTTACATACATGTACACACACTTGCATGTATACGTGCAAAGGCATATATGCATTCCTACATATGTAAACACATACATGAACATATACTACACACACATATATGCTCAGAAAAAAACTTTACCCTTATTTTTTTTCTCTAAGAAAGATATTTTTACTTTGCTTACCTATACATCTTTTCTCAGGTGGACTCCTTTAAGCTGGCTATTTGTCTTTTTATGTGTAGTAACTGAAGAAAGAATGGGCAGTTAGTTCAATTTTGCTGTAAAGTTTGGAACCATCATGTAAGATCAGACCATTTGCTTATCTTGACTGTTCTCTTGAAATGAAGTCAGTTTCCTTGGCTTTATTATCTTTTTGTATGCTCTAAGTTAGAATCTTATAAATTTGACTTAAAGAATTCATCCTGTTGTTTAATGTAGGCTTTTTATTTTGGAATGAAGCTTCCTGCTTGTTTAGGGGGATAGTCTGAGGTAGCTTTTATTCTTTGAGTCAGCTCTGTGTGGTAAATCACAGTCTGATAGCCCAATAAGAGGGTCTGCTCTAGTGTCCAGAGAATTGGACTCTGGAACATGCTAGACTTTCCTGTTATAGTTTATAATCCCATAGCATTATATACCTATTTGTTTACAAGTTCTTTGCTTTCTTTATGCCTTAGTTTCTCTATCTCTGGAACAAAATTTATTAGATGTTTGTAGAGATTTCTTGAGATTAGCACATGTCAAAGCCCAGCCCAGCATTTGTGTACATTTGTCAATAAATATTAGTGGTTATCATTTTATTTACTGGAAATGTTCAGTGTTACTAAACAAAGAGGAACACATGAATGTGTGTTTACTTAGATCATACTAGCTTCTAGAACCCTGTTAAAGACAAGGCAACAACAAAAATAAAGTCTTTCCTGAAATAAAAAAGTCTGTAGAGTATTAAACAGTAGTTAGTTAATGAAAGCATTCAGTCTCTTAACGATCTGTAATATTATCAAGAACTAGTGTAGACACTGGATAGAGTTAGTTTGTTTTCTAATTGTTTATCCATTATGGGATTGGACTTGCACGTGAAAGTGAAACATACAGAATGGAGGTTTGTTCTCATAGGTCTTCTGTGCCAGAAATTACACCATTGTGCCCTTAATCAAGGCTTAAAGTTTATATCATTTCTGTTTGAGTCAAATGTTTTGCTGTGGTATTTGATACTAGCCAATGGTTCAAGCAGGACCTCTTGCTATTTAATGAACTATTGTTCAGAATCAGCTAACACTGGGCTACTGTGGCAGTATGAAAGTACAAAACAATATGGTTTTAGACTTCCATTAAACACTGAATGTCCATGACTGTTGTCTGCCCCGGTTACTAATTGAATCAAGGCTTTCTATTCTCTGTAATGTTAGCATTAATCTACTTTTTTCCTGGGTTGTACCTAGGGCTGTAAAATTTGTTTCTGTCTTTCTTCTGCTTTACTATTTTTTGGTAGGAAGAAACACTCAGTGGTTACCTTTTCTGGAATGGTAATGATATCCCAGATGCCACTGTGTTTCGTCTGTGGAGTACTAATGCTTGCTTTGAAGCTACTGTGTTCAGGTGACTTGCTATAGAACACATGACAATTTGTTGATACCTAGAGGAGGTTAATATAGACAAAAATGAGTTACATGTTGGAGTCCTTTTGTTTGGACTTTCACGAGGAGAGGCAGAAATTTAATAAAATAATAGTGAGAAATTGTTTTCACATCTTAATGCCATTATTCAGGTATAATCTGAAAGCCATTTATAAGCTTTTAGAATAATTAAAAGGTTTGGGAGTTGCTGTTAGACACATTAAGAAGTTAAAATTACTCTTTTTTTAGAGCAGGAAATTGACAGGTGTTTAGTCTTCAATGCACACTGACTAAAGATGCGGGCTTCCTACTCTGAGTGGCTGGGTCATTAGGGACGGGGTTCACATCTCCCTGCCATTCCCTTGCAAGTCCCTGAGAAATCTATGCTGTTTTCAGCAAATTTTCTCATCTTCAGTGATATTTGACATTTTCCCCATACATAATACCTGTCATTTGGGTGTACACCTCCACAGTTCTTGTTAGCAAGTGTAATGAGTGTTTCTTTGAAGTAAGTAATTGTTTATTTCTTGGTGTGCTTTGTACTATTGACATCTTGACTATGATGCACCATGATGGGATTCTTTTCTTTTTATAATTATTTGGGGTTGTAAATAACTCTAATGTTTGAATGTCCATTCCTTTCTTTAGATTTAGGAAATTCTTGGCTATAGCTTCTTTGAATAAACTGAATAAACTGCATAACCCTTTAGACTGCACTTCAGCTCCTTTTCCTATTATATGATTTTTTAGGCTTGGTCTCTTGAAGATATCCCAAAGTTTCTGGACATTTTGGCTATAGTTTCCTTTAGGTTTTTCCTTATGTGTGTCTATGTGTATATATATGAATATGGTTTTTCCTTATGTGTGTCTATATGTATATGTTTTTCTTATGTGTGTCTATATGTGTATATATGTGCTTTTTCCTTATATGTGTCTCTATATATGTGTATATATATATATATATATATATATATATGGTTTTTCCTTCTGTGTGTCTGTATGTGTTATTTTCTATGTGTGTCTATATGTGTTATTTTCTTGCCCTTCTCTTCTATCACTGTAGTTAATTCTTCTGCTTGGTCTTATATGTTAATGATGTATCCCATTGTGTTTTTTAAAAATATTGACCACCAAGTCCAGTTGGAATGGGACTGATGGAACAGGGGACCAAACCGGACTCTCTGAATGTGGCTGACGGTGGAGGAGGACTGAGAAACCAAGGACAACGGCGATGAGCTTGAACTCTACAGCATGGACGGGCTCACTGTGAGCCTTGTCAGTTTGGTTGCTCACCTTCCTGGACTTAGGGGGAGCTGGGAGGACCTTGGACTTAACATAGTGAAGGGAACCCTGATGGCTCTTTGGCTTGGAGAGGGGCGGAGTGGGGGTATGGGAGGAAGGGAGGGGAGGGAAGGGGGAGGAGAAGGGGAGGAGATGGAAATTTTTAATAAAAAAAATGAGAAAAAAATGAAAATATAATTACACCATTTCCCCTTTTCCTCCAGCCCTTACCATGTACCCACTTTCTCAAATTCATAGCCTCTATTGTCTGTGTTTGTCTGTTACTAAATATTTAAATACAACCTTCTCAGTCTGTATAATTTTACCTACATGAATATGTAACCACTTGCTATTGGATAACTAATTTGGGGGGTCTGAAACACAATTAGTAAAAATTAAGAAAGAGTAATTGGGGTTCAACCTGAAGATCCACAAAGCAAACCAGCCAGCCACTGGTTCTTACCTCGACCTCAGTCCAAAATGGCGATCCTACCTCCAGGAATCTCAGAATAAGACTGTGTCTGAGAGCTGTCTCCTTCTGTTCTCTAAGGCTGGGATTAAAGGCATGCACCACCCGATGTCTATAGAAACTAGTGTGGCTACTGGGATTAAAGGGGTGTGTTACCACTGCCTGGTCTGTAAGGCTAACTAGGGTGGCTGATATACTCTCTGATCTTTAGGCAGGCTTTATTTATTAAAACACAAATAAAATGCCACTCCAGGGATCCTCCATGGGGTAGACTTTCTCCCACTCTAAACATTCCTTGGTTGTCTAGAGTTGAGGCCCTAGCTCCCCCCTTTCATGTTAGCGTGTCTATTAGTGCCGCCTTGTTAAGGTTTTGCTTAGGCAGCCAAGTTGATGAGACTTCATGGGTGTAGCTTCTCTGACATAAGAGGAGATGAAAACTCATAGCAAACTTCTTGTTCTTCTGTCTCTTCCAATCTTTCTGCCCCATCTTCTGCTCTGAGCTCTGAGCCTTAGGTAAAGTTGTATTGTAGATATGTCAGTTGGTGCTGGCCACTCTTTGATCTTTCGTTCTCTCAATCTTGACTGCTTCTCAGTTGGGAAAATTTTGTCTCAGCTATATATGTGTACATGGCATTCTATGTATTATATGTAATTTTAGGTAGATAGATAAAATGATTGGCTCCCTGTAACTTTTCCCATTATGTTTTTAATGTGGTTGGTTGACTTAGTTAAATTAAATTTCAAAATTATCATAAATGTTGTCACTAAACTCATACTGGCTTGAACTATCTCTGTTGTATAAAACACATCCTGGTGCGTAGTAAATGTATTAGTAAATGCTTGTTGACATGTTAAAAGTTTACATAGTAAAAGCTCTTGTGTAAAATATACTTTTCTAGTTCAATTCTCAACCATTTTTACTAAATTTTAATTATCATCATGTCTCTTTTCTAGTTCTATTTAGTTACAAAAGTATTTTCATTAGATTTGATTCTCGTGTAAAAAGTTTTAGTCAGAAAAAATATATACTAAAATGTATTTATGTCTGAATTTTATTTTTTTTAATCATGTTTATATATCTGGAAATAGTTTTTTGAAAACATTATGTTGCTCTGCTAGGACCTGGGGATGGGGTGCTAATGGAGAAGGGGGACTTAGAATTAATTAATTCCGCAGTTCTTTTAGGCAGCTGATTATGTGCCAGACGCTGAGCAATATGTTGATTCTGTAGTGGTGCCCAAAACAGACACAGTCCCTATGCTTGCTCATCTTACAACCTAAAGTAACAGCCAGCATTTATACATGAATATGTATACCTACATACATAATGCTTATGCATATACATTTTGCATACATACTCATTTAATTACATATAGTAATGAGAATAAAAAGAGGGGAGAGAAGGAGTCATGTGAAAGAATTATAAAGGAGAGCTAAATTTAATGTGAGGAGTTATAGAAGTCCTCGCCAAGGAACTGATACTTAGTAGTAGTTGTATGTGTGTGCACTTGCATATGGAAGTCAGGCAATAGAGTTTATGGAACTGGTTTTCTCCCTCCACTCCTCCTTTGATTTCCAAGGACCAAGCTCAGATTGCCAGCATTGTGGGCATGCATTTTACCACCTGGGCCATCTCATCGGCTTTGGAAATGGTATTTGAACAGCCTGTTGGATGAGTCATGATTACCTGGACATCAAGTATCATAAGTGGATGAAACAGCAGGTACCAGTGCCCAGAGGCAGTTAAGAGTTTGACTTGCGACCAGAGCTAAAGCTGCTCCCTGAGGAGAGGAGCAAAGTGTGGGACAGAGATGGAGAAGAACGGGCAGGCCAGAACACATGAGGCATGAAGAGCTGATGCTCTTCTGCAGAGTAATAGGAATATGGAGGGGTTGTAAAGCACCAGGTGTGCTCTGTAAGAAGCCATCGTTGACATTTAGAGGAGAGAATAGGTAGGAAATGGCTTCCCCATAATGAACGATCCAGGAAACAAACAGCGGCAAGTGAAAAAAAAAAAAAAAACCTTAGGGCTATTATTTACGGAGCCCAAAACTTACAAGCAAACTCTCAGGAAAGTGATTTTTCATAATGATCAGGTTAAAAACATAAATAATCATGCACTTTAATTTCTTTATTCATTCTATTCAATAAACATAATGAAAAAAATTCTATTAGTTTGACACTGATTTTCTTCTTTTTATTAAGGTAATAGTTCATACTGGGTTATAACAGTTTCTAGCCCACGCCGCTTTGAAGTTTCTGTAGCCCTCTTGGTTTAGCATCCTTAGTGCAGAGATTACAGGTGTGTGCACTCAGATGAATATTTAGAATATAGTGAGGAATTATACTGGCTTAGTAAACTTGTGTTGTAGATTCTCCTCCACAAGCTGTGACTTCACTAGACCCAAGTCGGTGGCTAGATTTCCAGTCCTGGGCATGAGCTCCTTCTTGTTAACTGAGTCCAGTTAAAGAACTGTTGGCTACCACTACTTCACCATTAGGAATGTCATGCAATGCTGGTCATTATTTTGTTTTATAGACATCATAGCTGGGTACAGTTGTTTACTGCTTCCCTCCCTTGGAAGCTTGCATGGCACCTTCTGGTACCATGAAAGATGGTACCTTCCCAGGGAGGAAGTTTTCAAATCAGTTTTAGCTCAGGGCCTCTGACTCTGAAGTGCTTGGTGTCTTCAGTAATCGATGAACTTCCCATCAACCTCTGGGAGGCAGCCAAGGGCAAAAGCAATAGTCTATGGCATCTTGTGAGTCCAACTATCCTAGCCAACAGCTTACGAAAGGACTTCTCATGCCTGGTGTTAAGGTTTCTGTTAGATGGCTTTTGGCTCTTGGAGGAGAGAGAGCATTGTCACCCAGATGGGAAATTCTTATTTCTACTATATATGATATTTACATACAGACTTACATGAGTTCTGGGTTTTTTTTTTAAAGTTTCTTTTAATCTCCTCAGCCCAGTATTTCTCTCCTTCCTTACACATGTCAGTCTCCTCACGCTTTTCCCATTTCCCCAGTCAGATCACTTGATTGATGCCTGCTGTCCCCTCCCCATCACTTTCCTACATACCCTCCCATCCTAGCGGTGTCCCCTGTAACAATGTCCCCTGGTTGATGCTGGTACTGCAGGATAGGACTCAGAGCTGAAGATTTGGTGCCGCAAGCCTCAGACACAAGAGAATAGGTGACATTTGTCTTTCTGGATCTATGTTACTTCACCCAATATGATCTTCTTTAGTTCCATTTATTTACCTGGCTAGACCCTGGAGAAGGATGCCATTTTGAGATTTTTATTGCTTCTTCTATCTGATTTTTAATTCTGATTTTTAATTGCATCATGACTTTATTTTGAAAAATGGCTGTTTATGGGTACCTATCAGTGGTAAACTGGGAGAGGTCTTTGCATTAGCAAGTCCATTTTTTTCTCTGTTATTCAGAAGGTATTTGTGATACCTAGTCATTATGCTTGACATTGCTCAGCTTCTGGGATATAAGAAGAGCTCATTTTAGTGAGCTTACTCTCTAGTGGGCAGGTCAGAATGAGTTGAGTTATCAGGAAAAGTATTGAATCTTTCCAAACCAAGTAGAGTTTATTTTATTAGATTTAAGATAGAAACTTGCAAGTAGCTGAAAAAGAGTTGAATTTCAGGGGATGTCGTGCACTTCAAGGCCTAGAAAAGTTAGTGTAGTGTAGTGATCAGTAGTGTTTCCCCAGACTTTCCTCTGCCTCTTCTTAGGCTCTTACTTCAGACCCTCTGGGCCATGGGAGCTTATCTTGGGTCACTATTCTCTTCTTTTCCTGGAATGTTTCCTCTCTCCTCACTTACCCAAGTCTGTTTGGCATGAAGATCTACTTTCAAACATCTCATGAATGGAGCCTTTCTCACAACAGATGGTTATTTCTTTTCCAAATAGTGGGGTACCTGTGAACCTCAACTGACACTAATGGTGTCCCATCTGAATGTCTGGCTTACCTCACCGTCTGCATGCAACTCAGATTTGCACTAATTCTTTGGGACATGTCTTTGGAACTAAGCAGAAGAAATACGGCAAGAAAAGCAAGTAATAATGTGTGTGCTAAACTTTACAGAAACATTTGGGAAAGGATAAAGGGAACATACTGAGGCCAGACAGGGCAGTGTGTCAATCAGAAAGTATAAGAGGCAGCATAAGAAATTCAATTAGCTGATAGCTTGAACTGAGAGGAAATTTGCAAATTCACAATTTTAGATTAGTTACAATGTCCATCTTGCTCAAGCCCTTTCCTGGGATGGGCAGTTTTTATTCGCTAGGCTGGAACTCCTGTTGCTTTCAAGTTTTCATTTCACACATGTTGCCTAAATATGTGAATGCAGTTTTTGCATTAGCTACTAGCCTAGTAAAAGCCTCTTGTGAATGCTTATCACCTTGTAAAGTGGTTACCAGAGCTGCAGTTCAGTTGGCCTGCAAGTGGAAAGGCTTTGACTTCCCTAGAGGGTGAATAAAAAACATATGAGACAAAACAGCAGGGACCAAAATAATCTGGTGTAGAAAGTGACTGAATGCCAGGGAAACGTCGCGGCCTTCAAAGGTTTTACATCTTTATCTGGACACACTGCAAAGGCTACCTTGTTTAAACCTGAAGCTGTCTGGTTGTCTGCTACAGTTTACACAAACAACCTCTGTTGGCACTGTTGCTGTCCTTTAAGTGGAGGGTACACATGTGTGTAAAGCATTGCTGAAGGATAGTGCCGCGTTCATTTGGAGTACTATGTGCCCATATATAATTGGAAATTCTTTTGAGTGCTAAACAGGCTAACTAGCCTTCAAGTATATGAGGAGGCCTGAGAACTCATTCCTCAGTATTACATAAGGGAAGGGTACTGTTAGTACCCCATCAGCAAAACTGTTTGGGATTCAAAGAAAACTCAATTATCAGTTACTTATTTTTCAAGTTAAAGTAACTATACAACAACTTCACAAACATGGTGAACTTTAACTCGATAAATTATTTGAAATGCCCTTAGCACATTTTCCTTAAAGAACTTCTTTTCAAAGTCTTATAATCTCACTTTAAGGGATGACACACTGCAGTATAATTATTTGCCAACAGCACACATTCTAATGGCCATTATCCAACTTAAGATGAAATGGCTTCTCTGGGTTTGAACTGTGTCCACCTAATACAAGGAAAATATTTGAGGACATTAGTTAATGTATTTTCCAGGAATGGAAGTAGGTAAGCATTTTTCATAGCTTATGGAATTTTTAGCAATTTTAGACTCTACTGCTTAATTTTATAGCATTCTTGGTGGCAAAAATTTTTTCCAGGGAGAAATTATGTGACCCCTCTTTTTGGCATGCTTGGGAAAGCAAGTCGTAAATCCTTGACTTCATGTTTTTCTAAAGTAAAACTGAGCATTAATATTTGCTGTGATCTAATGTGCAGATATGATGAAAAGACTCATAAAGTAATATATATTGAAAACCTTGAAAGTTCTTGTAAAAGGTGCTATAAACTAAAATTTATTGCACAGAAAACATTAAAATTAAAATGAATTTTTTATCTCTGATAGCATGTAAAAGTTACGTAAAAATGGATAACATAAGAACTATGGAAGGTCCAACGTGTCACATTTGCATTCATAAAAGCCTGTGAAGGATCTCTTTCACCAGTGTTACTGGTCCAGTGAGTCACATTTGATTCATAAAAACCCGTGTAGTATCTTTCACTAATGTTACTCAGTCTTAGTCCACGACAAGGTCATGCATTAAGTCTTAAGAAGTAAGGAGAAATAAATTCTCTTCATTTTTATGCTAGATGGTGGGGATCTGTGGTCAATAATATTATGGTATTTTATGTAAAGAGGAATCTTAAAAGAATAGAATGATGATAATTAATGGTAGTTATAATAACTACTCTTCTATTGAATGTCTGCCAGGATCTATGCCACCTACTGGGTCTTTGTATACAGTTAGGAGTTTTCTTACTTCTTTTTTTGCATTTTTATGTTATGTGGAGTGTGTGCATGTGTGCATTCATGTTTATATATCTGTGTGCACGTAAGTGTGACTTATATATATAAAGGCCAGAGGCTGATATTTTCTTCAGTTAATGGCTGCTTTCTTTACTAAGACAAGGACTCTCAGTGAACCTAGAGCTAGTCTAACTAGCAAGTTTGCCATAGGAACCCTCTGACTCTGCCTCCCGAGTCTGGGAATACAGGTGGACTGCCACACCCACCCAATATTTAATTGGTGGGCTCTAGGATCTTAATTTTGATATTCACCCTTCTCTAACAACAACCTTATGAATCCATCCATCCTACCAGCCCCACACATGTTTTATATAATGTCATTTTAGTACATTGTAGGAAATTCATATAGAGTTATATCCATTTTCCTAAATCTGGAAACTGGAGCTCCTACTGGACTTGTTTGGAGCAGCCCAAATAGAATTAATTTTGTATATATTAGAATTCCTCACACTAAGCAATCAGTCTTTGACTACTCTATGATCAGAGATGGATAGGGCATTGATAATGTCCCAATTTGACCCAATTTAAGGTAGCCATCTTTGGCACACTGATAGAAACTAGTAAAGTTCCTTTCAAATTAGTAATAATACTCTATTTCTTGATTATATCTCTCTGCTTATTTTATATTGCATATTGATACATATTTTTTCATATTTAACATGTATATGTGCCTGTTTTGTGTCTGAGTTTGCTCTGGATATTTACATTCATAAATTTATGAAATAGTCATTGGTATCCTTATGATGTAGTATCATTTTATTATTTTCCAAATAGAATAACTGAGTTACTAATGGATTTAAGAGGCTTGCTTAAGGTCATATCAACAGAAAGCAATAAGCATGATTACTTTAGCTTCAGATTTGTGCTCTTAATTGCCTATAGTTTAAGACTGTAGAAAGTTTGACAGAAGCAGCAACTGCTGCGCTATTGCTGCTGGCCATGCAAGTAGGAGAGGATAAATGGTGGTTCCAAGTAGTATCAGGAAAATCTTTGGGAAGCAATAACCTCCGCGGCTGTCTTGACATTCTATATATTAACACCACAAGATGAGTTGCAAAGAGAACTGAAAAGCAGTTTTAGTCACAGTTGTGTTCAGAAGTCAGTTGAGAGCCTGCTTTGTAGAGAGCCCCTTGCTTCCGTCCAGGCGTCCCTTTGTGTACTCCGCTGAGCAGTGAACAGAGCATTGTATTGTTGCCCATATTGAACCACTAATTATGTCAGTTAGCCAATTAAGTACTCAACTCCGATGACTATTTCTATGTGCCTCAGCTTCAGCTTATGTTAGAAATGAGAGTGATATGAATGTGTGGGGCAAATAAAACCTTTAGTTGTTCTGTTAAAATAAAATAACATTTCCAATTTTCCCAAACTTTGTAGAGGCAAGCCCTGGAGCTGCCAATCCAAACAGTAGATTGGTAAATAAAGCTAAAGAAGCTTCTAAGGTTAAATATTTCAGTTAATTGTTTATACCAAGCCTGACCGTCTACATTTATTACAGGACACCGTTGGTGGCAGGAGAGAGCTGACCCCTCAAAGGAGCGCCTGTGTGCATACACTCTGACAGGTGCTTGCAAAATAACACATGCTCCCAAATTAAAATTTAAAATGTAAAAAAAAAAAAGAAGAGAGAGGGAGGGAGAAAGAAAGAAAGAAAGAAAGAAAGAAAGAAAGAAAGAAAGGAAAAAAAGAATTAGGTGCTCCCTTAGTGCTATATTGAATTGTATCTTTCACATACTGTATAAAAGGAGAAAAATTGTCTCCCTTCTTTCCATGAGTCTCACTACAATCAAGCGTATGCCAGGAAAGGAAAGTGCTTTCACATTGGCCAATGTATGCCAGAATGATTTCTACGTATATTAAAAGTATTTTTGATTTTCAGAAAAAAATATTTTTAAAAAAATATTAGAGTGATAAAGACAGGAAACTATTTTTAAATAAAATGATAATGAAAATGTATTGACTAAGTTTGTGAATAGTGTTACTTCATCGCTGCCCTTAGACCTGTTTATATTTTAAGAATATTTAGAAGCCAAAGAGATTATATAAGCTATAGCAATAGTTATACATGTATATACTAGCAAACGTAACCGAATAGATAAGATAAGAAGACATACATCCTCTAATTTTTAAATGAGTAGTGTTGGTTAGAGCCTTGTGGCCCTGGAGGAGGGTTTAATGGCATCAAAGAATATTAAGTAGAAAGTAAGTTATATGTAGAGCTGTCAGAGAAGCAAGAAATACAAAAATTAATGTTTTTGTGAAGTCAGACTCCATCAGGTGAAGATAATTACTGGGAAATAAAAAGACAACTTTGTGTGTCTTTAGGTTCAGGCCAATGACAGAATTTATTTGGGGGGACTGGGACCTTTAGGCTGAAATTTGAATGTAATCCTAATTGAGGGCATGCTGGTCTGAGCCTCAGGGATTTACCAAAAAGGAGCTTGTCATCACGTTCAGGGAATTGAGAATTAAAAAAAGCGACCTGGATAACACGGGAGACTATTGATGACAAAGCCTTAGCCTTGGTTTGAAGTAAAAAAAAAAAAAAAATCAGTTGACTCCTAGAAGCAGTCCTTGGGTTGAGTTCCTTAGATCATGTTAAGGTTCCAGGACATTTCTCTTTGCATGTCCATTCCCCTCTGTGGATAGATCTCAACTTCAGTCTGGCTGCAGAATGGCTGAACACAGCAGTTGCAAGCCAGGAACACAGTTCTTTCATTTGTAATGTTGGTCACTTTTCTTTCTTTCTTTTTTTTATTGATTTTTATTGAGCTCTACATTTTTCTCTGCTCCCCTCTCTGTTTCTTCCCTCCCCTTCAGCCCTCTCCCATGGTCCCCATGCTCCCAATTTACTCAGGAGATCTCGTCTTTTTCTACTTCCTGTAGATCTAGGTAAGACTCTCTTAGGGTCCTCATTGTTGTCTAAGTTCCCTGGGTTTGTGGTTTGTAGGCTGGTTTTCTTTGCTTTATGTTTAAAAATCACATATGAGTGAGTACATGTGATAATTGTCTTTCTGTGTCTGGGTTACCTCACTCAAAATAATGTTTTCTAGCTCCATCCATTTGCCTGAAAATTCAAGATGTCGTAGTTTTTTTCTGCTGTGTAGTACTCCATTGTTTAAATGTACCACATTTTTCTTATTCATTCTTTGGTTGAGGGGCATTTAGGTTGTTTCCAGGTTATGGCTATGACAAACAATACTGCTATGAACATAGTTGAGCACATGTCCTTGTGGCACGATTGAGCATCCTTTGGTTATATACCCAAAAGTGGTATTACTGAGTCTTGAGGAAGGTTGTTTCATTATTTTCTGAGAAATCGCCACACTGACATCCAAAGGGGCTGTACCAGCTTGCACTCCCACCAGCAATGCAGAAGTGTTCCCTTTTCCCCTCAACCTCTCCAGCATAATTTGTCATCAGTGTTTTTGATCTTGGCCATTCTTACAGGTGTAAGATGGAATCTCAGAGTTGTTTTGATTTGCATTTCTCTGATGACTAAGGATGTTGAACATTTCCTTAAGTGTCTTTCAGCCATTTTAGATTCCTCTGTTGAGAGTTCTTTGTTTAGGTCTGTACTCCATTTTTTTAATTGGATTATGTGTTCTTTTGATGACCAGTTTCTTAAGTTAAAAGGCAATATACAGCAAGCCAACAACCAACATCAAACTAAATGGAGAGAAACTTCTAGCTATTCCACTGAAATCAGGAACAAGACATGGTTGTCCACTCTCTCCATATCTATTCAGTATAGTTCTTGAGGGACTAGCTAGAGCAATAAGACACCAAAAGGAGATCAAGGGAATACAAATCGGAAAAGAAGAAGTCAAATTCTCACTGTTTGCTGATGATATGATAGTTTACATAAGTGATCCCAAAAATTCTACCAAGGAACTTCTACAACTCATAAACACTTTGAGTAATGTAGCAGGATACTAGATTAGCTAAAAAGAAAATCAGTAGCCCTCCTGTACACATATGGTAAAAGGGCTGGGAAAGAAATCAGAGAAACAACTCTCTTCACAATAGCCACAAATAGCATAAAATATCTCTGAGTAGCTCTAACCAAACAAGTGGAAGGCTTGCATGACAAGAACTTTAAATCTTTGAAGAAAGAAATTGAAGAAGACACCAGAAAGTGGAAAGATCTCCCATGCTTTTGGGTAGGTAGAATTAACATAGTAAAAATGGCAATCTTACCAAAAGCAATCTATAGATTCAATGCAATGCCCATCAAAATCCCAGCAAAATGTTGGTCACTTTTATTCCCCATGCTGTGTGTTGCCTTCCTATTCTACCAAGATGTCTTTGGATAAATATATATATATATTTAATTTTAATGTCTAAATCCTCAGTCTCCTTTTGTTTTGTGTTTTCTAACAATAGTCCATGTCTCCCCCAAAATCAAGAACACACTTCCTTCTATAATTTTCTGGACTTTTACTGCTTTACTAAGCATCTTCAGACTTACAGTCAGCTTGGAATTCTGTTAAAAGCTTCTGGGTAGCTCCACACTGCTGGTAGGGTTGCAGACCTAAATGATCCTGAACTATTTTCTGAAATTTGAATACTAAATTAATGTGCATATTTTATTTTAATGAATGTGAGTCTGCTCTTTGGAATATGAATTTCTCACATGATGAAAGGAAAATAGATGTTTTAGTAGTTGGTAAATGGAGAAAGAGCAAGAGAGGAAATCTATTCATAAGCAGTTATTAGTGTTGTTTTGTTCCAAGTCTGAGATCTTGAGACCCCTGCTCTCATATATACATATATATACATATATATACGTATATATACATATATATATACGTATATATATATATATATATATGAATGATTTCTGCCTTCTGCATGCTAGGATTAAAGGCATGCTCCACCATTGCCCAGTGAGTCAAGTTTTTTGATGTTCATTTAGTTTGTACATATTAAGCATTATTGATTGCATTCCTAGCTTTGGCTTGAATCTTGTGTCCACATTTGATATTTTAATTAACCTTTGTTTGTTTTTTCCAGACAGGGTTTCTCTGTGTAACAGTCCTAGCTGCTCTGGAACTAGCTCTTGTAGAGCAGGCGTTCCTTGAGCTCACAAAGATCCACCTGCCTCTGCCTCCCAAGAGTTGTGATTAAAGGTGTGCACCACCACCGCCCAGCATCAATGACTTTTTTTTTTAACTGAACATAGCATTTCCTACCTATAGCGTTGTTGTGTGGATACAGTAGTGTTTAAGGACAGGGTAAAAGGTGATGACAAAAATTTTATGATATGGGACCACAAAGGCCTTCTGCAAAGAGAAATTATACTTTTTAGGAATTTTCTCATGTGTTCGTGGAATAGGCTGAAGTGTGCTGAAATGGGAGCAATGTAGAAGCTAACGCAAGAGGTTACATGATTGTGATTGGTAATGCCTGCGGGCAGGCTAAAGTATGGAGACTGGATGGGGAGCCCTGGTACTGACCGCTCGGGGTGCATTCTGGAGTTTACAGAGGTGGTTCTTCTGCATGGCATTTTACTCCCATCTGTTAGGAAGTTATAAGTAGTATATGGATACAGGTATCATTAGATATTTTCCTTAGGAAAAGACACTTGACTGCCACCTGCTGGGGAATTGTTGACACGATCGCAGTGCACACATCCACAGGGTGACTGTCTCTCTCTCCCTTGGGTGAAACACTCCTGTGCATGTGCAGCTTTTATCAGTCCTGTCTGGAAAGTCTGATCACACGTGTTAGCAAAGTGAGACCGGAAGGAAGTTAAAGCTTGGACAGTAGTGAGACTGATCATCACGTTAGTAAAAGTGGATTTTCTTTGAGAGCCACAAAGTAGATCATTCTAAACATGGACATTTCAATAAACTTGTCACCAAGCATTCTAGTGGTTTCTGTTTGCCTATTTGAGGATTTTATCTTTTCTTCTAGTCTTGGCTGTTTTCACGCTGTGTGATATCCAACACCCCCTTCTTCCATAGCCTACACACCTGCGTCTTTTCCTTCTCCGGTGAACACTGCTTTTTCTGTTTCTCTTGCACTCCCCCTTTTCCTCAGGTCTCCATATTAGTTCTTTCATATGCATTAGATGCACAATAAAGATCCACTGTGTTGTGTGGCCTTTGGAGAATTGCTTATAGGTCGTCTGTGAGATTCCTCCTACGCAGCTGGAGACTGAGGGTGTGCCAGAAGTCAGAGGTGGAAACCTGTCCTAAACACAGTTTCTTGCTTTAGAAAGCATTTTCTTCACAGTGGGCCAGACGTTGATGGAGAAATCAGCACTGCTTCTGCTCTCCATCATGCGTTTTCACTGGGAGGACAATGCAACTGGCTCTTTCAGATGGGTGTGTCTCATTAGGAAAGTATGTTTTTGTTTTTTGAAATTAAAATATAAATTAGAAACTACTTTTAAGCCAAACAGTGATGCTTCTCAAGATTTTAACTTGGGAAATAATGAAAGTTATTTTTAAGATTTTAAGTTTGTCAGGTAAGTTGAGTACATTGATAACTAGTTACATCACATCCCAGTTAAATATTTCATTTGTGGTTCCTTTCCGGTTAGCACCACTCATTCCTGTTAGCTATGTTTCCTTTCATTTTTAATAGGATTTGTGTAACAAGGCAAATTCAGAAACCTCACTCTTTGTGATTTAACAAGAATTGACCATGTAGCTGCTCTGTGCAGATGTTACAGGCAGGCTCTGTGGAGATACCAATGCTTCAGTTTGCTTCTTCTTTTCAGGAGGGACGGCTTAGTGGGAGTAGACACATATGTAACTGCTTCAACACAAGTGATGACAAGGGTCATCCTATAGTACACATAGCGGGAGTCCCCAAGTAAACATTAGTGACTGGGCCACATACATGAACTAGCTTTATTTCCTTTCTAAATTGTACATGTTTTTAAGCATTAACTTTTTGGTGTCATAGTAGAATATGTTTTTTAAGGACTTTTGAATTAAAAGCACAATAGGTATAATTGGTATAATATACCAATTTCAAATTCAAAGTATAATTTTTTTTAGTCAGCTTGATTTTTAAAATGCTTTTCAGCTGGCTCTATCAAAGGAAGGGAATGCTAGATTAAAATAAATAAGGATATAAGACAGGAGTTTTATGTTTATGTAAACCTCGTGCTGAGGAAATAAATATCCTGAAATCCCATAGCCAAAATATATTTTTAAAATGTTTTGAGCACAGGAAACAAAGCTATAAACAGCCTAGTAGGAAGAAATGCAAACTTTTATAAAGATAATTAAAAGTATGTAAAATAATGGCATCTCTGATATTTTAGTTTCTTTGACTTTATTAAAAAAATCAATGAAATATTCTATCATTGGAAAGCCAAAGGTATTGAATTTTTTATTTGAATTAATATATGAAATTTAAGCTAAAATGCTATTCTTATTTCTTTTTAAGCAGTCATTGCTTCCACATTAGCTAACTCTTGAGAAAGGAACTCTGAAGACCCAGACTTGATAGATGTACCCTGGGGGACTGAGGCAGGGGTATTGTTATGAGATTTAGGCTAGCCTCTCCTGCATGCAGCATTCAGGACACTCTTTGCTACAGGGTGGGATCATGTGTCAAGAAAACAAGATACAAAGAAGTTATAATTGAAGTAAGCATACACATCATATAAATATCAATCCTTTGGAAAATCCTGATGACTTGTTTGAGAATTGTCTCCAGTGGTAATTACAAAGAAATGACAGCGATGCCTTAGAAGTTAGGACTGTTCCAAACAAGTGATATGTAGCCCAGCAAGTACCGAGGACTGCTTCAAAGACCAGACAGTTGGAAACTGGTGTTCAACAGGAAGGGAGCCAAGGGTCTATCAGATAGCAAAGTGGAGCGTGGCATTTGCAGAGAGCTGTAGTAATTGGGAGGTCATTGCAAACTCACTACAGTTAAGCAGGGAAGTAGAAACTACCTAAAACCCATGAGTCTTAAGACCACATTTTATGCCAATACCAAGCTGTAGAGTTTGAAGTCAGGGATGGTAATGCCTCCAGAAGTTCCTTTATTTGGGCAGCTGAGGAGAGGGAGCCTGAAATGGCCCTTTCCTATAGCCATACTGATGAATATCTTGCATATCACTATAGAAGCTTCATCTGGCGATGGATGGAGATAGAGACAGAGACCCACATTGGAGCGCAGGCCTGAGCTCCCAAGGCTGAAGGAGGGAGAACATGAGCAAGGAAATCAGGACCGCGAGGGGTGCTCCCACCCACTGAGACTGTGGAGCTGGTCTAATGGGAGCTCACCAAGGCCAGCTCGACTGGGACTGAAAAAGCATGGGATCAAACCAGACTCTCTGAACGGGGCGGACAGACAATCAGGGCTGACTGAGAAGCCAAGAACAATGGCACTGGGTTTTTGATCCTACTGCATGTACTGGCTTTAGGGGAGCCTAGTCTGTTTAGATGCGCACCTTCCTGGACCTGGATGGAGAGGGGAGGACCTTGAGCTTCCCGCAGGGCAGGGAACCCTGACTGCTCCTTGTACTGGAGAGGGAGGGGGAGGGGAGTGGAGGGAGGGAAAGGAAAATGGGAGGAGGTGGAAATTTTTAATAATAAAATAAAATAATAAAAAAAAGACCACATTTACCCACTAACATCACAAGCAACAGCTCTTACTATTTTGAATAGTTTGGAAAATAGATTACAGTGCATAATAGAATGTTTGCGTCTCATGTGAGGCTGTGGATCTAATCCCCAGCACTTCAAAAAAAGAAGGAAAAAATTTACAGTTTCTATAAGATGGAAGAATTGGCCTAATGAAGAAGAATTAAACTTGAAATAACTTCTCTTTTGTTAAGAAATAATACAATATAAAGTTAATCAGATATGAACAACTAGCTAGAAGGCAAATTTATTTTTTGCCAAATTTTGAGAATTTCATGCATGAGTTCTGTATTTACAACATGTTTAACCTTCCCTTCCCCCAAACTCCTGTGTTCCCTCTCAATTACTCCCTTTTCATTTCTTCATTATTGTCACATACAGTCATATATATATATATATATATATATATATATGTATGTATGTATATACGTATACACACACACACACACACATATAGTCTAATGAGTAATTTCTTTTGTCTGTGTATGTATTAACAGCTGCCTGCTTGGAGTTAGATAACTTAGCAGGGGCTTGACCGTGGAGGAAAATGATTCTCCCTTTCTCAGCAGTCATTCTTCATCCGGTGCCCTGTGTTATTCCCTGCATCTGTAGTGGCACTCAGCTGGTGTTGTCATGGTTCAAGTCTTTCCTAGGTAGCCATGTTCTGAGACTCATGGGTGCAGCTTTCCTGTAGATACAGAGCTGCTGCCCTGCTGCAGATGTCCATCCTCCAGCTCTGTCTTCCCACCCACTTTTCCATAATGTTCTCTGAGCCTTAGGGATGGGCGTTCCCCACAGTCAGCTGTTGTCTGTATTTTGACCAGTGTGGTTTTCTATGATCGTTTCTACCTGTTGAGAAAAAGGTTTCTTCGATGGGGCTTGAGAGCTACATTTATCTGGGAAAGCCAGCTGGTGAGCTGTGCTACTAGGGCTAGGCCTAAGAGTGTAGAGAAGGCCTGACCTACGTCAAGACAAAGTTGTTTAAATTAAACTGAGAACCATGGGAGGTGGGAGTGGTGTTAAACCCCTCCGTGGACAGCGCTTAGTGTCCCAGTCAGTTCCGCAGCTGCTCCAGGAGCGTTTTAAGGCCGTGGTGGGAGCTGGATTACCTGAAGTCCCACACTTGGCACCAGTGCCAGATTGACTGGCAACAGCATGTTTTAAGAGTGAGGTCATGCTTCCACTGTTGTCTGTCCAGGTAACATTGCTTGACCTCGCTGTTTATAATTGGTGGTTCAGTGTGTACATTCAGGAACCATTCAGATGTCTTTGCCAGGGGACCTGCTATTTTTTTTTTTTTTTTTTGCACAGTTTTGATGTGGGCTTCTAGAGTTTCTCTGCTTATCTCTGAAGCTGTCCGGCTGTTTCTTTTGAAAACACTTCCTTCCTTCTGCCTGTCTCGGCCCTCATACTTGCACTTGGGCACTGCCTATTGATGACACTGACTTCCTCCTGGCCTTAGTGTCATTTTAAAGGGCAACTACAATTGAAGTATTAGCATCTTGCCTGTAAAATTTAAAGTCGTATTCCCAGTGTTCCTGTCCTAGATCCCCAGAGCACATCTTCATATACGTGAGAAGACAGCGTTCTCACTAAGAGCCCGCCCGGGATTCTCTTCCGCTGCTCTCCACAGTCTGCCTCTGACTACTTCACTCTGTGTAACTATTTCCTTCTGTAGCCACATACTTAGTCTGCCCTTGAAATCTTTGTCTCAAAATGTTTTTTAATTCTTAGCATAATATTCCAATCCTGAAAACTAATGATATTGAATAAAGTCATCCTATTGATAATTTAGAAAAAGTTCCTATTTAGGTTAAATTTGTGTTTCTTGTACTTTCTTATTAAAAGACTTATAAAATAGTTTCATTAAACTTTACATTAAAATCCTAAAACTGCTTTTTAATATTGTAAACTACTTTGGTACTAAAATTTACTTACTTCAGTCAACGCTTTAAACATTTCTTGACTTCTACATCTATGTTATGTGCTGAGTTAGGCCTATGAAGAGGATTCTGAATTATATGTGACCCTAGGAAACTCACATTTTTGTTCTAAACAATACTTTGTAAATATCATGCATGTGTTTATTAAATATGTATTGAATTCCACCTCTATGGTGAGAATTTGGCTAAGGCCAGAGAATATAGGTAGAGTGAGCAAGACAAAAAATTGTCCTGCTTACATGGATTTCAGTCTCCTGAAGAGACAGATCATTGAACAGAAATAGAGAGAAATGTAGATTGTATGCACACTTAACCTACAGAGGAGTGACCTAGAAGGCTTGGAGGTCAGCAGTGACATTTGAAGACTGCTGCCCCATACGGGGACCTTGCCAAATGGGGGAATGGACGTGAGCTTCACTCCTGCAGAGAGCAGAGAACAGGCTCACCAGCTAGAGGAAGGCCTTGGTTCCCTTCACACCTACCTAGTCAGCACATGTGTATAGGAACTGTTGAAATGAAACACCCTCCTGCAAACTACAGGATTTCGTTTCATATTTGATAGCTTTGGGATAGTTTTTCTTTGGAAGTACACTTCCTAATCATTATCCAGGGAAGTAGCTGTTGTGCATATTTCATAAACACTAGGTTACATGGTACTTTGGATATACTCTTAGCGTTGGAGTCAGATGTGGTGAGTAGAACCCAATGCAGTAGCTGTGACTATTGTGCTAGGACATGATTGGAATGGGAAAATGTTGCCAGTAAGCAGCAAAAGTTACTTGCCCGTTTCTATCTCAGGATATATACACAATTAATCCAATCACAATTAAAAATACATGTTGCCACAAGTTATTCCTTAGCCCAGGCATGCTCACTGGTATACCGTTTGATTCTTGTATCTGCAGTCCAGCAATTTATATTAGGAAATTTACTGTTTGACATTGAAACTTGTCAGATTAATAAACTAATATTACCTCAAATTTCAAACTTCATCATGAAAAAAAAGGGGGTTCGTGTAGTTTAGAAGTAGCACACCAGGTGCAAGTCTAGAGAACACTGGTGTTACTCTTGTAATAAAAGATCCCCACAGCTTGCTAATATGTGTTCTATAACCACTTCTTGTTGAATTATTCTCCTGAATACTGCATGTGCTGGTCTGATGAACATGCAAGCTTCTTTAGGCAGTCAATAGATTCTCCAACTAACTGTTTTCTCCTGACTGGTTAGCACTGGGGCTAAACGTAGGACTTGACTTAAAGCCCATAGGTAGTATTGCTTTAAAAAACTGTCCCCATCTCTATATGTTCATTATTTAAATGTATATTGTTTTCCTAAAACTGCATTTCATCATTTATGTAAGATTTAGACAGCTCATTTTAAACCACCATATTAATTCATTTGAGATTTTAAGACCCTGCCATGTTCCAGTCACAGACCTAGATGTTGGTGACATACTGATGTTGGTGACACACTGTTGGTGACCCACTGATGTTGGTGACCCGCTGATGTTGGTGACACACTGATGTTGGTGACACACTGTTGGTGACACACTGATGTTGGTGACCCGCTGATGTTGGTGACATACTGATGTTGGTGACACACTGTTGGTGACCCACTGATGTTGGTGACCCGCTGATGTTGGTGACACACTGATGTTGGTGACACACTGTTGGTGACACACTGATGTTGGTGACCCGCTGATGTTGGTGACACGCTGATGTTGGTGACCCGCTGATGTTGGTGACACGCTGATGTTGGTGACACACTGATGTTGGTGACACACTGATGTTGGTGACACGCTGATGTTGATGACATGCTGATGTTGGTGGCCCGCTGATGTTGGTGACCCGCTGATGTTGATGACACGCTGATGTTGGTGACCCGCTGATGTTGGTGACCCGCTGATGTTGGTGACCCGCTGATGTTGGTGACACGCTGATGTTGATGACACACTGATGTTGGTGGCCCGCTGATGTTGGTGACCCGCTGATGTTGATGACATACTGATGTTGATGACACACTGATGTTGGTGACACACTGATGTTGGTGACACACTGATGTTGGTGACCTGCTGATGTTGGTGACACACTGATGTTGGTGACACACTGTTGGTGACACACTGATGTTGGTGACCCACTGATGTTGGTGACATACTGATGTTGGTGACCCGCTGATGTTGGTGACACTCTGATGTTGATAACACACTGATGTTGGTGACCCGCTGATGTTGGTGACACACTGATGTTGGTGACCTGCTGATGAGCACAGTAGAGGCTCTCACCATCTCTAGTGAGCTTCACATTCTGGTGGATCTTATATTTAACTTTTGTTCATCTGCCTTCATGTAGTCCAGCCTGGGGGAAAAAAGACAAGTTCTGTCTTTTAAAATCTTTCTACCCAGAAGACAGCTTGAGTGTGTGGCCTCAGCGATGATTGCTACTATTTATTATGAATAGTGAACATTCCATGAAATTCAGTTCTTAGCCAGAAGTAGGATTAAACATTATGCATCACTAAGCTTGTTTATTTTGTTGTCAAGTGTGTAACAGTGTCAAGTGTGTAACAGTTGGAGAGCAGCACTTTCTTACAGTTTAAGGAGGACAAGCATGTTTAGTGTTTCTGAGGGATACTCGGTGGCCACTGTGGCTGCTCAGCAAGCAGCTCCAGGTTGTACTGGCAACAGGAACACTGTCCATTCACAGCATTACCCTAGGGGATAAATTCTCTATGATTCTAATCCTCAAAGGACCTTTTGAGTAGACACTGTTAACCTTCATATTACAGCAGAAGGCGCTGAGAATACATAGCTTGCCCAGCATCCAGCACTGACAGAAGTGGGGCTATGACCAGCCCCGATTGTGCTGGCTCTGGCCTCTGCTCCACTGTTTCTCACACCTGAATATGCAGTTGCTTTCGGGGCTTTTCATGTTCTGAGTTTGCTTTCCCTTAGATATTAAAGAGGATAGGTTTCTGTAACTTAGGAAAACAATAACACCGTCTTTCTGAACCGGAAACGGCCTTCATTCCTGCAAAGAACTTTCAAAGAGAGATTTCCTGCCTTCCAGCTGGATCGATTGAAGGGTGTTTTGAGTTGATTCTCAAGTCTATGGCCTGCTCCCTGGAATACCATTCCTGGCCCCATTCTCGTGGGCTCTGCGCATCTTCTCCCCCTTGAGTCACCTTCTTTCCCTTAGGGGACAGTTTACAGTGTATAGACTTTGTTTCCAACTCATTGGCCTGGTAGCACATGGGGTGCACCTGATCAGATTTATTGTGGAATATTCCTTCTGTCGCTTAAAGAATAAAGGAAGAAGAGGAAAGCAGATGAGATACTTGACTGTAAATCTGTATAAAAGAAATAGCATGTCCGCCATGACATGGCATGTTCTTTATGGTTGCAACATAAATTCCAGAAGATGATGAGGCAGTTTGGGAGTGGAGAGCCTGAACCTGAGTAGAAATTAGAGAGGAAAGGCCGGTTCCAGAGACACTGAAGGTAATGGGGATGGAGAGTGGGAGGCAAGTTTGGGAGGCTTGAGCTGAGAATAACGCATGAGCCGTGCTGATTCCTGCAGCTGTGAGAGTGTACACAGAATGTACACAGAATGCAGCCAGTCCTGCAGAGAAGATGGCAAGTTCACTGTGGAAGTGCTAAGGCTGACTGCTCTTGAGACCTTCAGCTGGAGAAATCAAGACACCGGTCGGAAATACGGAATGGATGGCCTTGTGACCCAGGAAAATGGTTTTCTTTGGAAATCGCTTTCATAGTCAGAGACATCTTGGTATATCTCAAGTTCCAGTTGTGGATAAAATCCCCCAGAGATGGAATAAGAAAAGAATAACCCTAGGGAATAACACAGGAAATGGAAGAAAAAACCACAAAGAAGCCTGCAAAACAGCTAGTGAAATATGGCTAATAGAATGTGTGTGTGTGTGTGTGTGTGTGTGTGTGTGTGTGTGTGTGTGTGTGTGTGTGTTGTATTTGTATAGCTTTGGCAGTTTAAAACCCTTTGAAGAAAGAGAATTGTATAGCAATTGTTCTAGTAAAATGTGGCCAAACTGTTTCTATTTCTTAAATGTCTGTTGCATTGCCTTATTCCCAAGCCCCAGTTACAACTGCCATCATCGGTGACCCATAGTTGATGAGACCATCTTTGCCTAAATCACATGCAGGCACCACTTGAGGAAAGAAGCAGTTTGTAGATGAGACAGTCTGGAAAGGTCATTTGTTAGTAGGCGACATACGGAAGGCCAGAGGACAGCATGGTGAGGTGTGCAGTTGCTGTAGCAGAATAGGTTGTTATTTTCACAGGAAGCCTGGTTATTGATTTCAGTGACTGTTGTCTTGTGTGAGGAAGGGGTCATTGCAGCCAGCAGTTTTCCCACTGAAGTGGAAGCTCCTGTATCTGATCTCTCGGGTTTTCATGTTTGATCACATCAGGTTTCCTTCACTTTTCACATGAAGTAGGTTATATCCTTAGGCGCTCTCTCTCTCTCTCTCTCTCTCTCTCTCTCTCTCTCTCTCACACACACACACACACACACACACACACACACACACATACACACACACACACCACACAGAGAGAGAGAGAGGAGAAGAGAGAAGCTGATGAGAGAGAGAGAGAGAGACCTGAGGACCTGAGGGTAGAATTTATAGCAATCAGAGAGTTCCTCCAGTGCCATGGAGGGCGTAGCTGACACAGCCAGGTCCAACTCAGGGTCTACTTAGGACCACTTAGGCTCCCTAAGGAGGGAGTCCCGCCCAAGGATATCTGTTCAATGAAGTATACAAAGAGATCTTCAAACTTACGTTTGTAAGTTATTTTAGCCTTAGATGTCAATTTTGTTTAAGTATTACATATAGTACAGTACCTCATGTTTGTTAATATAATGATATAGATTATATAAATATAAAGGGCATAAAACTGTAAAACATTTTAAATTACTGTGTGTTTGATTAAAATATACTTTTGAGGCCTCCAATTTAAGTCATAGTGACCTCTCTTCATTGTAGTAAATGAACTGGGAATGTTCAGAAGCTTTGAATAGAAAATTTTATCAACCATTTTTACCTCTCAGGTTTCAGGGCAATTCTGTGGCAAAATGCAGATAGATGCCCTTTTGTGTTTCCCGTTCTTAAGGAGACCGTTAAACACCAGTTCCCCAAGGCATTTGCCGTCCCCTTTGTGAGCTTGCTGAAGTGTCCATGAGCTCCGGGTGTCCTCCCCGCGTACAGTGTGCACCGCAGCCGTCCTTTAGCCTTTAGTCACAGGCAGTTGAAGCTGCTGAACAGGACCGTGCTTTAAAAGGTGGGGTGATGGAGTTCCTATCTTCTGGTACATCTGGTAAGCTAATATATACAGTCTGCGAGTATCCTGCAGGGACCTGTTTTTACATGCATACCGGGACGCTTATGTAGAAATCAAAGGCCATGAATCAGAAGAACACAACTCTTGTTTCCAGCATACTAGAGGCTTAAAAAAAATGGCTTTGAAAAGTTGAAAGTGGTGTGGTTTGTTTTATTGTGGAACCGATCAGGAAGAACAGTTCACAGACATTGCCATTCTTTTCACCGCTGAATGGAGTAGAGGTGCCTGCCTCGCGAGATGGGAGCAGCTGCGCCCGTTTTCTCTGGGCTCACAAAAACATTTGCTTTTTAATCGAGAACTTTAGATGGCGGGGTACAGTTTGTTTTCATGATGGAAGTGGTGAGTTGTGCCTTACCAGACAGCTGTAGTGTAATTAAGAAAAACTGTGTGAAAGTGGATTAAATATAACAGAAAAGACCCTTTTAGAGAAAAGACGAATTTCACCTTAAATTTATTCATTTTTTTCCTTTCATGAATAAAAGTGGAAATATCACTATGAGTTCTGTACAGTTTTTTGTTGTTTTTGCAGTATTATTTAGCTCTAAAAGCATGTGGTACTTTGCTATAGTGTTTGTTTGTGTAAAAGTGCTAAGTAAAAAGTTCCAGTTTCAAGATGATTTAACTTTTGAAAGACGTACCTTCAAAATAGGAATTGTACAGTTATGTTTCCGCTAGCTTTAATGCATTTAAAAGGTCAGCAATCTCATAGAAGAACATCGAGTCTGCCCTTTTTACACCCACTTTATAAACACGCGAGCGAGAGAGTATTCTGGGGTTTTTTTTTTGAGATTAGAAACTGAAAAGTGAAAGATGCATTTATTCTTGATGAATTGGAATAATGGAAATAAGCCCAGGAAGAGCGGTCTGGCTGTGGGGAAACCCTCAACATCAGGCTGCCAGCTGACTCTGAAAAGCACACATTTACTTTATGCAGCAGACTCTGAAATAAGAATAGAAAATGCCTTAATTTGCATCACAGTCTACAGTAGTTGAAATAACTGCCCCAAGGTCAGAGAGAGCTGAATTAGAAAGTGTTGTGTGCACAAATAAGCAAGATTGGTTGTTAGACGCCTACCCATTGTGAGTTTTTATCCTGGTTGCCCAACACTAAAATACAAGTTTCAATCTTGACAAATAGAGGTGCCAGCTGTAGATTTGCTAGAAGATTTTATCATAGACTGATGATTTATGCAGACAGCCTAGGCTGCATTCTAGTGGGGGAATTTGGAGCACTGGATGCAGGAAGGCTGGCAGATGCTTAGGCTACCACCGCTCCTGGGCTTCTCCCTGGGGAGGCAGTCTAGCTGGACTCGCTGGAAACAGAGTATTGTAAGGAAGGAGTAGGCAGTCATTGCTTTCTCAGCCCCACACTGCTGCTCTCTGGGTTCCTTACTCTTTACTGCAAACCTTAAAAAACCCTCCTAAGACTCAGGTTTTGAGGTTTTACTAAATGGCAAACCATGTGGGCAACTCGAGAGTCAGTTCTTTTTCTGTAAGCCCCTGGTGTGTGGATCAACTCTTCGTCTCCTTCTGAGGAGCCTGGTTAGCTTCAGATGCTGGTTGGGACCCCCCCATGCCCCCCCACCCCTAGATCACATAGATGACACTTCCCCTGTGGAGCACAGGCAGTTGTTACAAAGGCATGTGGAGCAGGATGTGCCGTGGACTCTGTGCTCTGAAGGAATTTGTCTTGTGCAGACTTGAATCTAAGAACTGCAAGGCTGTTTGAAAGGGAAAGCAACGCGACACAGTAAGAGAACTAACTGGAAATTCTAATGATAAAAAGATCGGATTCAAGTTCCAGCTGACCTGACCGTTCTGGAGGAGCCTTCCCTAGGTTTCCATTTCTTCGTGTTATAGAGTGACACCTGTTCTACATCCCGAACAGGTCACTAGTCTGAAGCCACCCCTGGGGAAGCACACGTAGGAGAGCCCTGAGGCACTTTCATTACTATACCCTTCAGAAACCACTTTTGTCAGCCATTTGCATCTTTAAAAAGAGACAGCAGACAGTCTTAACAAAAACAAACAAATGAAAAAGCCACAGAAAGACACAGGAAAATGCCCAAACTTTTCAGAGACCCCTGTGGGAAGCTGCGGAGCTCAGATCAGACCTTTACTAAGTCCTATTGTTTGATTTCAGCCTGCCACCAGCCGCTAATCCACACCCTCTCCCCTCCCTCAGCCTCCCAGCTCCACTCTCTTCTTTCTTGGTCTCAGCAACAACCTTCATCTCGATTTCTCCTAGGAAGTTGCGCAGAGGCTAGGAGAGAACTTCCCCTGAACCCACCAGTCTTCAAATGTTTCTTCCCTAACTTCTGCCTTTTCTCGCCTGTCCGTGTTTGGAAGGTTGGTCTTTCCAGGATGTCAGATCTCATTTCTTCCTATCTGCCTCTTGCTTTCACTAGCGTGTCAAGCTCTGCCTAGCTGCCTCCTTCAGAAAGGGATAGCTTGATCCTAGCTGCTCCTTCAGAGAGAGGGAGGAATGATCCTTAGGCGCTCCTTCAGAGAGGAGAACTGGATACCTAGGTGCTCCTTCAGAGAGGGATATAGCTGATCCTAGGCTACTCCTTCCAGAAAGGGAGAAGAACAATGGATCCTAGCTGCTTTCTTCAGAATATGGGAGAACTGGATCCCTAAGCTGCTCCTTCAGAGAAGGAGAAACTGATCCTAGCTGCTCCTTCAGAGGAGGGAGAAGAAGTGGATTCCTAAGCTGCTCCTTCAGAGAGGGAGAAGTTGGATCCTAGCTGGCTCCTTCAGAGAGGGGAGAAGTGGATCCTAGTGCCTCCTTCAGAGAGGGAGAAGTAGGTAGAAGGTGGAACCTAAGCTGGCTCCTTCAGAGAGGGAGAAGTGGATCCTAGCTGCTCCTTCAAAGAGGGAGAAGTGGATCCTAGCTGCTCCTTCAGAGAGGATTAGCTGGATCCTAGCTGCTCTTCAGAGAGGGAGAAGTGGATCCTAGCTGCTCCTTCAGAGAGGGAGAACTGGATCCTAGCTGCTCCTTCAGAGAGGGAGAAGTGGATCCTAGCTGCTCCTTCAGAGAGGGAGAAGTGGATCCTAGCTGCTCCTTCAGAGAGGGAGAAGTGGATCCTAGCTGCTCCTTCAGAGAGGGAGAAGTGGATCCTAGCTGCTCCTTAGAGGAGGGAGAAGTGGATCCTAGCTGCTCCTTCAGAGAGGGAGAAGTGGATCCTTTTTGCATGCCAACTTTTGCTTCATTTTCACTGTGAAGATTTTCCGCAGAATGACTTGAACTGTTTCCTCGCTACCCATGCTTAGCTTCCATGTGTTGCTGTCTGCCTTCTGTCTTCCCCGTTAGATTGAAGTGCATGTTGCAGAGGCCTCTGCTGACTTCATTTTGTAACCGGTTGTGCGTTAGTCTCTGTAAATATGCTGTCAGCCTAAACTTGTTACACTTGAGGCACGCACTGCTTGTCCCCTCCAGCGGTGTCGTCACCGTCTTGCTCGCAGGTCCTCCCTAGGAGTCAGTCCACAGCTCACAGTGCACAGCACGGTACTCAGACAGGTAGTCTTACATGTGAAGTCACAGTCCATGGAGCTGACTAGCACAGAAGAGGAAGTGCGGGGCTGCAGTATATTCTTGGCTTAAAAAGAATTAATGAAGGAGCTATAATAGAAAATAACTAAATTGGATTTGATCAGAGTTATTGATCTATTCTTTAAAAGATATTCTTTTTTTTTGTTTGTTTGTTTGTTTGTTTTTTCGAGACAGGGTTTCTCTGTGGCTTTGGAGCCTGTCCTGGAACTAGCTCTTGTAGACCAGGCTGGTCTCGAAACTCACAGAGATTCGCCTCTGCCTCTGCCTCTCCCGAAGTGCTGGGATTTCAAGGCGTTGTGACGCCCCATCCGCCCGGCAAGCTATTCTTAAAAATGACTAATTCTTCAGATTGAGATAAAATATGTTTGATCTAAAAGTTGTATTCAGAATAATAAAGGACTTTCAAAATTCAATAAGAAAACAGCTCATTTTAAAAGAATGAGAACGATTTGAGTGACTGGATTAGAGTCTGACAGTGAATTCTAAGTAAACTCAGAAAACATGCTCAGCGTTATCATTTGCTCAGGAAATGTAAATTAGTGTCCCAATTGTAAACTGCCAGGGTTTGTAGCTGCATTGGTTTTGTAGCTTTCTCCTCTGGTGGCTTGTACCATGAACACTGGTCCAAGCAGGTGAGGGGCACAAGGCATGCTTTTGAAGGATTATAGTATGTCATTGCATTGGTTATGATGACTGTTTTATTTGATACTCTTATAAGGCTACAGTTTATTGTACATAAAACAAATTATAGAAGCCTAGCATCTTCCAGCCTCTGCTTTTGTGCACTTAACGTCTAAAACTGTCTTGATGTAGATAACAGCATAGATTGTATTATATATATGGAACACGTGAGTGGAATTGTGTACTGTGTTTCTGCCGGACATTTCACTAAAAAGCACTGCGTTGATAAGAGTCAGCCATGCTGTTTGAGGCAGTTTTAGCTTAGTATTCACATTGTTATGTAAATTTCAGTATATGAATATATGACCATGCATATAAGACCACTCAAACACTCAAAACACATAAGGACCTGAATTTTTAATTTTTTTATCTTTCAGATTTTCTATTTCTGGCTTTTGGGAATTGCAATTTCTTTTCATTACATTTATAGCTAGTTATATGCAAAGAGATTTGTATATCAATTTTCTATTGAACTCTATAGTGAACTCTTATATCTAAGGTCAAAAAGAGAGAAAATTTACATCTGCAATAAAGTAATTGAAAAGTGATAATCAAGGAAAATATTTTTAAAATAGAAATATAGAATTATCATTTGAAATTTTCCCATTTTTTGCCTTGAAGTATTCTTGTAAACAGACACGCTATTTCCTCTAGCCCTTGTATTTTGAAGGATGAATCAAACTACCCTAGGTAAATATAAAATTAATAAAGTTTTTAAATATGATGAATTTTGTCAAAGTAGTTATTTTTAAGGACACATTTCCCATTTACATACTGTGGTCTTCCAGTCTCTTAGCTTATAAATATTCATTTCTGTTCTCTATTTTACTTTCTCGTCTTGTTCTAGGAAGGCTTATAGTATGAAAAAATTCTTTGAATCCTAATGAAAACATTAAAGGAAACAAAGCAAATGGAATTTTTTTATCATGTTGGTTCAGATAATGTTTTTCTCTGTATATTTCTTCTTCTTCCCTAATGCTTCCTTTTTTTATCACTTATTCACATGCATGTATATAATATGCCAATGTACATGTCTTATGTTGTCTTACTGTTACCTTCTGAAAGAGTCTAGATCATATATCTTTGTGTATATTCTATTGCATTTGTAATAAAAGCAAAAATTTTATCTGTTCAATTTACCTTTATAAACCTTATATTAATCTTTACCCTTAATATATAAAACTTTAAAATTTATTGTTTTATTATTTCCTTTGTAATCATTTAAATTATATATTCTTTCTTTAAAGATTGGTTGTTTTAAGTACCTAGAAACTTGAACCACAAATTTAATCAGAAAATAATACTTTAATCCTAGCTACTAATATTGACCTTCTGTGCCTGCAGCAACAACAATAGCTGACTGTCTCATGTGTAATCTCCGGGGTAGCCCACAGACCAATGCAAAAGCTGATCCAGAGATTAGCTGCCCTCCTTCAGAGGGTAGTTTGCTGCATTTTAGGAAGAGACTTTATAGAGTCTCATTTAATCCTTACAAAGACAGACTGGTTGTACCCATCTTGTCTAATTTGTAAAATGAAACTAGGTCAGATCAATTATAGATGGCTGTGTCTTGCTCCGTATGCTCTGTTTGCCAAGAAGATTATTAAAATACAAATTTTGCTTCTCAAAAAAAATTCACTGTCTCTACTGACAATAGAGTGGAAATATAATAGCTTGACAGTGATTTTCTTCTATACTATCCTTCATAGTATAGAAGATACAGACATAAACACAGCTCCAATATGTGTATACACATATACACACATATGGCATATACACATATGTTCACATCTGTGCACACATACACATTTTATTTTTATATTCCTCGACTTTATGCTTAGTGGAAGAGGTGAGCTAGAACAAGGCAAAGCATTCATGGTAGAAGAGGCCACATCTGAGAGGCAACATATTTAAGAACTTGAAGGTTGTTCTGGCTAAAATATAGAATTGAAGTTGTTGGAATTAAAGAGATGAGAAAGATGGAGCTGGGGGTGACAGGAATCATCAAGGACCAGCCATATCATCCTAGATCTGTAAGCTTTTTTGAAGGAACATGACCTTGATTCTAAGCAGGATGGAGCTATGAAATAGCAGAGAGATGTAGGTAGAGAAAAGGTCCAGAGATGTGCTTGAGAGAGCGTGGGAACAGAGAGAAGGGAAGATACTGGGGAAGAAGGCTGAGACTGTGTGATCAAGCTGTGAAAATTCTCGCATGAGGCAATGATGGCCTTAATAGAGGTGGGTCAGTTAAGTTGGAAAGCTGAAAGTGGAAGCCAGAAACCTTGGCTGGCGTTAATGGGTTAAAGAAACCTTCATGGTATATCTCTGTCTATAAATATCTATAAATAGAATCCTTAAACTTCTTTCTTGAAAGATTTAAAGTTCTTGTTATACAGGTCTTCCACTACTTTTATTCATTAAAATCTTCCAAATTTTATTAAAATCTTGATCAGTTTCAGCCCTTTCATAGTCTTCCTCTTATTCTCAGAGTTTTTTTCTGTCTAATTGAGAAGATAGTTGATCTCGGTCCTTTTCCTACTTGCATGTTAATGGTACAACTGAACTCTGCGTTACCCAGTTGATTTACCAATTGTCTTCTCCCCTCATTCTCCAGGATCCTTGCTTTCTGGGACTGAGACTGTTCATCAGAGATGTGTGTGATGTGTTGTGTGTGTGCTGGTTGTGGGTGTGGTGTGATAGAGGTAGAGAGACGAGAGATGAGGGAGCGGAGACGAGAGAGCGAGAGAGAGAGAGACAGACAGAGCGACAGACAGAGCGACAGACATGAGAGAGAGACAGAGCTCTATATAAATGAAAACTGTGCATGGTTTCTTTTTTTTTATTTTTTTTTTTTTTTGATGCTATTTCAAGTCACTGTTACGCTCCACTTGTTTGTTTTTTCTTCCACCTTTACATATTTCCTGGAAGACGTTTTCCTGTTTCATGGGCTCTTTTGTTCATCCCTTGTCGCAGAAAGAAGAAGGAAGAATCCTTAATCACTATCCAAACCCTAGGTGAGAGCTGTTGCTTATTGATTTGAGAATCTGCCTTTCACCCCATGATGCGTATCTTAATACACTTATTTCCTTTCAGCAGACATCCTTTCCAGCTTCTTCATCTGAACCATACTTTAATCAGAATCTTGTTTTCCCCTATGTCACATTCCTCTTGACCTTGTGAGCCTTTGCTGCCTGCAATACGTCAGTCAGAAAATGGGCCTTTAGTGGGGCCTCTGCATGACTACATGATTACCACTCACCTATCTCAGTGTTGAAAAGGCCCGTTTAGCAAGTCAAATCAGCCCTTATTCACTGGGCCTCGTAGAACTGTGGCTTTCCAGCAAGTATAAGTACTACATCTTGACTTTAACTAAATGGTTACTGTAGATGTAGGGAAGGAGCCCCTTAGAGGAAGATGTGAGGGCCACATGGCGACAAGTGAGGGGCCACTGTGTTATTGGGTCATCTGGTGGATATAGCAAGAGGCTGACGGTATATGTATGAGTATCTACTATTCTGATTGGTGATTTTGTTGGTGGAATCTTCTAGAAAAACATACTAGTCCTTTCTTTCTGTGAATTTTCCACTTTGCAAGCAAGCAAATCTCAGACAGCTGCATATCCCACCTATTTCTTCTCACCAGGGAATCAATAATTCGTAATTAATTAGCTGTTGTTTTTTCATCTTTCCATAATTCTGATTTTTTGTAGTGTCACCCTTAGGAGTGCTCAAGTCAGAATTTCCAAGTTGTTAGATAGAATCTGCGAGCAGCATGCTCCCAAAGCATTATCTGTCCACTGCCCTTCTACCCTAAGACTCCTCCTTTTCTTTCCTCAACTCCTACTAGAAGTTTTTGGTTGCTAAGCAGCTGGGCATGGTGGTGCACGCCTTTAATCGCAGCACTCTGGCAGGCAGAGGCAGATGGCTCTCTGTGAGTTCGAGGGCCAGTCTGGTTCTACCTGAGTGAGTTCCAGGACAGGCTCCGAAGTTACACAGAGAAACCCTGTCTCAGGGAAGACACACACACATGCACACACATAAGCCAGTAGCAGTACGCACTTTGAATGTTTGTTAATATGGAATTCCCACACTTTTAAAACATGAATTCTTCATCATCAATCTTGTTCCTCTCCTGGTGGCATCGAGACTTCAGAAGATGGAAAATCTCGTCAGAAGAAGTCTAGTCCCTACTTGAAAGATCTGTATTAGCACGGAGTTATACATAATTTCTAACTGTGTTATCTGTATTTTCTAAATACTAACACTTCACAGTTTAGATTTTTTTGATTCTTTTAAGTTACTCAAATTGCTCCATTCATGGCAACTTCTGCCTCCTGCTCCCCACATTTTTCTTCTCCATCTCCCCATTGCACCCTTTTTCTGGGTTGGAGTTTCACTCTGTTGCATGAGATAGAATCATGCAGCCCCTCTCCCCAGTTGTTGGGACTGTAGGCATGGCCCCCCAAGCCTGACTCCTTCCTGTGTCTTAGGGGAACCAAATACCTTTCCTCATGTGAGAATTTTCAAGTATGATATTGTATATTGTAATGATCAGGGCATAATTTCATACTTCAAATTATATAATTTGCTGACAAATATGGCATACTTAATAAAACCAACCAACTTCCCCTTGCGTTTTAAGATGAACTCTAATTTAGTTATCACATAAAGCCATGTGATTATATCTAACACATCTTTGCTTCTAATTTGTCCTAATTTCAATAGGTATATTTATCATCAACTATTTAAAATTTTTCAAATTTTATTTTTTCAATTTTGTTTGTATAGATACTTTGCTTATATGTATGTCTGTGCACCTGCCTGGTACCTGCAGAGGCGGAGAAGAGGCTAGAGGAATGATGGATCCCATGGGATTGGAGTTACAATTTGTGAATCTGATGTTGGTGCTGGAACTTGAATGCCAGTCTTTTGGAAGAAGAACATGTGCTCTTAGCCACTGCGTCATCTCTCTAACCATTTATTTTTAAGTGTGTGTCTCTGTGTGTGTGTGTGTGTGTGTGTGTGTGTGTGTGTGTGTGTGTTGGTATCTGTGGAGCCAGAAGAGGGTATATGTCTGATCCCCCAGAGCTGGAGTTACAGACAGCCAGTGTAGACATTGGGAATTGAACTCAGGTCTTCTGTAAGAACAGCAGGTGTGCTCCTAACTATGGAGCCGTCTCTCTGGCACCTATGTTGGTATACTTTCAGGAAATGCCTCTTGTAACTTCTGTGATGCAAATAAAGCAGATAGTTAATATTTTAATTCCATTTAATGGACTCTGGAGTTGTTGCCACCACTCATTATTGTGAGTAGCTCTATTCTGAACATTTTTTGAAAGGACACATAGAGGGAAGAAATGTAAGTCTTCATGAGGAAGCTTGTGAGTACTGTTGCTAACCACTCTTTTTCATAGGATGTTATGGATGCGTATTCTTTCCTATCATGTTTTTGTTTGGTTTTTCATATACTTTGTGAAATACCCTAGGGAATATGAATTCTGTAGAGGTGGGGATGGCATGTCATTCTAATTCATGTGCTGCTCAGCCTTGCTGCATGTCATATAAGCTATTCACTAAACATTACTAAGGAAATAGGATTTAACATCAACATGATTCTGGATAGTTGTGCTTTCTCCAGTGGTCTTCAGCATCCAAGGCCTGACCAGTGTCTTTTTATTTTCCTTTGTTCTGGGTTCTCCTTCCCTATTAGGGTCATGTCTGTTTTTCTGCCAACAACCCACAGCCTTATTGAGTATGTGGTATGTCCATAATCCAGCTCAATTCAGCCTCCCCCCTCATGCCCATTGTGTTTGCCAGAGTGCTGGCTCAGTCTGTGGAGGGAATGGGGTCCTGGAGTTGGAGGGTTGTGATAGTGTTCACGTTTCTGTTCTTCCACCCAGTGGGACTCACTTCTCCTCAGACTGGTGCTACAATTGCCTTCTTAAAGGCCCATTTAAGAGAAAGCCATTCCATAGTCTTCAAGAGAATGGGATCTGTGTCCTGTGTGGAAACCCAACCTTCTAGCTGGACTGGCTAAGGGACCACTACTTAATGCCAAGCTAAATGATGGGCGGAATATTTGCTTCTTTAGTGAAACAATGTCTTTTCCTCCCCAGTATGCTTGTCCTCTGGACGGTCACAGTGAGGCCCACTGAGTGTCCCATCCTTCTGAGCCTTGGCTCAGGCAGAACTTTTCATTTCCTTCCATCTCTTTCAGACTAGGCTTCCTCTGGTACTTCAGGGTTCTTCACTCTTTCTCTGAAGGCCCCCTCCTCCAGGTAGCTGCTTACAAATGGTGTGGCTGGCCCTCTTTCCCACCTGCCCCCAAGCTGCTGTGGTTTACAGCTCGTCTTCCTGGGGCTTTTCTGTAAACTCTAATTAAATTGTCTGCAAGCTTCTTCTGAGTCCTTTCTTAAGTTCTTTCGCTAATGAAACTAAAAGCTTTCCGAAGGAATCCTAACGTCTGTGGTAGCATGTGGTCCCAGGTCGGATTCCCATCATGTCACTAGCACTGGAGGGAAGAGAGGCATGACTGGCTGGCTGCAAGTACTGCAGCGGATCGCCCTTCCAATCTGTGCAGTTGACTCTGGTTTCCTCCTGGCATGTGCTTTCTGACCCAGGGCAGAGGGTGCAGTCCAGTGCTGTTATTGAAGCTTGTGGCCAATAAACCTAGCACTGTGTTTTCTCATTTTACCTACTTTCTTGTTCTCACATTCTTCATCTCTTTCTCCATCCCAGTTCAGGTGTTTCCTTTCAGATTCACAGGGACTAAGGATGGGATGTTTATCGTTTTCCAACACTTCCAGCAGTCTTAGAATTTGTTCTTCCTGTTCCTTTTTGCCTACAACCAATTCAGCAGATGTTTGTTGAACAAACATTCACTTTGTCGCCAGAATGCTGTCACTTTGCCAGTTGTCTTCTAGCCATTGTGGATGTTCTCTGCTAATAATCCTGTATGCTAATTTAATATGTTCTTTGGTCTTATTTTGATTTGTCTTTAAGTCTTAATATACTTGAGCTTTTTCTTACATTTGTTTGCTAACTGCCTTCCATCCTTTATTGCTTAGCTGTTCCTATTCTTGGTTCCTTTAGGAAATGACATTAGTCTGCAGGGTCAGTCCGGAGTCCTGGGCAGGCCGTGTGTGGAGCAGTTAGTATAGTTGCTTTCCTCTCCGTTTCTTTTTGCTTCATTAGATAGACTGACAGAATTAGAAGAGGTGGGAGAACTCATGTGAACTTTAAGAGGCTTAGATGTGTATTCAGCTAGATTGGATAATTGAGGTCCAATTCTGAGATGTAATGAGCAGTATGTTGTGGGGTCAAATGGCATTTTTCACTTCGGTTGGGTCTAATACGTTACCTGCGTCTGCTGAGTGACTCTTAGGATGCCTGCCTCACGTCACTTCCAGAGCACGTATGGGCCTCCTGTCAGTCCCTGCCTCTTTCTTGTTGAGCTGTTATAGCAAAGTACCATGAACTAGGCACGTAGATCTCAAGTCTAGAGGCTGAGAAGACCAAGGTCAAATTGTCGACAGATGTGCGGTCTGGTGAGGGCTTGCCTTTTACTATGCAGACCTTATAAGAACATCTCACATGGTGGAAGGGGAGAAGAGTGACCTCTCTAGCCCCTTGTCATAGCACAATCCTGTTCTTGAGCACTTCTCCCTCGTGGTGAAATAAGGGCCTCATGTCCTGATGTTGTCACATTGGGGATTAAATGTTAATGTGGATTTTGAGGGGACACTGATATTCAAGTGATTGATTGTACTGAGATAAGGCTTGTACTTGACATAGGGAGGCTGGCAGTGACACCTGCACCACCATCTCTTCCTTCTCGCATTACTGTCTGTCATGTTCTCTCCTGTAATCCGCGTGACATCCACCTTGTGTCACCTTCCCATCTTCCAGATGAGCAAACTGAGGCAGTAAGCGCTTATGTAACTTACATAAGGCTTTAGAAGTAGTAAAGAATTTGGGTGGAGCCCTGACAGATTTCCAAGCCATTCTCTTTGCACAGTGCCAGACTGCCTTGTATAATGAGTGTGGCTGAAGATTAAAAAGGAGCTAATGGCATGGCCGCTCCACTGTTCTTTCCACTACTTCACTCGGCGATGACTAATAGGCGAGCACTCCCAGAGGGCATTTGCATTTTAAAAGCAGAGCTCATTAACTCTAATGAATCTGTAATTGGTAGAATTTGTTGCAGTGATATTTTTATTTTTCATCTTTTTTAAAGTATTAGTTTTGTGAATTAGCATACTAAGTAATAGGTTTCATTATGGCATTTTCACACTTTGTTCTTATTAGTCTCTCTCATGTACATCCCCCAACACACACACACACACACACACACACACATAAACACACACACACACCCTCCTTCTCACGTACATCCCCCAATACACATACACACTCACCTCTCCATTCCAAGATGTTTTAAAGTTTTAACTGGGACTTTCTTCTGTGTCTTCAAAGTAGTTGGCTATCTTTTTCTGCTCTGCAGAGTATCACCTACTCCGGAATATGTTAGTCAGTAGAATGTGGCCTTAGTCTGTTCTAGATGCAGCTGAGTGAATTAACAGAGCACTGTGAAAAACAGTCGCAGAAAGGCGTAAAATGTGGATTAGCATTTTGCAAAATGAATGGTCAAATGTAAATAAATTTGGCCTTATCAAGAGCCCTCTAAAGTGTCAGGTAAAGATAATTTATTTTAAATCAGTATTATGCCAGCATTGTTAAAAATGCTGTATCTTCATTTCCCATAAACTGTCAATGAGCTTGTGTAATGTGTTTACTGGCATTGGGTGACTAAAATGTTCCAGAATTTAAAAACAAAACAAAAGCATTCTTCAGATACTAAAAATGAATAAAAATCAACTGAGAACGTATGCTTGACAGGTTTTTCTCATACTTCTGACCATAGAAATATTTTTCTATGTGAACTCCTTGAAATAGTTTCTTGTAGATTATATTCTCAGATATAAAATTCTAGAAATAAATATTTTCTAATAAAGAAAAGAAAAAAATATTTTTCTACTGCTATCTTTTCTATTTTTTGATATTATAATGCAACCCTAACACCTACTCCCACTTTCAAATTCATGGCCTCTTTTTAATTGTTGGTATGTGTGTGTTCCTAAATACAACCTGTTCAGTCTGTATATAATTAGTTGTGTGATGCTTTGGGGACTAACCATTTGGTATTGGATCACCAGTTGATGTGTTCTTCCTTGGGGAGGACTCTTTTTTCCTACTCTTGGCTTTGCTTAGTTGCATATAGTTCTTTGTCTAGGGTTGAAGACTCATGAGATTTCTCCCTTCCTTGTTAGCATGTTGGTGTCATCCTTGTTCATGTCTTGTTTAGGCAGCCATATTGGTTAGAATTCATGTATGTAGCTTACTGACATTTCTAAGAGAAGCATTATCACAGCAAACCTGTTTCTCGTGCACTGAAATCCTTCCCCATCTCTGCAGTGACCCTGAGCCTTAGGTGCAGGGCTGTGTTGTAGCTGCATTGGTTAAAACTGGACTCCAAAGCTTTGCATTTGTTATGGGTTGTCTGTGTCTACAGCAAAGAGAAGGTTCCTCGATTAGGTTATCTGTAGGTATAAAGGCAAATATTTAGAATGTAGGTAGGGGTTGTGTGAGTTTAGTAAGTTGGTTGTGGATTTTCTAAGATCTATGACTGCACTAATCCTCAGTAGCTGGTGGAGTTTCCAATACCAGCAGTGTCTTCCTTCTTGTTGAGCTAACTCACTGAATATGGCCTTTGCTAGTTGCTTCCTATCCCGGGTTTTTGTTTGTTTTGTTGGTTGGGTTTTTTTTGGGGGGGAGTTGTTTTTTGGTTTTTTGTTTTTGTTTTTGTTTTTTTGTATGAAGGCAAATTCCAATTATGTCCATATCAGTCCAATTCTGGTGCTTAGGAGCTCAGGGATGTGCTGGTACGTCCTTTTCCCATACCAAATATGGCCAATTGAGGCAAAACCATGATAGAGACCAAATTCTTTTGCCTATAAACTTGTGTTGAATAATGTGGTTTAAATGAAGAAGCAAATGGATTTCTTAATGTGTATCCCATATTAGACTGACTTCCACCCAGTTGCAGGATAGGCTGAGTTTGGGCAGGGTTTCTCCACTGGGAAGAGGACTCAGCAGAACAACATGTTCTCTGTGACTCTTTTATCAAGAAAAGGGTACAACCACAGAGAACCAGGTCCTCCCAAACTCACCAACCCACAGAGAGAAGCGTGGCCAAGAGCGAGTGGTAATGGGGCCTAAGACAGAACCATGGCTCTGTTACCTTGCTTGCCTACCACCGAACTCTCTGTGCAGGCTCCCCTGGGCGAACCAAGGGACCATGGTCTTCTTCCCCATGCCCGGGAGTTTCTCCACTGCCTACCTCCCTTTATGTCTAGTTCTCCCTTTCCTCCACTGTTCTCCTCTGCCAGTAGAACTGGGGTCATGATGGTACTCTAAAGACCCCCCCTTTCTCATCTCCTTAAAGAGCTCAAATGTTTTCCCATTTGTTTTAATCGCAGAAAATGCCTGGTGCATATAGTCCTCTACAATGAGGATTAGTAGACTCTCCGGCCTGCCAGCTGTTTTCATAAATAACATTCATTGTCTTGGATCATAGCCACCTTATTAGTTCACATGGTCTCTGTGGCTGATTCTGGCTGTGGTAGTGGAGTTGTGAAGCTGTGACAGAGACCATATGGCCTGTGAAGCCCAACATGTTTACTATCTGGCCTTTCACAGTAAAAGTTGGCCAACCTCTAAATTATTTCACGTTAGTCCTTTAAGATCTGAATGAGCTGTATTTGGAAGGGTAGCCTTTATCATTTACTGAAAATAGGATCCATATTTTCAAACAAAGAAGCTAACATGCTATAGAATATGAGGAATTTTGCCTAGTAATAATAAAACTACATCTGGTCTTTAAAACTCTGAAGAAACCCCAAGGGCACTATGTGTTCCCTTTATAAGACCAGAAGGAAGGACAGTGGCTGACTCTGGTCTGAGTAGTTGTCCTTATCACTGGAGAGAACAAACACATGGTGTATGGAGCTTAGTGAGGCAAAAAAGAATGGCAAGATTAGGATGGGGCCCTGACTTCAGATGTCCTTTTCAGAGCTGTTGCCTTTCACACCTGTACCAGCTAGAAAACTAGGTTCTTCTGCCCTCCCCACGGAAGACCGGGGCAGGTCACTGAGTGCCTATGCCCCTTGAAGTTTGCTTGCTTGGCGAGTAGAGGTGGGGGGAGGGGGGGATTTTACCATGCCCGACCAACAGTCATCAACAGTTTACAAAAGATAAATTACCATGGAAACCTTATAGGAATTGGTTCTTCCTTCTAAACGGCTGGCTTGAGAGCTTTTTGCATCTATATCGTCTGTAAGGCATAAACGTTGTCTCAAAACTAAAACATCTCACATTGCACTTCTCGGATTTGTTTTATTTATTGTTATGCTGTCTAACATCTAAGTGCTTTATGCAAAATATTTAAATTTTTCATCCTGATAACATAATTCCATTGGGGAAAACCTTCAAAAGCTGTATTTCTTTCAGTGTGACCTGTTCTTTTCCTTTGCTGGGTTCTACTTCATTTTGTGCCTTTGTTTGCAGAAATAATCTTGCAGATGGCAATTTCCCTTGTAATCAGTGATTGCCCTATCTGAGTCATCACCCAGCCTGGCATTTCAGTAAATAGTGCTTGTGCATTGCTTCCAGGCAGATGTGTTGTATGCTTTCAAGAACACTGGCTGGTAACTTTTCTAGCTTTTCAGGCAGTAGGGACAAATAGAGAAAATTTTATGTACTCACCTTGAAACAAGAAAATGGCAAAGGAAACACAGATTTTGTGGTGGATAATTCCAGCTAAATGCAGTGTCAGCTGTGGCTGTGGTTACGTGGTCACTATTTTAAATGAATAATCCTTTTGTAGAGAAAGTAACTTTTCACAGTGAGCTTATCATGGTTCCTTATACTTTTGTTTTGGTTTTTGTACACATTATTAACATGGCACATTCATTTGTGTTGTGATAGCCGAGCATGCTGCCATGCTCATGTCTGTAATTAAGCAAACTGAACTCCGTGTGCTCTGGTTTCTCCATTTGTATGTTGGGGATGGATCCTGACAGGATAAGGCTCTTTTGTGTGTGCCAGTGCATGGTTACTGTAAATAGCCATGTCAAAGTCAGTTGGAGCATTGGGCATCCTGGATTACAGCAATAGGTTTACTTAATTTTTGCCATAGCAGTAAAGTTACTGCTATTATATTCAGACTGGTTTTCTTTCAGTATGAATTTTGAAAAATACTATTAATTTTTTAAATTTTTAAAATGATCTCACAATTAGGTTACAAATAACAGAATATCAAAGTAATATGTCATAAATTTGCCTTTTAAATTTCATAAATTTTAGAAAGTGTTGTTTTTTATTAGCTACCTTTCAGTGTCTAACCACAGATTTATAGGTGAAATACTACAAAGAAGTTCACTCATTCATTGAACCAATAAATATTGAGTACCTTTTTTTGTCCTGAGTCCTGCCCAGCAACAGTCATATTGCATACTCTGAAAACATAGCCAATAAACTGGATTAGTCTATATGAAAACATTTGGGGGTGCTATCAACAGGCATTTTCCATGGTTCTCAAATATAACAATTATTTAGTTCTGAATAGTTTTCAAGAGCCTTCTCTTAAATTGTCACCATTGATAGCCTAAACTTTTGTGTTTCATAGAAAAAGTTACCTTAGTAAATATTTTCACAATTTATTTCTCCTTACTGCTTTTAACATTCCTGAGCAGTAACAAATTCCCTACCTTTGATTTCAGTCAACCATCATCCATAAGCTTGATAATTTCACTGTTATGTACATTCTTCAAATTGACCTCATTTTAGGGGAAGAACAATTTACAAATTACTGAATTAGCTTCTGATTATGCTTCAGAGAAATAGGCTAATTGGATGTGTGCTGACCATGTGCCAATCACCAACTTTTAGGAATAAGCAAATTAAAGCAGGCCATTAATAAATTGTTATGCTTATACTTGCTCAACTGTGTATGCATTCTATGTTTTTGAAATCAGCTAATCCAAATTAACTCATCAATAGAATCTACTGAGGCACTAGTCTTAGAAATCATAGGGCTAGCTGAGAGCTATTTATGTGTTTGTTCATTGTGCTTTCCTGCTGTGAAGATTGTATTCCATTTGGTTTATTGTTACACAGAAACATGCATATCTACTTCAATACACAGGGACACACACACAAAGAAAAACCATAAAGATTAACTCTTGTGAAACAAATTTGGAGAACAATTACTCGTGGCATAAAGAAATTTGTATTTTAAAATAGTTTTCCTGTCTTCAAACCATAGCTTTATTGGTTTGTTTAAAATATGACTTGGTATATACAATATGAATTGATTTTATTTTTTCCAGTGTAAACTTATGTGAAGCAGGGTACATTTTAGTGTGTGTTTATGGGAGAACTAGATAAAATATATTTTATTATTCTTAAAATTTAATTTGTTTACTTTGTAACAAAGGGGGTAGTGGTCGCTTCCATGGCACAGAGCGTATAGTAAGAAGAAGTACTGTGAAGAAACAGAAGACAATAATTGGTCATAACAGAAAAGTTCTCTCTGTCTCTTTTTTGTTGCATAGGAGATACAGCTAAGGAAATGAGATGTAAACCGTCGGGAGCAGAGGGCAGCCAGTCTTTGGAGGTAAGTGAAACTGAGCAAGTCCCTGTGATTCCACATTCTCCCGAGGATACAAAGTAACTTAACTCACACCAGGAAGCGGTGGTCTATGAAAGCCTGTGATGAGCAGTACAGTGAGTGTCTTCCCAAGGATCATGTGTTTTCTAGTGCAAGAAATGGGGTGCAACTTTTGGAAAGGGGTGAAAAGGAAGAGAGGGACAGAGAAAGGAGGGGAGGAACGATGGAGAGGAAGAAAGGGAAATTAGGAGAATGGAAGGGGGCAAAAGGAATGTAATTCTTGATTTGGAACAATTTGACTGGTTTTGAGTGTTTTTTTTTTTCCTAGCACTTTTAAATAGATAGTATATGAATCTTCAGAGAGTTCTATTGTCTATTTCTGCATCAGAGAGTACTTCCTGACTGTTCTGGAGACAAACCAGCTTTATCTTCTTTTTGCATGAAAAAGCTGTTTTCTTGTGGACAGTCTGTCAGGATACTTTCTGCACACTGCATTGGCAGTCTTTAATCATTGCGGTCATCTTTAAGACTTACGGGAATGGGGAGTAGTAACACAGTGCTTTAGTGGAAGAGATAGCCACAGTGCTGCGGTTTTCTGCACGGTGGCACCTCTGCTTCAAAGGGTGGCTGAACCCAGCTGCAGTGAAGTCGGGATCTGAAGTGTTGGTTTCAGCACGAGAGCCCCAGTGCCTACTACACAAATTTTCACTAAGAAAATGTTTTATCACCAAGGGAAAACTTATTAAGATTGATGAATAGGAAGAAAAATCTTTTAAAAAATTACCTGCATTCATTTTTTCATTCATTCATTCCACAATTCCAAATATTCATTCCAAATATTTATTAAACACAGACTATACCTAAGGCACAGTACAAAGAACTGCGTAGGTGGTAATGAAAGAAATGTGCGCAGGAACAAAGAACTGTCTGCCTTGTTGAAGGAAGCTGCTTGTTCATTTCCCAGCTGCCCAGACTCCCAAAATAATCACTCAGAAACTATAGTATTTGCAATACCGTTTGGCCAATAGCTTAGGCATATTTCTGGCTAACTCTTACATCTAAGATTAATCCATTTCTATTAATCTGTGTATCGCCCCGTGGCTGTGGCTTACCGGCAAGGTTCCATCTGTCTCCTGCGGGGCTTCTCCCTGACTCCGCCTTCTTCCTCCTGATTCAGTTCAGTCTTCCCCACCTAGCTCTATTCTACCCTATCACAGGCCAAAACAGATTCCTTATTCATTAACCAATAAAAGCAACACATAGACAGAAGTACCTCCCACACCATTACCTTTTATTCTGAAGTACCTTGATCTCTCCAGTTTTATTTCACTTCAAGCATCCTGTGAGAGCTGATGTGAGTACCATAGGAAATTATTTCTCTAAGTTTTAGAGCTGGAAAGCCCAAGATCAGGGCGCTAGCAACATTACTGTCAGGTAAGAGCCTGCTTTTTGGTTCATATATGGCACCTTCTTATGTCATGACATGGAGTCATGACCATCGTTCCTTCTTAAAAGAACCAATCCCCCTTATGAACGGTCCATCCTCATGAGCTAATTATCTCCCCAAAGCCGTATCTCTTAACGCTATTACCTAAAGAATTCAGTGTCAACATGTCAAGTGGAACATGTTGGGTGTGGGGAAGCATATTGAGACTTAGTATACGTACATGATGTACTAGAGATATCTGTACAGCTTGACATTTATTACTGTTTTTAAGTTTGCTTATCAGCATGAAAAATTTCAAGACTATTTCCTAAGGAAAGGAACGTTTTAAAAATCTTAAACACTTAAACATTTTAAGTAACAGCAAATTTTAACGGTGCTGTCTGGACTTTCAATTAGTACATTGGAGTTGATGGATGTACTCAGATGTGTCAGAGTACTTTCTGAGTAATGGAGAAGCCAGTGTTTGCTCACTGAGAGCACAGAGGAGACAGAGGAAGCCACAGTTAAATCGTAAAGCCAGAGGCTGTCGGATTTATCAAAGTAGGGTCAAAATTATTTATCTTTACCTTAAGCATCTAAAATGTAATTCTTTATTTCTCTTGAAAACATTGCTGTATACTTTGTACCGCTTAATCCTTCATGTAGAAGCAAGCAAGAATGTACCACCTAAACTAGCTGTTTTCAACTCTGGGGAGTGGCTCATGACTCCCACAGTGGATTTTCTAGTCTACGATCCTGAGTTTAAGACTGGCTACCCCAAGCCGGGCGGTGGTGGCGCACGCCTTTAATCCCAGCACTTGGGAGGCAGAGGCAGGCGGATCTCTGTGAGTTCGAGGCCAGCCTGGTCTACAAGAGCTAGTTCCAGGACAGGCTCTAAAATAGCTGCAGAGAAACCCTGTCTCGAAAAACCAAAAAAAGGAAAAAAAAAAAAAAGAAAAAAAAAAAAAAAGACTGGCTACCCCACTGGCAACATTCTACTGAGTATCTAAACGTGTCAACCTAATTTGATCATAAAAGGCTCAATCATTTTTGTGCACACACCCCCAGCCTCACTGTCCAAGGTTTCATCTGTCTCTCCACATCTCTGTCATCCAGGACGTGGTGTGGAGCTGAACCCCTGAGGAATCCTCGGCTCCAGCAGTCCTCCAGGCTTGTCACTGTCAGAGCAGTCAAAGCCACCACCATTTTTTTAAAACCGGTCTTCCTGTAGAGCCCATTCTTCACATAGTCAGATCGAATCATTCTGAGACCTGAAGTTAGCTGACTACTCACTGAGGGAAATGAGCACTAAACGCAGAGTGGACTCATTTCTCCCCACACCCCACCCCTGCCCTCCGTGCCACTGGTCTGCCTGTCATTGGATGATGTTGAGCTCTTTCTCTTCCCTTGGTTCCTCGTTCTGTAGAAGTTACCATTTGTGTGGCTAGCAGTCTCAGGACCGCCTCTGCTGAGTTGTCGCTCCCTCAACCAGCATCACATGACTGAACTTCCTCTCCTCATACATTTATCACTGTCTCAGATCATTTCTTTACCACCTGTGTAGAAATAAAGTAGACCTCACATGCTAGGATTCACATCTGGTACATAAAATGAGCTGAAAAATATGTAACATTAATTTCTTTTAATGCCGTGATTCAGGTGCCAAATTAAAAGCCTAAATGTGATTGTGCATTTATTTGTCTTCCCTCCTTTTCAAGTCCTTATGATTCCACCTCCTGAATGTTCATAACAGGTTTTTCTTCCCAGGCCCAGCAAGGTCCTGTCTTCACCTGGCTTTTACCGGATCAGCATTTCTCTCTAAGATCTATTTCTAAATAGTGTGTTTTCTCACTTCTGTGCCTCTGAAATGCACAAAATCTGCTCAAACCCCAGCTCTGCTCACCCACAGTCTCCCCAGCCACAGACAGCGCCAGTGACCTCTGACGACTGGGGTTGTTCTTGCTGACCTCACTGTAGTGTAGGTAGAAGGAGACCACACCTTCAGTGGAGTGCAGCCTCCTGGGTTGTGAAGTGCTCTTCTACAAGTAAATCTTGTCATCAAACTCTGTCTTCAGCTTTATATTAGAAACACAGTTACATCTCTTCTCCCTGTAAAAGGAAAGTTGTTTTCTTTTTTACCTTCTTAGTAGTTGCCTATTAATAGAATCTTACTTTTGGATTCATTAGCAACAAAAAATTTAATGATTTTAAATAGTTTTGAAGAATATACGTCTGATAAAGAAACAGTAGTTATTGTACTAGCAGAAAGATTCATAATTCGCTTTAAAAGACTACAAAAAATGTAGAAATGGCTGGTGACCAACTGGCTGGTTGGCTGGCATGTATACATATGTGTTTATATGTGTACATGTGTATGTTTATGTGTATATGTTCAAATGTATGTTTATGTTTGTGTGTATGAGTGTATTTGTATATTTGTGTGTGCATATGTATATTTATATAATACATATGTATATGTTTATATGTATAAATGTGTATATTGTGTTTGTGCACATGTGTATATTTATGTGTGTAGATGTGTATGTGTTTGTATATATGTATATATTTTGTTTATGTTTATAAGTGTATGTTTATATGTGTATGTACATGTGCATATTTATTCAAAACACATTTTGTTCCCTATGCGTGGCATATATCAGCCATTCAGTGCAAGCAAACGCTTAGAGGACAAGTGATTTACGCAGCTCACAGCTGTAAAACTAGCTGTGGTCTGGTGTTTGCCTTGCAGTGTTAGAACAGAGAGGATATACGGACACAATATTCATCTCCCATAACTGTTCTTGCCTATTTCTTCATATTTTCAGTTAGGCTTTTTGAGTATGCTAATAGCTAGCTGGAGTTGTAACTTGGTGTTGGTAGAACACTTTCCGAGGATGTGGGGATTTCCAAACACTAAATTGATTTTTATCGTTCTTAACCTATTCAGCCTCCTGTACACATCTGTTATTGTCTATAAATTATACCTTTCTTCAAACATCATTGTATTTGAATATTTTTTTCTGTGTCATAACTGTTTTGACATCCATTCATTAAATAAAGGCATATTACAAATCAGATTTTTAAATAGTGCTTTTAAGAGATTATTTGTAAACAGTGATTCACAAGGATCAGTTTGTTGTTGTTGTTTGCTTGTTTGTTTTGCCAACTAACATTTATTTCAGGATAGCATTATTTATTTTCAGAAAATTATGGTAGTATTCAGTTTTATTCTATACATAATTCTTGTATTTCAAACAAGTGTTTCCCTGGAATTAATACACAGTGGCAAATATACAAAATAGACTAAACACAGTATGCTAATTAAATCTCATTTTGTAATTAATATATTCAGGTGTACTTTTTTCCTTTTTAATGATTTTTAAAATGTAATTGCATCATTTTTTGCTTTTTCTTTTCTTCCTTCAACCCTTCCCATTGTACCACTACCCCTTGCTCTTTCTCTCAAGTTCATGGCTTCTTCTTCATTGTATGTGTGTGCACCTGCACACAAGTACATGCATGTGTGTAATTGTATGTATGTATATATATATATATATGTATGTGTATATACATATGCTTGTATATATTCCTAAAATTAAAAATACAGCATGTTGGGCTGGGCAGTGGTGGCGCACGCCTTTAATCCCAGCACTTGGGAGGCAGAGGCAGGCGGATCTCTGTGAATTTGAGACCAGCCTGGTCTAGAAGCGCTAGTTCCAGGACAGGCTCTAAAGCTGCAGAGAAACCCTGTCTCGAAAACAAACAAACAAACAAAAAAATACAGCATGTTTATTCCTTATCTTACGTGTGTGTGTGTGTGTGTGTGTGTGTGTGTGTGTGTGTGTGTGTGTGACTTCAGGACTAACCACTTAGTATTGGCCAACTGGGTGGGTGGGTGTCTCTTCCCTGAGGAAGGCTATTTCCCCAGGTGCTCTCAGCATTCCTTAATTGCCTGTATGTAGTTCTTTGTGTTTGGTTGGGGCCCTGTGAGATTTTCCCCCTTCCATTTTGTCGTGTGTATTGGTGTCATCCTTGCTCAAATCTTGGTTAGGCGAACCATGTTGGTGAGACTTCATGGGTGTAGAGCTCCTGGCATTTCTGGGAAATGAAGTCACACCTCAAATTTCTTGCTCCTCTGAATCTTACAGTCTTCCCACCTCCTCTTCCGGGATGTTCCCTTACGCTTAGGTGTAGCATTTGTGCTGCAGATTTATCAGTCAGGGCTGGGTACCACATTGCTACTTGTTCTCTGCATTTTGGTTGGCTATATAGTTTTCTGTATCTCCAACTGTTGTAAGGAGAAATTTCTTTGATTAGGGGTGAGAGCTACATTTACCTGTGGGTTTAAGGAAAACTGTTTAGAATGCAGTTAGAATGCTGGTTTGCTAAAGTGGTGTTAGTAGTGGTGCCTCAAAGACCCATGACTTTAGCAGCTAAGTATGACTCGGTTTCCAGAACCAAGCATGTCTTCCCTCGTGTTAATCAAGTCTTAAGCACAATCTGAGAGCTGTTGATGATGACCATCGAGGTATGCATGCCACTACTGCAGCTTTAGGGTCATTGTGCCATGCTGATCATTCATAGGCAACTACTACCATAGTCGGTAGGACTGTTGGTTGCTTTCCTCCTTTGAAAGCTTGCATGGTGCCTTCTGGTACCATGAAAGCTAGTCTTCAAGGAGGATGCTTTCAGGTTAGAGCCAGCTCAGGTCCTCCGTGTCCTGTGTCTGAAATGCATGGTGTCATCAACAATAGGGACTTACCTCCCCAGGGTCTTTTTGTATGTGTTTTGCCCTCTTCATATAGTACTTTCCTATATGGAGGCTTGCAAAATAATAGTCTCAAAGAGATATCAGATATTTTCTCTCATATGCAAAATATAGATTTTAAAAAAAATAAGATATGAAAGAAAAGCGGAATTATTTGCACAAAAAAAGGGGGAGGAAAGAGGATAATAGGTAAATAAGATTTGAGGTCACAATATGCATGTATCAAAATAAGCTATTATTTTGTATAATAAATATAAACTAAAGTTAATTAAGTGATGGATATTTAAAGATTTTTTCAAATCATGTTTACATTGCTACTTTTCAAACTTTTGTATTATAATTTGTGAAATTCTTCTTTGCAAGAAATATGAAAATCTTGGTAGCTTCATAATAAAGTGTAAGATTTTTTAAAAAGTTTCTTTAGCCAAAGGATATGAACCATGACAAACAAAAGGAAAAGCGTAGTGAGAATAGTGGAATTACAGAATGGTCAAACCGTGTCCAGGCAGTGCTTTTCTCAGTGGGTGCTGAAAAGCATCATCCATAGCAGCCCAGTGGGAGCTTACTATATTTGAAGGGGATCTACTCAAGCCGCATATTCTTAATAAGATTAAATAAGCAAAAAAATCTTAAAACTGACTTTGCAAAAATGTAATAGCAATAATCCTTCAATTGAGAAGATTTAATCAAGGATTATTCCCTTTATAAAGTCTGTGTGTAGAGGTATACACATTATCATAGAGTGTGGCTTACATCATCTTGTTTCAACCCCGCAGTACTTTCAGATCCCAGTTTTGCGTTTTCGAGACAAGCTTTCTCTGTGTAACAGTCCTGGCTATCCTGGAACTTGTTTTGTTGACCAGGCTGGCCTCGAACTCACTGAGATACACATGCCTCTGCTTATCAAGTGCTGGGATTAAAGGCATGCACCACCACTGCCTGGCCAGATCCCAATTTTTAATACACCAAATGATATTTACATTCCATAATTGCTTATATCATATAATTCAGTGGTTCTCAACTTGTAGGTCACACCTTTTTGCTGGTCTTACATCAGATATCTTGTATATCAGGTACCTACATTATAATTCATAACAGTAGCAAAACTACAGTTATGAGTAGCAATAAAGTTATTTTATTATTTTATTATTATTTATTGTATTATTATTATTATTCCACAACACGAGGAGCTGCATTAAAGGGTCTCAGCATTAGGAAGGTTGAGAACCATTGATCTAGTGTATGACAAATTACAGGTAACACCAGAAGAGTAAGATGAGTTTTTAAACATTTATTTGTGTATGTGTGTGTGTTTGTATGTGTGCGTATATATGTCTGTCTGCGTGTGTGTGTGTGTGTGTGTGTCTGTGTCTGTGTGGTGGGGGACACATATGTGCCATGGTACATGTGTGGAGATCAGAGAACAGCTTAAGTGAGTGGGTTAACTTCTTTTACCACGCGGGTACCAGGATCAAGCTACAGTCTTGAGGCTTGACAGAAAAAGTACCTTTTACTGCTGAGCCATCCTGCCAGCCTGAGAGAATAAAATAAGATTCTTGAGAACTGAAGGAATACAATTTATACAAAGACTTTTCAGTCTTTATTGTGATGAATGCCCGAATCCTAAAGAAAACACTAGCAAAAATTAATTGAATTAGTTTTAGAATATGTAGGCCGTAGTTAGTTAATTATAAGACAGTTTTTTCATAGAATGGTCTGATGAATAACTATTTACATTTTATTATTGCCTAACTAAATAATTTTCTTTCTTCTCACCCAAACACCAATTTGAAATATCAGATTGCTTCATTTATTTCAGCAAGTACTTTATTAAAAAAATTTACTTTGAACGAAGCTCTGTTAAAATTCTGTGTGCCTGAAAATGTCTTGGCTTATGCTCCTAAGAGTTCACCATATGAAGAACAAGCAAGACAGATGGTCATGATTGAACTCCTAAAGGTATAATGGTGTCTTTTGGAGACAACCATCACTGAGGAAAATTTTAGGGTGTTACAGAGGTGATCATTAGTTAACAAAAAGAACCAACTCCACTGTTCTCAAGTGTGAAGGAGTTTATAATGCACAGAGGTGCTAATGTGCAAGTGTTTGAGATGCAAGGATAATACATTCTGAAATATGCAATTAAATTATAACTAAATTACATACTATGACAATGAGTTTTAACTATGTAACTTATCTCATTTTAAGTCATTAAGATGAATATTCTGTTTGCATCTGAAGGTCTTTTAAAGCATCTGTTGTAGAATCTATAATCTAGTAACTTCCTGAGTGTTATTGTGTTGCCTGAAGGTAATGCAAAGTTCACAGTTCAATTAATACTTTTCTATCAATAAATAAGAAGACAAAAAGAGTTGTTATTGCAATAAACTTTTACGTTTTGTGTGCTCAGATTTGAGGATAAAATGCTGGCACTCCTATTCTTTCCTAGTACTGATCACTTCTGCTGCAGTTTGTCAGAATGGCCTGTGGGGTTTCAGTTTAGCATGCAAGCCCTTTCTGCTGCCTTTTGTAGTTTCCTGAGGACTTGATAGCCTGGAATTTAGTATATTTTGTACTCATTTGTGGTTATTGTTTTTGTGATTTTTTTTAAAAAGTTTTTTTCATGACAAGAATTGACGATTCTTACCAATTATCCATAAACCACTTTGGCTTTAGAGATTTAAACAACACCTTTGAAGTATTATTTTAATAGGCCAAAAGTGGTAAAGATGTTAGTATTCTCCTGAATGTTGGGTGATATGCCCAATAACTTATGTCCTAGAAGAAAATCCAAGTTTCTAAAATTTGAATGAATCAGAAAATAAGCAGGAAAAACAAGTGGTTTATTTTAACACATGCATGCTGAGTGACAGTGAAAAGTCAACATCGCCAGTTTCAGACTCCGTGTCTGTTTCCAGTGGTGTTACATTTGCACTTTGGAGCCTACTGTGTTCATTAAAAAGAAAGAACAAATAACCTCACTAGGGGCATGACATCCCACCCAGAGGAAAACATTGGGTAGTGATTGAAACAGGGAATAGGACTCTTCTCAGCATTTAGTTTAACTTTGCATGATGCAGTAGCCCCTTGCTATAGGTGGCTGTTGAGCACGTGGGATGAGTCTAGTGTGCACTCAGAAATAAAGTATGTCCTGGCTTTTAAAGATTAGGCATAGGAACCTATCTCATTGTTCATATCACATGTAAAGATGGTGCTGTGTCTGCTAGATTGTGCTCAAGGTAAAGCATTAACTTAATCTCACTTATTTCTTACAGCTACTAATTTGGCTACCAGAAAAAAAAAAGTTAATTGCGTGACTTTTCCCTTAGTTTTATTGGACAATGCCAACCTATTAGATTCTAAAAACTTAAATATGTTTAATAAATGTTGTCAAAAGCATATTCCCTTTGATTCTGACCTGAGTAGTGAAGTATGAGAGATCAATTCCTCTTTGGTGGAAGCAGTAGTGTTTGGGCAGTGCCAGCCCTGATGTAGCTGTCTAGACGTGATGCCTAGCTAAAGATGGCCAAATGCCCCACATTGTTCTCACGTCAGATGAGTGATTGTACTGACACCTTTCTGCTTCCCCCTCCTTTCCTGATAACGTGAGTACTCTGTTCATATTTAGTTGTTGACAATAGCATAATTCTAAGTGAATATAGGTTTCCAAAGACCTTCTTCGTGTTTCCATACCTCAAATGTTGTAATAAATAACCGTAGTTTATCCTCTGAATGATCTTTAGATACGTTGTCACTTATGCTGTTAGTCCATATTATTACTCATATGTCGGCAGCCGGAAGTGAGTTTTTACAGAGATCAAAAGCAGAACTTTGTGTTGAAGGCACTTGACACTTAACTATTTTCTTTATGGAATGAGAAGATAAATTTTGTATAATTATTTTAAGTCCTTTCACTTTTGAAGTATTGAGCTTGAGGGGATTGTAGAGCACTGGGATCAGCAGAAGTCACATATGCTAAGCAGAGAGCAATGACCGGATAAACAGTCATGACAGTGAACTCTGGGAAGGTCAATGTCGCCCTTGAATTAGTCGCGTATTTCCTCTAGAAAGGGTAGCTCGTTGATCTGTTTTCCCAAGCTTCAAGACTAGTGGTTTTCTTGAGGAAGCCTTTTCTCTTCGGTAGTCTTTTGTTTGTCCTGTGAGGACTGTACAGTTAGCATGAAATGGAGAGCGCTGCTTCAATTTGATGAATAAGCGCGTCTTTTCCTGTGGCTGACATGTATGTAAGGTAGGGATCTGTAGCAGCTGCTCTGTAAGCGACTTCTAGTTCTTGTGGGTACCTTAGTGAAGAAAGGATTCTGGAAGTCATAAAAGTAAGGTTACTGTACAGAGACACTAACCACAGTAGATTGGAACAGTTAAGCTCCCTACCTCTCCTGGATTCCAGAGTTGCTCATCATCCTCTTTTTATGGCCTTCAATAGAGGACATATTAATAAGACCCCTATGACCTTGAAAAGGACTTTCTTGTATCTGTTTTAAGTTTCTGTCATTTATTATAATTGTATGTTTCCTTTTTAAATTGTTTTGGGTAACATATTTAGAAAACATTTTATACCTGTATGTTCTTGTTGAACTATTTGCTTTTTAGAAGTACAACAGATAGCTTTGACATTGTAGTATTTATAACCTGTCAGTGAACCCCACTTAATGGTTCTTTAATGTGTTAATATTTTGTTTTGCTAATTAGGAGTGAGTCATGGGTTTAAAAGATGAGATTCCACTGCTGATGGAAAAGTTTTCATAGCTTAAGCTAATTAAGTTTACATTTTTATATTTTGTGTTCTAATTCTCTCACGTGTGGTTAATGGCATTCCCCAAAGGAAGCTAAATGGCCACCAAAAATATAATAGATCTTTCATCCAGCTACCTTTTTCACTTAGAAGGTTCTACTTTATAAATTTGAATTTTTTAGTATGCATTTGTCCCATGTAGTATTTGGGACATACTCAGAAAGTTATCTGTAATTGGCCCCAGAACTCTTAATTCAAAAGACTCTAGAGTCCTGCTTGGTCTGTATGTGCTCTGCTGCTTGCTCGTTCTATTCCACCGAGTGCCTAGAGATAACATGATAGTGCAGGTACGTTCTTTGAGGCCCCATGTGCTATAAGTACTTGCCCTGACATATCTGGGGGAGATAAGAAGGATCAGATTATATCTACACCTTGCTTTCTTTTCATTTTTTAAGAGAAAATGCTTGCATATGATTACTGACGCAGCAAAAGTGATTCGTACAGCAAAACTATTTTTCTGTGTTCCTATATTGGCTTGTTTAGTATGAAATTCCTAAGCATATAACCACAGATTCAAAACTTTAAGATGAATCCTTAAAAACATGCATTTTCCGTGAACAGTGAGACTTGTGGTTTAAAAAAAAAAAAGAGGAAAAGGGAGAGAGGGAGGGAGGGAGGAAGGAAGGAAGGAAGGAAGGAAGGAAGGAAGGAAGGCTGCCGCCAACAGATGAAGCATAGCATAGCTTTGGCCTGACTTCTAATCTGGTCCCTTCCCCCACCCCACCTTTTTATTCTGCTTTTCCCTCAGTGCTCTCTGTGCTCCAGCAGCAGTTTGTATTGTACCTCACCTGTTGTCTGCCGAGCTTTCTGTGCAGTTGGCTCTGGCTGGGATGCACATCCCTTTTTACAGAATCCTCTTCCATCCTTGAAGACCCCATATAGGGATCGTTTCTTCTGTGCAGCTTTCCCAGACTGTCCTCCCCACCCTTGTGCGAATTCTGCTGCCCTACTTCAGCTTCAGGGAGTGTTAGTGATAGCAGGCACATCTCAGCATGCTGTCAGAGCTTGCTTTTTTTTTTTTACAATGCTATTTATTTTTTTAAAAGTTGCATAAATTCTAGTGAATAACTGAAGAGTATACCAAATGAGGCTTTTCTTTTTTTTTTTTTTTTACTTAAAATACCAATCCAAATTCCCACTTTCTCCCCTCGTCCCAGTCCCCTCCCTCTCCCTCCACAGACTCTCCCCCAACCCCTACAACCCTAAGGGAGTGCCATGCACCCCGCCCTGTGGAAAGTCCAAGGCCCTCCCTACTACGTCTAGGTTGAGCAAGTTTTACATCCAAAGAGAATAGGATCCTTGGGAGAGTTTTGAGGATCAGACATGATTGGAGTCATTCTTTTGAGTGTCTAGTACCTAGTCCAGAGTCTCAAAGGCAATAAACTTTAAGAAATGTTTTAACACTCAGTAGAGTGACTGTCTTCTGGGCAAATCTTTAGATATATCTAGTTTTTCTGAACTGATCTTGTTTCTTTTCCTATCAGAGTTTGTGGTGCCCACAGTCTGGAGAATATGAAGATGACTCAAAGGTTTAAACTGGATAGTTAACATACTCACACATGAATTTTTATTATGAAGAATTGAAAAAATAAAGGGTGCCCTTATGGAGGTGGTTATATAGTATTTTATAATGAAATGAGATAAGCTTGCCTTCGGCACTCCCTTCTTTCATGTCCTTGTATCATCTCCTCCTTCCAGTCCTTTCCCACCCTCCTTCCTCTTCCTTCATCACTTTACCTCTTCTCTCCCCTTTCTCTTCTGGTATCCCCCATGAAGGCAGTCATCAGCATGTCTTTTATAGGAGTGAAGTGGAAATAGAATCTTTCTACAGAAAAACTACAGGCCTTGAGTTCCATCCCTACCGAATCTACCCAGCTACCAAAGATACCTGATTCACAGTGATATAGTCAATTATATTGATAGCTTGAAATGTAACTCTTCTCAGACTGTATGCATTTTAAAAGAAGCCTTCAATCCCCAGTCCTCAAAGACTGAATAATAGTAACATGATATACCACTTTATAGAAAGTATTGGGGGAAATGTTTTTGAGAAAGCTATGGTATTTTTATAATAAAATAAAAATTATTTTTAAATTTTTTTAAAAAAAAATAAACTACCTTTTTTCATTATACATACCAATCCAAGTTCCTACTCCCTCCCCTTCTCCCATTCCCTCCACACACACACACCCTGCCCCACCCCATCCACTCTTCAGAAACAGTAAGAGGGGCTGGAGAGATGGCTCAGAGGTTAAGAGCATTGCCTGTTCATCCAAAGGTCCTGAGTTCAATTCCCAGCAACCACATGGTGGCTCACAACCATCTGTAATGGGGTCTGGTGCCCTCTTCTGGCCTGTGGGCATACACACAGACAGAATATTGTATACATAATAAATAAGTTAATAAATAAATATTTAAAAAAAAAAAAAATAGCCGGGTGGTGGTGGCGCACGCCTTTAATCCCAGCACTCGGGAGGCAGAGGCAGGCGGATCTCTGTGAGTTCGAGGCCAGCCTGGTCTAAAAGAGCTAGTTCCAGGACAGGCTCCAAAGCCACAGAGAAACCCTGTCTCGAAAAACCAAAAAAAAAAAAGAAACAGTAAGACACATTGCTTTGGGGATGGTCCAAGGCCCTCCCTACTATATCTAGGCTGAGCAAGGTATCATCCAAAGAGAATAGGTTCCCAGAAATCCAGTAGCTTTGTACTGCTTAGTAGGGATTAAATCCTGGTTGCCACTGCCAGTGGCCCCTCAGTCTGCCCCAGCCATGCAACTGTCAACCACAAATCAGAGGGACTATTTTGGTCCTATACTGGTTCCTTCCCTGTCCAGCTGGAGTTGATGAGCTCCCATTAGCTCAGGTATACTGTTTCAGTGGGTGAACCCATCATGGTCTTGATCACTTTGCTCATATTCTCACTCCTCCCACTCTTCAACTGGACTTTGGGAGCTCAGCCCAGTGCTCTGATGCAGGTCTCTGCCTCTGTTTCCATCAGTTGCTGGATGAAGGTTCTATGGAGATATTTCAGATATTCATCAATCTGACTACAGGGCAAGGCCACTTCGGGCCCCTTCTTCTCTATTGCTTATGGTCTTAGCTGGGGTCATCCTTGTGAATTCCTGGGAATTTCTCTAGTTACAGGTTTCTTGCTAGCCCCATAATGGCTCCCTAAATCAAAATATCTCTTTCCTTGCTCTCATCTGTCTTTCCTCAGCTCGACTACCCCATTCCCTCAAGTTCTCCTTGCCCCTTCCCCTCTCCCATCCTCTTCCCCTTCCACCCTCCCTTTTAATTATCTGTCAAAGAGTATGATAATAGTTTACACAAATGAATGAGGAAATCCATTTATCTACTCAAGTAATAGACAGTCCTGAATTAGTGACTTAAATTAGTGGTTGACTTTTCTTCATTTAAAAATATCCCAAGCTGGGCAGTTGAAAAGTAGTATAGTGACTCCTTAATGCCATCAGTGCCTCAGACTTTTCTGTCCCCCACGTCACCACCTCTAATGTGTCACACCCCTGTCCATTGCGTCTCCATCATAGCAGAAGGAGGTCTGATAAAACCTTTGAGAGAATAGGCCTTCCGAGTAAGCTCTTGACAGCCTGCTCCAGCAGCTTTCCTTTGCACCTCCTAAACTGCCGCTTTCTGCCAGGGAGGCCAGGGAGTGTTACTCAGTAGACACAGTGCTAACCTGCCAAGAGATTTCTCTACCGTTAAGGGAACAATCCACTAATCTGTGACTAGTAGCCATAAAACAATTCAAATTAAGTCTAACTTAATTTGACAAATTTATCTTTTCCTTTTAAAATTGCTTAGTTCAAAATTTTTAGTTTAGTCTATATTTTAATAGAATGTTGGAAGATGCAGTTATCTTAATGGGTTTGAGAGCACTCAGGAGATAATCTAGTGTGCCCAGTGGTTGCATAAAGCTGCCGTCACTGCCGAGGGAGGCAAATGAGTCATTTTTGTCAGACATACATGTGTGAAAATGGAAACAACAGAACTGTAATATCATTTTATGCTGATCATATAGTGAAACCTAATCTTACTTAGCATAGACCAAATTGTGTAGAAGACATTCTTAATAAAGAACGTGACCAATGTAGCTTCAAAAGCTAAGGAAGACCTGAAGAATTTAGGACACCAATAAATTTGGCAAGAAATGAGAATGACAGGCCACTCTTGTTTCACTTTCTACCTGTCACTTGGGAAATTTACACTGACATTTTTATATTATTTAAGACCTTTTAATGCTCAAAAAGTGTCTCTTAATATTTAAATAGCTTCCTTTTGAAAAAAATAACATGCAATATATTCTGATCATCTTCTTCCCCAGACTCTTCCTAGATCTTCCTCATTTCGCCACCCACCCACTTCTGCTCCTTTGTTTTCTGTCCCTCTTTAAAAAACAAATTAGCATACAAAACAAACCAGAACATAAAAAAATTAAAAACACAAGGAACACATGCACACAAACAAAACCCATAAAAACAAAATATCAGAAAATCAGAAAAAAATGGATGTGTGTGTGTTGCTGTTGTTGTTGTTGTTGTTGTTGTTGTTAATTTTGACGGAGAGTCTCACTCTGTAGTTCCAGCCAGCACCAAATTATTGTCTTTTTAACCTCAACTGAGTGCAGAGCCGGCTTCCCTCAGCTGACTTGGACTCCTGATACCTTAGTTAGTACATGAATCTGAAGAGAATTGTGTGCTGACTCTATCACCTGTATACATGGTGCCAATAATGGGTTTCCCTATGCCGCTTTCATGTGTGTCTCTTCCTTTGGTTGTGCTCATTCCCTCCACCCCTGTTTTCCCTCCTGCCCTTTCTGCTGGTCTCCTTTCTCTTCAGAAGTTGTCCCTATTCACCCATCACAAATCGATCCCTTTTACCTTCAAGCTCGCCAGTACCCATGAGGCCAGTGCCAGGGCGGGACAGAGGCCTCCGCCTTGGAGCTGGAATTTACAGGTGGTCTGAGCCGCCCATCATGGGCATTGTGTGCCGAACTTTGGTCATGTGGGAGCAGTACACACGCTCAGATGCGGAGCCACCTTCCCTGTAAGCATTTTCTTATGAATGATCCTCTCTGGAGCTCTAGTACTAGCATTATAAGGAGCTTTCCATGCTTCAGACAGCAATTTTCATAACAAAAACATGGAGATAATTATTTAGCAGATATGTCTTTCCTAATGTTCATTTAAGATGGTTGTTGATTGAAGAAGAGCGGGCACTTGCACACTGGCCTTCTCATCCTGGGCTAGCAGCGGTAGCTAACTCTGTGTGGGTTTAGGGAACAGATGGTTTTTCTTTGGTTTTAATTTTTTATTAATTATTCATTCAGCAAGTACTTTTTAAGCTTCTTCTTAGATCATGGCTTGTAGGAGGCGGGAGGACAAGATTCTCAGTGATTACAAATCATGCGACTAGGAAAAAGTCAGCTCGTTGTTCTTTAAAAGGAAATGAGCAGGGATAGGAGAGATGTCTCAATTACTTAACACCCACCACGTAAGCATGAGGGCTTGAGTTCAGACCCCTAGCACACCTGTAAAAGTGTAGATGTGGGAGCTTTCCTGGAAGCCTCATCCTCGGTGGGGACAAAGACAGTGCAGCTCATTGGCCAGCAGCTGCACACTCAGTGAGAGCCCTTGCCCAGAAAGTAGGATGGAGCGAGAAAGACAGCTACACCTCTGTCTCACACACTCATGCAAGCACGCACTCACACTTGTTTGTGCACACATAAAACATACGCTCATACATATTTATACACCCATATAAAATACGTAAAAGAAATTAATAAATGAATACAAAAGTGTTGAAAGCTGATCTAGAATGTAACTGTAGTGTTTCAGGTCTCAGGTTATAGATCTGGCTGAAACAATTACATCCTCCACTTCTGATTTAAAGGAAAACACATCTCATGTTCTAATTTTAGATAGACTGCATGGGCATTTATATCTTATATTTATATCTTTTTCATTTATATCTTTTTATTGATTTATATCTTTTTCATTGATGGAAAATATTACTGATACAAAATTACGTGTGTCAGTTCTACCAGTAGTAACCTGAGTGAAGCATTAGGAAAATTTGCAGTGCCAGCCTTCGGGAACCCTGGTCACAGAGGTGAGGTGCATTCCAGTCATGAAGGACGTCTCCTCCTTTCTTGATCTGAAGTATTCCCTGGGACAGTCAGAGCATCTGCTGTCTCTCCTCTCCGTCAGGACCACAGACCAGACAGGCCCTGTCACCTCATTTCTTCACCACTCTCTTGTGAGATCTCTCATCTTCCTCCTGACTTTTGACCTGCTCTGTTCTTAACATACAGATTAGATTTGCCCACTCTAAAAAAAAAAAAAAATGAAGGACAAGAAAGTGATACTACCTTCTCCCACCTCAGATCTGTGTCCTCTGTATTCCATAATAACAAACAGGCTGCAGCTTTCCCAGGCCCCTCTAGGTCTGCGTCCTACCTTCCCAGATGGCTGGAGTCTATTGCCCGCTTCCCAACATGGCCCACGCCTGCACAGTGCTCTGCCTTTGCTTGCTGTGTGCTGCGTGAGGAATACCCTTGTCATAGCAGCCATCATGAAAGCCAGCCCCGCAAGCCCAGCCCAGGATGTGACTCTTCCCAGAAGCCCTCCCAGGTGTTCCCTGACAAGTTCATCCTCTTGTGTAAGCACTCCCATGATGCATTAATGTGAAAAATAGATCATATTACATAATCTATTCTCCCCCCCCCCATTGCTTTTTTTTCTTTTTTGTCTCTCTGTGTGTACAGTGATTTTGAACCAACTTTGAAACAGGAATTTCATTTTTCCTAATTCTTATCTTGAGCAGGTTCTGTTTCTTTGTATAAACCAATGTTTGCTATAGTCTGCTGGACATTGCCTCAAAACCTTTGTAGAGGGAGACACAGTGCATAAACGTGCATAGAGCAGAAGTCCCCTGACGGCCTATGACTTTGCTCTTCCTTGTATTTCCACTAGGTTAGCCTTTTTGGGCAGATGAACTGAAGCGAAGCAGAGAATTTATAATTATTTCTGATGTGTAAGGAAGTCATCCAGATATTTCCCGATGTGGCTACAGGAATTTTTTTAACTATAGAAGGCAAATTCAGTGCTGTGGATATAGCTTAGTGGTTAAGAGGTTTCCCTGACATGCACAATGCCTTAGATTTAATCCTCAGTACGAAATAAGTAAATAAACAAACCAATCCTAAAGTGTTTGTTTGGTTGTTAAATGTGTATCTTGAGTCTTAAAACACTGAAGTTACTCTGAATACCAGTGATGTGCTGATGTTTCTGTATACAATTTATATCACATTGTCTTGAGGTATTCTGGTAATATAAATTAGATACTACTGACTAGTAATTTCCTGTGTATCTAAATAGCTTCAGTTTTACTTTATAAAAATCCTTTTGTTGTGTTTTTAGGTCCACTCATCCTCATGCCATTTTTTTCTAAATCTAGAACATTCCAACTCTTATTCTCTAACAGAAAGTTAATCTTTTACATGGTTGTGAAGACATTGTAGCATATCATATAACTTTCTGTACTTTTAAAAGCTACAGAATTATTTAATCATCAAATCAAACTAAAGAACAGTGAATATTTGCTTCTTAGCTCCAGGTTCTCCGTGTATATTTGACTAACAGGAGGGAGCAGAGCAATGACTCAGCAGCTCTCTTAACAGGACCCAGCATGGGCTCCCTTACAGTCTACACGCACGCACACACACACACACACACACACACACACACACACACACACGCCTGTGCACACGCTCACAAATTTTTTTTCAGAAAAAAATATCCACGAAAGAAGTCAGCATTATCTCTAAGTCATGGGCTGTTTTCAGGCTGTAGAGACTGCGTGTGAAGTTCTGTGTTGTTTGTAAGCTCATTTCTATGCTTGTGTGAACTGAGCTCCACATCTGAGCATCTCTGATGACTTGAGCCAGTGTAGAGAGAAGGGACTGCAAACTCCTACTGTGGCTATAGGACAAATCCCTAATCTTGCTGTGTTTCCTCATTGACATCATTGACATAACCACCATTCATAGCCCACAGGGGTACTGTGAGACTAATGTTTGTGAAGTGTTTTCAGCATCGCAGTGAAAGGTATTAATTTGTAAGTATATGTTAGTATTCTAACTATTAGTAGTAGCGGGGATGGTTCTTTAATGTGAATTATCTTCTAAGTATAATGTCATATTTTCAAAGGACAACTTCTTTCTTTATGGCCACATGTGGAGACAATTAACCTTTTGCCCTTTATTTTGAAGACACAATTAGCCAATTATGTATGCAATTAGATGTGTATGCAGTTTTGCCTGAATGACTAATTACAGTCATGGTAAGAAGCCTTTTGAGTCTTGACCGTCGGTCTCTGCAGTGAGCAGTCTGTGCTGAGCACCTTGGAACCTGACCGTCGGTCTCTGCGGTGAGCACTCTGTGCTGATCATTGTTTGGGGCCGGGGCCGTGGTGACTCCTGACTATCGAGGAATTGCTTTTGTGGTTACTGAAGGAAGATTTTTACATTCTTGAAGTCCTAGCTTCGTGTTTTACCATCAAGTCTAAAAGGCCTTTGACATGGTTCCAGTTTCAAAGGTTTTATTGATTTTTTTTCTTTTAATCTTGACATTCAGCTGAGTTTTCTACAGACTACACTCCGTGAAACTTTCTTCTGTAATTTTTTTTCCTCTCCTGAAGCTGACATTTCCTTTCTGTCCCTTCATTCACACACACATGTCCTCTTGCACTCCCTTTATACTGTTGACACCTTTGTCACGTGGAGATCCTGATGACACTTCTTTACGGGGAACTGTAATTGCTGTGGTGTAACTTGTACTGATGTAGAAGAGTATAAAGATACCAATGTCTGGTTTGAAGTAAGTTCCACTCCACAAAGAGGAACTCATACCCATAGCCAATACTGCTTGGGTAACCAAGAAACAGTGACTAGATAGCCCAGAGGCCTAGAGGAAAACCAAACACAACTGGTCTTTAAAAAAAGAATCACTAAAATGATTCGTAATGGTATTCTGTTATACTCATATATCAATGCCTTATCCAGCCGTCAGCAGAGAGGCTTCCTCCAGCAGCAGATGGGACCAGATGCAGAGTCTCACAGGGAGACACTATGCAGAAGAATGTCTAAACTGTCAGTCTTCATCAAATGCCCCCTCAGAGCTCAGGCAATTTAGTAGAAGAGGAGTAAGAGCCAAAGGGGATGGAGGGTACCAGGAGAACAAGGTCGTCTGAATCAACTAAGCAAGGTTCATATGAGCTCAGAGAGACTGAAACAGCAAGCATAGGCCTATGTGGTATGTATGGTCCTCTGCCTATATAGTATAGATATTAGCTGAGTGTTTTATGGGACTCCTGACTGAGAAAAAGTGGGTTCCTGACTCTTTTACCTGTTCTCGGGGTTCTTCTCTTCCTGTTGGGTTGCTGTGTCCAACTTCGATATGATAGCTTTTGGTTCATTTTGTTATATTTTGTTACGTTTGTTATTTCTTAGAAGCCTGATCTTCTAATGAGAGACAGAAAGGGAGTAGAAACTGCAGAGGGACACTCAGGAGGACCTGGGAGGAACACGGAGAGGGAAATAATGATCAGGTTATGTTCTATGAGGAAAGACTATTTTCAACAAAAGAAAAGGAAAGAAGAAAAGAAACGGTGAGGAGACCCAGAAGATACTTTACCCATTGTATCCTCTAGTATCATAAGGAGCAGGGTAAATGCATAGATTGTACTGATTATTATATGTGGATTATTATTATACCTAAGGAGCATGGGAAATACATGGTTTGTATTGATTATTTAGTGATGCCCTTCTGCAGACATTGCCTTCTATTTTATTTAATAATTTATTTATTTGTTGTTTCTTTGATGTGTTTCACTCTGTAGCCTAGCTATCTTGGATCTCACTCTGTAGTGTGCTTTGAACTCAGTGATCCTTCTGCCTTCACCTCCCAGTTGCTGGGACTGTAGGTGTGAGCCACCATACCTGGCTTCAAGGGGTTTATTCCTTTTCAGTTTTCTACACTGGTAACTGTTGGGCTCTATTTCATGGTACCATGCTGCTACCAAGGTGGGATCAGAGATTCATGGAAGTGCAGGCTCTTGAAGCATCTGAAATCTAGAATAAACTGCTAATGGTAAGAAAGGAATCTCTGCAGATGGCCGTGGGTATGGCACAGAGTGTGGAGTGTGTTGGAGGTAGTGATCACACTGATTAATAATATCAAAAATGCTTCTTAGAACAAGTTTCTCTTCCAATAGTAACTAACATAAGTAACCCTTTGATAGGAAAGGAAAATTTAGTAAGAACTTGTTGACATTTTTATATGAGCAAAACCATAAGTCTACCAACACATGAGTGAGGTCAGAGAAAAGCAGCTCATGTAGGTAGAGTTTTAGTTGCCTTGTAAAGGAAGTTGTAAGAGATATGACTAGAATAGCAGCTTGAGCGACATTGCGGAAGGCCCTGAAAGACAGGGAGAGAAATTTCAATTTTCCCTCCACTGTCCATGTGCAGCTATTATATGGCTTTGATAGAGGACACTAGCACCTGAGCCATCTTGTGAAGTTGAACAGGCCCTGTCTTGTCAGATGTACAATACAGTGGCAGACCACAGGAAAGGAGATGTGATTAAAGATATTCCCCAAATTCAGGCCAGTGTCCTCTTGCTGGGAATGGAAAGGCCAAGGATTGCACATACAGGAATACTGGGCTGCTCGTATTTCCTAGTGGGAGACAGTCTCTCACTCAGTCAGGATGGCTAGCAAGCAGCATGGGTGTAGTATGTGGTGGAGCCTGTGCCGGGTATGTGAGATGCTCTGTATTCCATGGCAACATTGAATATAGTGAGGGCAGCAGGAGGAAAGAGGTAGCAGCTTTCACTGAATAGGGATGGAGTCACGCAGGCTACAGACAAAGGGCCTGCCTGTCTCCTTGAATTATTGCACAGTGGCACATTTAAACAAATGCACCAAAGTGACAAGATAGAAAACAGTTTGATGTGGGATTCGCTCTGTATGCTATGAATATGTTTTATTACCATTGGTTAATAAAGAAGCTTCTTGGGCCTATAGCAGGGAAGACTATAGCCAAGCTAGGGGGGAGAGAGAGGTGGGGAGAGAGAGAGAGAGAGAGAGGAGAAAGAGAGATAAGGCGGAATCAGAGAGATGCCATGTAACTGCAAAGGAGAATGATGCCAGAACAGAACCTTACCTGGTAAGCCACAGTCTTGTAGTGATACACAGATTAATAGAAATGGGTTAATTCAAGATGTAAGAGCTAGATAAATATGTCTGAGTCATTGGCTGAACAGTGTTGTAATTAATATAGTTTCTGTGTGATTATTTGGGTCTAGGCGGCCAGACCAAAAACGAGCAGTCTCGGCCTACAACTTTTCTTGAAATTGAGAACATTTGTGTTATGAAAAGTCATGCACATTTGCAAACTGTGCAAAAACACAACTCTGTATATGCTTAAAATATACAGATTTGATGGGTTAGCACCTAGAAAATGGTGACCATTTTCTCAGGGCTTTATTTGAAATGCTTACAGTGAAGAAAGCCAACATGCAGTCTTGAATTATTGGAAATCTAGCTACTCTAACCCTGGTTCCAGAGGAGGCTGCGTGCACAATCTGTGGTACCTCAGCCGGGAGGTTGTGGGGTTCCAGTACCATATCCTCTCAACCCCAAATAACTTGATATGACTCTCTCAGCCACATAATTGTAGTCTCCTTCCGGTCTATGTTTTCCAGCTATTCCGTGTCATTGGACAGGATTTAGTTGGTTTGGGCTTCTATAGCAAAATATCCAAGATTAGATAGTGTAAGTAGCAAACTTTATCTCTTCCTCAGAGTTGTTGAGGCTGGTCAGTCCCAGATCAAGATTCTGCCAGCTCCATTTTTATGAAGCTTCTTGCCAGTTGCTACTTAATTTTGTATGTCCTTGAAATAAAGAGCACTGTGCCCTGCTCTTCTTGTAAGGCCAGTAATTCCATCACCAGAGCCCCACCCTCTGACCCCATCCATTCTTAATTCCTGGAAGTCCAGTCTCCAGATTTCAATGGTATCTAAGCTGGAGAATGAGGAATTAATGGGGGGGGGGGTTGAAGAGGGAGATACACATGATGCATTCCTGAGAAAGGAATAAACTTCATAATTTAGGAAAGTACTATTAATTTTGAAAAGAAAATCTCACCTTAGCATTTATTTTTAAGTAACATGTAGCCATATGCTAGGTGCCCTGTGAATATCCAGTCGTCCTATTGTTTCTAAGGAAATATGGTAGTAGAAGAACTTAACACAACATTCTGAAATCAAATTTGACAATTTGTGATGCAGAAAAATTTTTAATTGTTTGTAGTGGGGATGATTGAATTCATACATTTGCATGTGTTATACAAACTCTGTACCACTAAAATATACCCCAGATTCCTCCAGAATTAAACTTGAATATTGTTTCTTGAGAATAACACCATGCTTGTATCTGCAGAAAGCATTTTCCCAATTTTTTCCTTACCCATTTTACTTAGATGTTTCTGCAGCTTGTTTGAAATTATATTGCTTTATTACAGGGTGTTGAATAAATCTGATATGTATGAAAAAGTTCTGTCTAAAGTAGACATTTAGACTTTAATTCTTTTCAATCTAAACAAATTTATTTTCTGTTCTAAATTTTGATTTCCTGAATTAATTAAATGTTTAGTGAGAATATTAAAAATATTTTTCTTAGTTCTTTGAGAATATCAGATAATGTGTCTTGATCATTCCACGCCCCCACATACACACTCCTTTTCCTGCCAACCCAACTTTGTTTTTGTGTCTTTTTAATATGCTTCATCATAATGCCATTTGTGAGCAACTGTTTCCCTCAGCATGTTGATAATGATATGTTGTCCTTGGCAAATGGAAGTCGATGTCAGAGTGACCTCTACTTGATCGATCATTTTGCTTTGTCAGTTGTAAAAGTATTCTTTGGTATATATCTGTGTGGATTTATTCACATTTCTCTTATTAGCATCAGAGTTCACGCTAATTAAAAGACTCATATCTTGATGGAAATTTATTCATTTTTGAAACTCAAAATATGTGAGTACTGTATTTACATTATTTCTCCTTCCCTCTCTACCGCAATTCTTCCCATATCTTCTCCTCCTCAAATTCATGACCTTTTTAAAATTATTCATACATATATACATATAAACTTACAAGTGCAACCTGCTGGTCCCTTTAGTGTCGTTTATGTGTGTATATGTGACAGATCTGATGATTTGGGATTAGACTGACTCTCCCTTCTTTCAGTTGCCATTAATTACCTATAACTCGTCATCAAATGGTGGGACCTGTGAAACTTCCCCCATCTACAGTGACAAGTCACTGGTAGTGTCATTTTTCAGGTCATCTAGAGGGTCATATCATTAAGATTTCATGAAGAACGCTTCCCTATCATATAGATGACACTATCTCGCGGCGGATGTCCTGGCCTCTGGACTGTAATCTGTCCCCTCTTCTGTGATGCTCCTGAGCCTTGGGTACCAGGCAGAGCCTGGCAATGCGCTGGCAGTTGTTGTCCGCATTGTCACCAGTTGTGGTTGTCTGCGGAGGTCTCCAGGTGCAGTAGCGACACCTAGGTCTTGGGGATAACCACCAGCCACCGAATCGGATTTAAGGCCTGGTCAGTAGGAGGACGTGCACCCTCGGTACTGTAAACCTAGTGGCTGCTGAGGCCATGGGCCCTAGGGGATAACCTACTACTGCCGCTTCCCTAAACTAGCATAATTGCATTCTAAGTACTTACCCTTATACACACAGATAAGTGGAGTCCTCGCGCCTGATCTAGATACCTCGTTTTGTCAGTGGAATCTAATAAGTGCTTTCTAGGGTAATTTTCTCATTAACAAAATATCTGCAGTCAATGTAGCAGCACATTTCTGCAATTTCAGCACTTGGGTGGCAGCAGCAAAATTGATAAGAGGTTGAGGCTGGCCTGTGCTATATAACTCAGTTGCCAGAACAACCAAGGCTACATGATAAGAGCCTGTCTTAAAAATATTTTAAATAACCAGTAAAATAATATGTACAATTAGAAATATTGTGTTGTGTATCATATTATTTAATTACATGAAAAATATATATTTGTAAAAGTATTAATAATTACGTAGAAATATAAAATATTGTGTCATTTAATGTTGAAATGACTATATTAGTTGTAGCAATAATTACATAGTATAAAATAATATTACTTATTATATATACTATGTGTTAGGTATTAAATATTACAAAAACTCAAATACTTTTTAAATGGTGAATGTAGGTTATCTCTAAAAATTGAAATTGTAATCTATATCCTTGAACAAATTTCTTTAGATCACCTAGTTTCTTAATGAATTTCCATTTGATAGTCATTTTTGGTATATTTAAGTCAAAATGAATTAAAACCATTGAAGAATTTTTAAACTTACTACTAGACTAAGAAATGAATTGGTAAGGGTTTCAGATATTCTTTGGAATCCATAATGAAGTATTTATTAGTACCTTTAAAAATACCTTTATCCAGGCATGATGACCATGCTTTTATCCCAGCACTCAGGAGGTAAATGGATCTCTGTGAGTTTGAGGCCAGCCAGGTCTAAACAGAGAGCTCCTGTCTCCAAAATCCAAAATAATTTAAAAAAACAACTTTTAGCATTTGTTGGTAATCTCTCTGACATTTTTCTATAATAATTGATTTTAGTAAAATCTGCTAAGCTAAAATGTACACATGACTAATTGGTTTCAATTTACTATCGCTAAAGGAAACTGACATAAGATTAATGTTTTTAAAAAGAGACCACATTGTGCCAATTTTAATACATTGCAATAAAATGGATAGTTGTTTTGAAGTGTTTTCACTTAAAACGTCTCCATTTCCTACTTCATTCTTTTTTTTCTCATGGTTTATTTTTTTTATATTTAAAAATTTCCATCTCCTTCCCTCCTCCTCCCCCCTCCCTCCCCTCCTCCTTCCCCTTCCCTCCCCTTCTTCTCCCCCTTCCCTCCCCTCCCCTCCACCCATACCTCCCCTCCCTCCCTCTCAAGGCCAAGGAGCCATCATTCTTATGTCTGAAGTGTACTCAGTTTTGTTAAAAGTATTGATCATATCTAATGCGGCGTCTATCAAGGTGGCTAGATTGGGTGATGTTCTGGTTCTGTGCCAGTATCCCACAGAATGAGGTCATGCAGAAATGTTCTCCTGGTATTTCAATAGTCATCTCTAGTGTGTGTTACAACTGGTGACCTCCGTGTTCAACAAAAAGGCAACTAACTATAGGTCAGCCTTTATAAAGTGTTAGTATATGTTTATAAGAAAATTGGAAAAAGAAAAAATAAATTAGACTGTCCCATCCTTATTAAATAAGAAAAATTTAAAAGAAAAATTTAATAGTGTTGGTTGTTTGGGGTACTCCCTCAACCTATATCAGCTGCTTTAGAAACCAGGAAGCCACTATGAAAATTGTAGTTGCTTCTTTTATTATTCTGTCATCAAGCATAAAGGAAAGATGATGAAGAAACCAAGTCTTTCAGATTTTTTAGGTCAATTATCAGTATTTCTTAAGGAATGAATTTTTTTAAACTATATACATTTACTGCCAGGTCTATTTCAACTACATTCTCAATTGGTAAAGGAGCTAAAATCATTCTACTTGTTCCTTTTGCCCAATTCTTACAGTGATATTAGTCTTTCTGTCTTTAGTTGTGATCAGATTCTCAGAGTAAAAGGTTTCCTGTAAACTGGGGGGTGATGATGAGCACAGTGGCTCTGACAGACATTTCCAGATTTCCTCATCGAGGGGAAGGAGGTGAGAACATACCACAGCAGAGCGTTCCAGAAACTGTCGAGTGGCTCTACCTTGTGGGCTAGTCTGCTCCTGACAATACTGTAGAGGATGGAGTCCCTCACTCCTGTTTCATGGATGAGGAAATTGGAAGTGTGAGGATTAAGTGACCAAGCTGCTGAAGACAAGGGAGCTTTCTAAGGTCTCACAATTGGGGATATTTGAACTTGGTATACTTGTATTTCCTTTCTGCAGTTCAGTACAGTGCACTTCAAAGGCATTTGTGGGATGTAAGCATAGAGGGTCACACAGCATAAAATATTCTGCATGTCCCACAGGTAGACTGTAAACTGTGGTCCCAGTGGGTTGTAGGAAGTATATGGTTTGACCCTCTTTGTCCCAACCCATGGCATCTGTCCTTTGAGCAGTGGTGAATGCCTGCTTTGGCGGGCGTTCTGCTTCACCCTGACATTCAGTGTAGTGCACAGGCTCTGTGCTTTGTTGACTCCACCCTTTAGCAGGAAAGACAGACCAAAAACCAAAGAAAACATGGTTGAGTGAACACAGTGACAGTGGCAAGTAGGGCAAAGAAGTAGTAGAGATGGTTGGCTAGAGTGAAGTGGGGACCCCTGCCGAGAGACAGTAGACAGGCAGAACACCGTCTCTAGATGGCCCTTAAGCTGGGGTGTCAAGAGTTAGCAGAGTTTACATCCAGACTGGCAAAGAGTCAGAAGCCTGAAAACATCAATTGTTGATGATATTCTTGAGGGAAAAAGCATTTATATTCATTTTAAGTCCATGCAGCTATCCAGAGAGCAATTTAACAATATTGAGTTAATGTGAAGATACAGATTTTAATGTAAGTCTTAGAGGAGTTGTTCAAAAAGTCTAAAAAACCCATTTGTAAGGTGTTGGAAAAGAATTCTGACTTCAATAGATTCAAAAGGTGGATTTCCCACATTTTAATCATGAAAGTCTTAAATCATTCTTTCTAATATATCCAATAATTGATATCTCCTGGTAATCTGATACATGACATCACCCATTTTTAAAAATACATGAACAAGCTCTTTATCAATCAGAAATTTTATATCATTCTTTTACTTGAACTTAGATTTCCACCCACTTTCCCCCAAAGAATTATACTCCTTATCTTGACCACTGTCCTAGTGTGCTCCGTGATGCTACAATAGAATACCTTGGTGTGGGAAACTTATAAAGAACAGAAAATGACTTCTTACTGTCCTGGGAAGCTGGGAGTCTGATCTCAAGGTGCCAGTACCCAAAGAGGGCATTCTCCTGCGTAACTCTGTCACAAAAGGAGACGGACAAGAAAGGACTCAAGTAAGCCAGCTCTTGTTTGTAGCTGATGAAACTGCCCCCAACATGATGACTTTAAAGGTTGATGGCCCAGTCGTCTCCGTTTAAATGCTGTTGTGATGTTATGATGGGGTTTAGACCTTCCAGGCGTCACTGATGGGTACATGGAGTTTATTCTTTTTAGCAACAAAAATTTGATGTCACATTTGCCATGACAAGTGTTAGAAATTTTCTTTTACTTCACATTTTAATTATTAATATTATATAATTAATCAGAACAATGTGAATACTTTCTAATTCTGGTGATTATTAAACATGAGCTGTATCATTTTTAGAAAACATCTTTTCAGTATGATGAAACAGTGGCTTTTCTTCCCTGAGTTCTGTATCTGAGTGTGGTCAGAGGTAAACGAAGGGGAAGGTGGGGCTTCCACAGTGCCTTACTTCTTATGGGGATAGTATATTAGCAGAATCTACAGCATTCCTTTTAGACTCACCAAAATATCTTAGATTAAATCATTTTGAAAGAATGTGAATTAATGATCAAATATTTTAACAGAAAACATTTCCTTTATTAGTATACTAAACTAAATAGTCATATGATATAATATAGTTATAGATCCCTATTACCTGAACATATAGCTCAAGAAAAGTAAACTCTGCCCAGATAGTGTGCAATCTTTCTGTCGGACTAAATCTGTTCTGAGTGTTTCATGTGAATGAAATCATACAGTTCATGGTGCTCGCCTTTTCCCCTGAGGACAACGTCTTTAAGTTGCCCATACTGCAATAGTACTTCATTGCCTCTTATCATTTTATTGCTCTATAATATTCTCTTGTGTAGATATGGTACTTTTATTTATCCATTCATCACTTTGGGAAGGTTCAGATTATTTCTACTTTGGTCTCTTTGAATAGTACTCCCATGAACAGTTGTGTGACAGTTTATTTTGGTCTCTTAGGAGATTTGGGGTAGCTCTGTGAATAACCACTTGAGAAACGATCAGACTTGTTTCCAAAGTGGCTACACCATTTCTGTTTGTGCAAGCATGTAGGAGACTACTGATTCCTCCACTTCCTGGCCAACACTGTTATTATCTGGCACTGTGGTGCTGCTCTGAGGTGTGAAGCCATATCTTACTGTGGCTTTCATTTGCATTTCCTGATGACTAGTGACCTACATTTGCTTACTTTTGGTTTTTTACATGTGCTTGGGAGAAATGTCTAGCAGAGCCTTGCCTTATCAAATAGGTTTCTTTGTATTGTTAAGTTTTTTTAAGATACAGATATAAATTGAGCAGATACCTCAGTAGTTAAGAGGACTTGCTGCTTTTGTGAAGGACCATGGACCCCAGACACACACGTGGTGCATAGATACACATACATACAAGCACTCCCACACACCAAAACAATAACCTTTAAAAATATATACAGATGTAATTCCTCTAGCAAGCACATGGTTCACAGACATTTTCATCTGCTATGTATGCTGCACTTTCCCCTTTATTGATAGAGCCCTTATTATCACAGTTTACAATTTTAAGGAAATTTCCTTTTCAAAATATTCTTTATTATATATATTTTTGTGGATGGGTGTTTTGCCTGCATGTATGTCTGTGTACCACTTGCACACCTGGTGCTGGCTGTGGAGGCCAGAAGACAGTGTCATCCCTGTAACTGGAGTTACAGACAGTTGTGAGCTGCCATGTGGGTGCTGAGAACTGGATTTGAGTCCTCTGGAAGAGCAACCAGTGTTCTCAACTGCTGAGCCACCTCTCTGGCTACTTTGACAAAATGCCTTAATCAATTTTTTTGTTGGTTTGGGTTGTTATACTGGGGTGTTACAGCTAAGGCTCCATTGTGAAACCATGAAGCTTTACTCGACATTTTCTTCTAATGGTTTATAGTTAGGCTTTTATGGGGCTTTGATTCATTTCGACTGAGTTTTTGTATGTGATGTGATACAAGGCTCCAGTTTTTATTTTTTTATTCCATATGGGAGTAAAACTGTTCCAGTATTAAATGCTGAAAACTCTTCTTCCTCATGGGACAGTACACACTTGTGATAACCACGTGACTGTTGACATGTGGGTTTATGTCCAGACTCTGAATTTTATTCCATTGCTCTGTACCCTTGCCCTTATGTCAAAGGGCACTCTTAGCTTTTACAGTTTTCAAATTAGAAATTTCAACTTTGCTTTTCTTTTCCACAGTTGTTTTGGTGACTCTTGGTCCCTGGCAATTCCATATGCATTTAGAATCTGTCACAAGAAACCCACTGTGATTTTTGGTATGAATAACATAAATTCCAAAGCTCAATTTAAGGAGCTCATCTTTGCAGTTTCACACTTGATCCATGAATGTGGAATGTTTTAACATTTATTCAGGTCCTTAATTTCTTTCAAAGTCCTTTATAATTTTCAGAATGTAAATTTTATGCTTCTATTAAAATTTTCTTAGGTATTTGAAATTGATTTTGATGGCATTATAAATGCGATTTTACCTTTCTCCCATATCTGGGTATTTGTGACAATGTACAGACATACACCATGTGTCACTTAGCAACAGGAGTATGTTCTGCAAGCTGCACCAGTAAATGCTGTGAGACATCAAGGATACTCAACAAGCTTAGCTAATAGAAGCCACCACACACCTGAGCAATGTGTGTAACCTGTTGCTCCCAGCTGCAAACCTACCCATTGTGCTACTGTGCTGAATATCGTTGGAAGTTATAACATAGTGCACTTCAACATGTCTCAACATCAAAAAGACACATCAAAACTATTGTGCCAAAGTTTTAAAACTATGTACCTGTATAGGTTCTCGCCATGAATAGTGATCACGGAACTGGAAGTTTCTCTGTGTGAGTTGTAGAGTAAGTAACTGAAAGGTGTGCCTAACTGTTCCTACTGTAGGCTGTAGGCGTCATGCACTTAGACTGTGATAAATGGATTCAAGTATTTTCATCAATAACAAATTAACCTTAGCCTATTATAACTTTTTTATTTTATAACCCTTTATTTTAGATCTTTTAAAATGACAGCTTAAAATACAAAAACATTACGTAGTTTTTCTAAATCACTGGTCTATTGCTACAAGGAGAAACCAATACAAGAGAAACCACATCTCAAGTAGAATGGAAACACGATGACACCCAAGGTCATATTATGACTTCCACATGTGCTGTGTGGCACACATACTCCCATACTCTCATGAATTCACATACACATGTGTGTGCACACACACAGTGCACATCTACACACAAACACACACCAATAGTGGGTTTATTGTGAACCTGAATTTCCTGAGCTGACCATGCAAGGTAATCTGTAAACAGAGACTGTACTTTTGTTTTCGGCTGCCCAAACATGAATAATCACACAGGAACTATAATAATTACAACGCTGTTTGATCAGTGTCTCAGGCATATTCTTAGCTAGCTCTTACATCTTAATACATTTTTATTAATCTATGTATTACTACAAGACTGTGTCTTACCTTCTGGTATCTTTCTCCTTCGGGAATTACTTGTCATACCTCTGACTCTGCCTTCTTCCTTCTTTCTCTATATATCTCTGTTCAGATTTCCTACCTGGCTTTACTCTGCTAAGCCCTTGGCTAAAATAGCTTTATTTATCAACCAATAAAAGATATATACACACACACACACACACACACAGAAAGACATCCCATGTCAGGAGTCATGTGTCTTTTGTTTTATTAATCTAGTCATTAATTTTCCCTAGCAGAGTTGGCCCAGAGCTCATTGTTAGGAGGCAGTATAAAGATTATGTTAGAAAACTTTAAAAAAAGGAAAGAAAGAAAGAAAGAAAGAAAGAAAGAAAGAAAGAAAGAAAGAAAGAAAGAAAGAAAGAATCTTTTCCGTGTATTGTCGGTCACTCTCTTTTTAAAGAAAGTGAACTTTTTGATTAATGGAATTGACAGAACAACACCAACCGAGAATGGTTTTGCACAAATGACACTTTCTGTGTTTTTCCCTCTTAAGTGATTATTCACTCAGAATTTTAAGGTTGTTTTAACTTGAAATTCATTTTACTTTTGCTCTTTTATGATCCCAACTATTTTTATATCTTTTTTTATATTACAATGCTATTTCTATCTTGAACTTTACACTCTTACCAATGTTTGTTTGGATTTTAGTTCAGAGCAGTTAAATAGGAAGTGAGAAATATATATCATATATATACTCGTGGTCTTCCAAGCGATCAGCTGTGCTCTTCAAGAATGAAAGCACTACTTCCCTTTATGCTAGTCTGAGCTTAAATAGTGATGATGTGCTTCCTCTTTTCCCATCGTCAAGGTCTGTCCAGAAGCTTGCAGCTACATAGAGTCCCGGAAATGTGCTCATTCCCTTTTCTAGCCTCTGATATCATCTCCTAGCATAGAGAGTGCAAGAATCATGTAAAATGAGCCCAGGGTTTGTGCTTGAACCTATTAAAGGGACAGCACCCTTCTCTTCCTAAGAACAGATTGCAATCCAAGTCCTAGCCATCTGGCACCTTCTTGCCCTTGTCCCAAATGCTGTGGGCTAGAAAATGTGGGCCAGGTGCTGGACAATTAGCCGCAAAGGGCTTGTTTTAGGAAGAATCATCTTCCTGAACAAAAGCGGTGTGCTGTCACTTTAAATTCTTAAATTTAACTCAATATATCTGGTGAAGGTAAAGCAGTTATTTTAAAAATACATTATTCAGGGATCACAGCGGTGCTTTCAGGGATTAAAATAGACTAAACAGTATGTAATTTCAGGGTTTCTAATATCTGCATAGAATTAGCATATCCAGCTGGATATAAAATGATACATAATACAACACCCACCCCACCCCACCCCCAAAAAATCCTGGTTTCCTCTAACATTGCATGTGCCTTCTTTGCTTTTGAGAGAACGATAAAGTATTTTATAGTCTCCTGTAGGAGATACCGTGGGCGCTTTAGAAACAAGTGCGCAGGTCAGATGAGGGGCCTCCAGAGAATGGTGGTTAAGCACACTTGACTGTGTAGCTTCTTTGCACTTCAGCATCCCGTCTGCTTCATCAGAGAGTAAAATGGTACCCACCACACAAAGGAAACTTAATGAGATATGTTATCCAAGATGACTGGCAAGTAAGTGCCATTCAGTGTGAGCTAATGCCTGTGATCCTGGAACTAAGCCCGCCTTACAACTTACCCAGAGTAAAGTTAGAAGGCCAGATTCAGTAACAGCTAATATAATTTACTTCTTAATAGTGTGTCAGAGCTCTTTTTCTAAATTGCTGAATTTCCAACTTCATGGGGAAACTGTAAATTATTCAGTGTCTTCAGAGAATTCCCATCACCGACTCACCTGCAAAGAGCAGGGGAAGGAAAACAGAATTCCTTACTTGACTCTAAATGTGGTTTCTGTACATTTAAGACCACTTTTAGAGAGTATAAGTTTATACTTTTAGGTCAAGTTAGAAGTTGAAACTGTAGCAATTACTTTTAGAAAGCATAAGGAAAATCTGTTCTTGGAAGGTTCTGAAGATGGCTGCCTACAAGCTGATGAAGTACCAAGCCTTTGAGAGCCATCAGCGGTTTTCAAACACCACACCTGGGACTAGAGCCTGTGCCATGCTGCTTCTTGCTGCCACCCAGCTCCCGGCCTTTCTGTTCCCTGGTCCAGCCTTGTGGAAACAAAGCTGACCCATGATGGAAAACAGACTGTATTCCTATCACATTTCCTCTTCTAGCTCTGTCAGCCTGCCCTAGCGGATGGTGCCATTATGCTCACACTTTCCCTTCTCAGCCTCCCGTAAGTATGTCCTCCCTCCCGCCCGCCCTTCCTCCTTTCCCCCTCCTCCTTCCTTTCTACAGCCCCTCCCTTTCTCTTCCTTCCTTCCTTCCCTCCCTCCTTCCTTCCCTTCTCCCTCCCCCTCTCTCCTACCTTTCCTCTCTACCTTTCTCCCTCCCTCTCTCCCTCCCTTTCTTTTTTTAAAGCTTTTACTTTTTATTACCTTTAGATATGTGTTGTGTATTTAGATATGTGTATATGAGTCCAGGCACCCACTGAGACCAGTGATATAGGGTCCCCCCAACAGGCCGTTGTGAGCCACCCAGCATGTGGTGTTAGGAACTGGATTTGGATCCTCTGGAAAAACAATATGGGCACTTCCATGTATATTCATCTTTCTTTTTGTTTCTCTAGATTCTACTTTATCCTCTTCCCACTGGGTAAAAAACAAAATCTTAATACAACTCTCTAGATTCCGTGGAACATTTCTGATGGAGATCCCAGCTCCCAGCATACTGGGTCAGTAATGCAGAAAGAACTCCTGAAATCCTTTCAGATTTGGCACCGAATTTCAACTCCTTCAAACTGAATTTGTTATTTTCAAATAATGACATTCATGATCATTCTAATATATTTACTATGTTTGTTCTTATTATCATCATATACTGTAATTACATTTTCTATATCTATTTATTACAAATATATATAATCTTATCTCTATTGTGTACTTCTTACTCTGAGAAAATACATTTTAAATTCTTTAAATCCTATAGAGGTGTTTTTTAAGCCACAACTTCTGAAAAGATGACAAATGCCTACCATTTTTTTTTCTATAGTTAAGCGTTTGTTTCTTACGTATTTAAGAACTCTATAAAGCTAGGCATTCTTCCATTATAGAAATTCTTTCCATAACTTTGGAGCTCTGTTCTCTAGACGCATACTCCTCAGCCATTGTGTCTACAGTTCCCAGTTGCATTGATTAAACGTTGTTTCCTTGGGGATCCTATCAGGAAGAGTTCAGATTCTAATGCCCTTAAGATTGTGGCTTTGCTGCTGGTTCATCTGGTTCAACTAGCTCATGTTTCAGAGAACTGAGTGGAAACCAAGAACGTTGGGAGGGAGCATTGCTGAAGCCCTGTGGCTTTGCAGCAGCCTCTCTAGGTAGCGCTTCCACTAGAAATCCACAAATAATGGTATAGCTCCCAGGAATTCCATTCCCTCTCCCTGAAACAGTGGCAGTCTGTGGAAAGAAAACCATGAGTAATTTATATTTTTCTTTGAGAAGTTCAAAGTCACGTACAAAAAAGATTATTATTCTGGTAAAGCATTGTGATTTTTGAAGGATACAAAACTGTGACCTTTAAACTTTTTCTTATATTGTGGGACCTATTTGGACGATTTTCATTTCATTGTTAGCATCATTGACACCATTGTTTTTTTAATATTTATTTATTTATTATGTATACAATATTCTGTATGTGTGTATGTCTGCAGACCAGAGAGGACACCAGACCTCATTACAGATGGTTGTGAGCCACCATGTGGTTGCCGGGAATTGAACTCAGGACCTTTGAAAGAGCAGGCAATGCTCTTAACCACTGAGCCATCTCTCCAGCCTGACACCATTGATTTTATTGGGTGGATTTTCCTCAGGAGCAGATAGTCACATCTTGTACCTTTTAACAATACACAGAAGAACCCAGCACAAAGTGCCATTGTGACCAGAAAGGGTAGGGATTGTGAACTACCTCATACAAGATTGAAATGGTTTCAGTTATGCTTAGATTTTAATTCTCAATATTAAGTTTCAGAAATTTTAGTTATGATTTTTAAGTCAAGCAAAGTATGTTTTAGAAAAGTATACAATAACTTTAATGTAAGCAGGGACATGCCTGCATCTGAAGTTCTTGTTCCCTGACCGGCCATTCCTACACACTCGGGCTTCCTTCACCATCGGCTCCAGATATCCCTGCTGGAATTATTTCCCAGAATTCCTCCTAGTTGATTATACTCTTAACTAAAAATATTGTCCTATAAAATCCAAAAGATTGTAAACATCCAAACTTCCGCCAAGAGCTGGATGATAAACAGAGTGTGCCATGTGCATCTTATGGACCATTATCAACCTTGAAAAGGTGCTCATACAATTTACAACATGTGTGAATGGTTCTTGAAATACTTTACTGAACATAATAAGCCACTCACGACAGGACAATTACCTTGTAATGCCGTTTAGACTCCTGGGATAAGCAAATTCATAGAGTTCTGTGGGCTCAGAGAAGGAGAGTGGTGAGTGGTTTGTTTCAGGGGTGCAGTTTCGTGTGGGATAATGAAGCTCTGGCAGTGGGAAGTGTGGAGACTGATGTTGATGGACTGTGTCTCTCAGTCATACAATCAAAGGTAGGGAGATGTTACAGTGAGAACGCAGTGTTCTCTATGGCGTGAAACAGTAGCACACTCCTTTGGGTTCCGACTTTACACTAAAGGAGCTACTCGGCCTCCTTCCATTCTGAATGGCGCCTTCATTCCCATGCAGGGGTGGAGAAAACACAGCTGTATTTACTTTTCCAACCCCATCTTCTATTTTGAAATATAACCTGTTTGAAAATGAGAACCAAGGTCAAACAACACAGCTCTCTGCTCACCTCTTCAGTCTGCCGAACACTGTTTTTCTAGTGGAGTTCCGGGCGAGGTGCAAGTAACACTCACTCGTGCGCTCAGTGGTGGGATTTATTAGCCGGCCTCAAAATGTCTGGGTGCAGTGTGCAATGACATACTTGCTTTCACATTCGTGCATATGTGAAAATGCAGTGTGGGCCAGCAGGATGGCTCGTGGGGTGGCAGGAGCTAGGGAGAAGGCACTTGCTGTCAACATGAAGGCGTGAGTTTGGTCTCTGGAGCCCACATGGTAGAAGGATTCCCCTCTGTATGCTGTGAATATCATTGGCTAATAAAAAAGATTGCTTTGGGCCTATAGCAGAGCTATAAGCTAGGAGGGGAAAACTAAACGGAATGCTGGCAGAAAGGAGGCACAGTCAGAGAAAAGCCATGTAGCCCTGCTGGAGACAGAAACCGAAACCTTAGCCGGTAAGCCTCAGCCATGTGGCCATACACAGATTAATAGAAATGTATTAAATTAAGATGTAAGAGTTAGCCCATAAGAGCCGGGCGGTGATGGTGCGTGCCTTTAATTCCAGCACTTGGGAGGCAGAGGCAGTTGGATCTTTGTGAGTTCAAGGCCAACCTGGTCTACAAGAGCTAGTTCCAGGACAGGCTTTAAAGCTACAGAGAAACCCTGTCTCAAAAAACAAGACAACAACAACAAAAAAAGTTAGCCAATCAGAAACTAGAGTTAATGGGCCAAGCAGTGATTTAATTAATACAGTTTCTGTGTGATTATTTCGGGGCTGAGCAGCCGGGAACCAACAAGCGGCTTCCTTACAACAAGAACTGACTCCCACAAGTTGTCCTCTGACCTCCACAGACACCATGGCATATGTGTGTATTCGTGCATTCATCTCATCACACCAATACAAACACACACAGTAGATAGATGATGATGATGATGATGATGATGATGATGATGATGATGATGATGATGATGATGAAGATGATGAAGATAGATAGATAGATAGATAGATAGATAGATAGATAGATAGATAAATGTAAAACTTTTTTTTAAAAGAAAACACACAGTTTAAATACACTGGCTATGTTTCCAAGTGTGTGGACTGGACATGTCCACACATCAAATCCAAATCACAAAGAAAATAGAACCTTTTCATTTCAGTTAATTACCCTATTTACCTTACTTTCTGAGATTATTTCTGCGGGTTTACTTATTTCCCCAATTTTATATTTTTCTTCAGGGTGAACATGACATCCTCCTGATAATTGCATCTGGATTCTGACTAAAAATATGACAATTCTCAGTTCGTATTTAAAATGATACTTTTATGTTTTTCATAATAATGAAAACAGTGGCAGCAGAAACTGCTAGACTAACTGGAAACGGTAGAGCAGATTAACTTTGTTCTCAGATAGTAGACATGGCTGGAACTAATTACATTAACTATTATGTAATCACAACATTGAAGTATTCTGAAAAATATTTATTCTACCTGGCTTACGAATTTTAGATGTTCATCCTATCAACATACAGATGAAAAGAACTACAGTAATTATTGTTTAGTTACATTTACTTTTTTATATTTCTGATGTATTTGTTACTTCTATTCAACCAGGTATATAAATTGTGTCTGTTCTATATATAAGTCCAAACTAGTACAACATAACTGTTTTCTTCTGAGCTTTAAAGATAGAAAGTATCTGGGTTTTTTTCTAGTTTATTGTCTGTTCAAACAGTTGAAGTATTTTATTACTTTACCGAGTGAAAACCATTCGTTGAGTGAGATTTATATTCAGTATGCATAAATGTGCAAGATCGTCTTTCATTATTATCCTTTGAAATTATCTGGAAAAAATTGTGATCCTGTTGCATCACGGGCTGAAGAAGCTGAAGAGATATTCAAAATAAATAAGGCTGTATAATTGGGAAGTGGAGTAGGATCTGGTGTGACTAACGGGATATCAGATTCTTCAGACCTGGTGCACGTAATAAGCTTGGAAAATTTCTGCATAAAAAGCTGAGCTGTTCTGTGGCCTTCACTATGATCAGATCTGTGGTTTTCTAAGCATGGCCACATGTTGTAGTCAGCTTGGTAGATTTAAGGCAATATGAAATGCTTAGCTGAACTGTTAACTTAAACTCTTATTTCTGTAATTGCACAGTCTGTATTTTTGGACCTTCACCCTCCACCCAGTTAGCACTTGTGCATAGAGAACTGGCTAAATATAAGTCCTTATAATAGAGTACAACACACACATACCCAACAGGTAACCTCTGGTTAGTTACCCATTGTCTTTTATTGGAAGGCTTTGATTAGGTTAACATAGTCACACTCTTTAAAAAAAAAATCCATAACTTCTATGTAAACACCACCAATAAAACATTTGTATGAAATTATACAGTAGTTTTGGAAATTTTAGGAAAACAGTAAGTTTAGGAGGGCGATAAGCTCTCTGTTGAGTTTAGGGTGGCATGGGAGATTCCAACAGGAGTCAGTCTGCACAAAAATGGTGTGCAAATGTGTGGGCTAAGATCTTAGCAGGGATATGATGGATCTGATATGGTACCCATGTCCAGGAGATCTGATGGAAGGCTAGTACTGATGTCCAGGAGAACTGACGGAAGGCTAGTATCCATGTCCTGAAGTCTGTGCCTCTGTCAGGCTTTTGAGAACAGATGAATAGGACAGTTGGTGTCAAAGCGAGCTCTTCCGAGAAGTGTGCTGAGATTCGGAATGAAAGAGCAGACAACTTGAACCTGCAACTCTTGAGAACACTGGCTTTTCAGAAATAGGAAAGGAACTGGACACAGAAAGGTGGTGAAGCTGAGAATCAACACTCAGAAAGGGAGCCAGTAGCCCTGAGTAAACAGGTCATAAGCGATTAGCACTTACAGAAACTTGAATCAGAGCTAGAGAAACACACACAGAAGGCAGGGAATTCGGTGAGTTAGGGGTGAATGGCTGACAGCCAGCATCAGCAACTCTATTCTTTGTACAGAACAAAGTAGGCGACACTCTAATTGAGTGATAGGCGTGAGGATCATTTCGTTAATGCCTCCTAATGGGCAGAGCTGTGTCTTGGTAGAGCTGGGACAGGGTGGGCCTGCAGTCAGTGAACAGTTAGTTAGCTTTGGATCCAAATGCAAACCCAGATAGGCTGCTGGACACAGCAGAGGGAGGTAATCCTCACTGATAGTTCCCGTTTCTTCACAGTAGCTGCTCCAGCTGCCCAGGAGCAAGAAGGTGATGTAGGGCCAGGAAAGAGGAGAAAGGTGACATCCGTGCTGTAAAGTATGACAGGGAGGCCCTCTGGAGACATGTGAGATGTCTTCAGGCTAGATATCCTAAATTTTTATAAAGTAACTTTAAATGTGCTTTTAAGAAGAGAAAGAACACAGTTGGGCCAGCCTTTTGTGCTAAGAGGCAGCATTGAAGCAGGACTCCACTCTGGATGCCCTGCCCTTGCCTCACTCCTTTCCTCTGCCCATTGCACCCCAATCAAGTTAGCTGGCATAGATGTCCTCAGCTTCAGACAGGCCCCTTTTCCAAGAATGCATGGCACAGATTACAGAAGTGAGAAGCAGCTGTGTGCTTCCTGCCCCATTGCAGCACACTCAGCTGGAGTTCTAAGAAGAGGATGGCATTCTTCTTCCCCTTTTTCTTCCTCTTCTTTTTCTGTTTCAAGGAAGATGGGACACGCAGGAAGCACAAACAGGTGGAGGTAGTGAAGGAAAAAGAAAGAAAAAAAACCAAATACTGAAAAAAAACTCATGAGCCGGAATATAAACTGAAATGACACCAGAGACCGAGAAAAGGAGAGGGACCAGAGAACGGCACCTCTCCAAACTCCCCTCTGCGAATGAAGAGCCCAGTCTTCCATTTGCTTCTGAAACCGACACCTTAGACTAGGATCTCCAGCCCAGGGAGTTAGTGCTCAGGCCACACAGGAAAAATGGCTTTTGTGGATCATTCTCTCCCACCTGATTTATTTGTATCTGTGGCAAAATGTTCTAGACTTTTGCTTATGTCTTTCACCTAACTCCTCAGCTAAAACCAGGTCTAGGCTGAAGGCGAAGCTCTGGCAGAGCACACTCTTCTCCGGGAGGAGACTCCGGATTCCACATCCACAGCACAGCAATGAGGAAGAGTCAGCTCCATACCAAAGCACCTGAAAAGTGGCAGCGGGGGAGGGGTGGGACAGGGTAGTTAAATGTAAAATGTTTACTGAATACTTACTTATTAGTTCAGATACTGTTCTCCTAGTTACAAATTGTGAGAAAATAGAAAAGCCCTCTACTTTTACAATGTAATTTCTTCCAGATGAAAGGAGCTATTGCTTGGGGCTTCCGTAGTTGCTATCGACAAAGATCAGTCCTCTGGAGCTCTTTGCAGCTATGCAGACCTGTATTAGCAACTAACTTAAAAAAAAAAAAAAAAAGGCGGCAGCACAGCTTGAACACACGTCCCTTATCTGTGCTCTAGCTCGCGTCACCTTCTGACCTCTGTCCCCTGTGCTTCTAACGCAGATTTGTCCCTGTACCTCACCCCACCAGCTAGCAGCTGATGTCATGAAAGCAGATACCAGCTGAAGCCAGAATAGAATGGATGGCTATCTAGGGAGATAAAATGACACTGTAACTCGTTCAAGCTATTGTTCAAAGAAGCATGCCTTTTATTTATAGACATTACAGTTTAAAGGCATGGAAGGCCAGACTTGACAGTGCCTTTTCTCTATGTGACTTGCTTCCTAGAAGCCTTTCCATGCCTCCTAGGGCTACCCGCTTTGCTTTGTACCTGAATTCATATTCTTTCCTTGAGTTCTGTTGCTATTTTGATTGAGGTTGATTTTTCTATTTCAATGCAATAGAAATATTTTGCTCTTCCAGGACCCTCTTTGATCTCTGTCTAAAGCATGGATTGCAGAAAAGGACAGACAGCTTTCCAAAGTGCTAAAGGGAGTAGGTTTGGAGTAATCAAAATTGACAGCTTGCTTGGGGAAGAGTAAACAGATGAGTGACAGTGTGTTTGCCAGGCTGGAGCCTCCATTGGATTCCATGGTGGTGACTGGACTCTTGTGCTGGGGACAATGTAGTTGTTCAAACCTGAAGCTCTTTGCTTCAGAGCACCTAGGAGAGAGGCTCCCAGAACACCACAGCTGCCTGTGCTCTGCGTCTCTCTAAGCCTTTACCGAAGTGTCAGCTGTCTTAGAGGGTGTGTTTTCTTACTCTCTTAGAAGAGTCTTCAAACGGAACTTCATGAATTTTTATGGCCCTTTTGCAGTAGAAAAGGAGGAATAGTGCCTATAAACCTTTTTATCAGAAGGAACTTAAAGTAAAATTGGCCAGCCAGTTCGTAACAGGTTACCTGATGGCCAAGAAATTGTTTTTGCACAAATAAAACAGTTTGTTGTAAACGTGGTTATTGGTAATATAGATAAGGACATTGATTTTCTCTGTGAGATTAAAAACAAAGCCTGGCATCGTATACTGATCTTTAACAATATGAGGGAAAATACTGCTTTGGAAAAATATCAAAGCTGGATGAAGGAACCTTGAGCCTGGAGCCATCTCTAAGCAAGGCTAATCACAAAGCAGCGACTCTCTGTATGAGTGTCATGTTTGAAATCGTTTTCTGCAATTTGGCTATTAACCAAAAGGCTAATTGATTCTTTTCTTCTGCCCCATTGTAGTTAACACACTAATTCTTCCCAGTAAAGATCCATTTCATTATGCAAATGTAAAAAATAAAATCACAAGGCTTGTGTCTGAGTGGGGTTGCTTTCTGCCGAGAACTGGTGCACCTGTTCCAGCCCTCAGCCCCACCTCCACCTCCACACGCTGCCAAACTGGAGGCTTAGTAATCTGGGTTAGCTGGTATGGGGCCCTTGAATTTTGACTCACATTTTCTTTGCAACTTATTCTTGTTTTGCCTTATAATTTCTCCCCTTCCAGCTCTCAGCATGCCAGTAGCAGCTGCATCATGGCACTCACCCTGCTGCCAAGAGGGCAGGCAGCCTCCTTGGAGACTGTAGTGTTGCTCTAAGCCAACTGTTAAGAGATGGAAGCTGGAGCCATCCATCCAGCACAGCTGAAATTTAGATCATATAGGAGGCGTTTTTAACTAAATCAAACTTTCAGAACTTTGATTTTGACAGAAGGAATACTATGGGACAGCGTTCCCACATGCCTTTCTGTCTGCCTCAGCCTTCTCGGCTCGGACTCTTTCCCTGTCCGTGGCTTTTCCCATGGCTTATGCAGACTGCTGGTAGACTTGTTCCCATGGGGTAAATTTACCCTAAATTACAGTGACTTTTGCATCTCTTTTCAGTCTGTCTGCAGAATGTTTTCTCCATCCTTCCTAACAGTAAAAGACATTAGAATCTTTTCTTCTGAGTGAAGCCAAGGTGTGCTATTTAGTGATTATTCTCTTTTCTGCTATTATCTCATAAACTGTCACTGCTCGGTTGATCTGGTGTCTTTGTGGAGCACATCAGAAATGTATAGGTTCATAGAACAGACTATTAAGAGACCATGGGCTTGATTCTCCATTTACCCAACGACAGTGTGTACTGAGGCATCCTCCTTAAACATCCTGTCTTATTGTTCTACCTTTCACAGCGCATCCCCTGCAGGGCCATTACAAGACGTCAGTGAGTGCCGCCTTTAGAGTGGCTCTGGTGGAGCCTGGTCCAAGTGTGTGTGCGGTACATGAGAGTTGCTGTCTTTGTCATCACTGCCATTATCCATTATTTTGTCTCTTATCACTCATTGTATAGACGGAAAGGCTGAGACCCACATGGCTGCTTTGTCAGGACAACTTGAGCAAGATGTCACATATACCAAGTTCTTTAAAAGTACCAGATGCGGTTTGGTATGCTCTTGTTCTCTGGGAAATTGCATTTTCCAGATAAGAATGATTTTTACAGGAATTAAAAGAGGATTGGTAAAGCACAGATGGGAATAAATGCTGATGCTGAAGAGTTAGACCTGAGTTGTGTGTTTGGAAAGGAGAATGTTACGGGGGCACACCATCTCCTTAGTGGAGAGGTGCGAGTTCAAGAATGCTCTTGAGAAGGGACAATTTAATTAACAAAACAATAGTGTTCTATGCACAGATGTGGTAACAAAGGCCTTTAATCCCAGCACTTCTGAGGCAGAGGCAGGTCATCTCTCTGAGTTTGAGGACAGCATGGTCTATATAGAGAGAAACAGAAGGGAAGGAAGGAGGGAAGGGGGAAGGAGGTTGGAATATAAAATGAGCTAATCTAGGAATGATTTGCTACTGAGATTGAGAAACAAGGAAGAAGTAAGACAGAAAAGGAAAGTGCCTGGTTTTGGCCTGACAACCCCGCTAAAGAATGGAGAAGTTAGATAGCCCAAGACCATTGGCTTATTGTTCTGGGCTTTCTGCCCCAATAGTCTTTTCTAGAACTTGTGCTCATGACTACTCTACCATCTTTATTTCAGGTAACCTAAGCGCTGGCACATATGTAATTTTGACAGTTTTATGGTGCACACAAATGTTACTTCCATTTCAGTTTTGCCACACAAGTGCACATAGCGAAGCCCCTTACTTATCTGGAATGTCTGTCATTCTTCACTGCTCTGTATGTATTTGGCTGACCCTAGGATACTTAGCATTGAGAAGACCAGTTAGAACTGAGTCAGGACCTGTGCCCCATATACCTATATCTTTGTAATAAGCTTTCTTGTAACAGGATAGTATGTTGGTTTTCATTGAAGACCTAAAAAGGTTCTTTGGTATTGTGTACCATTTTATAATATTGTTATATGGATTAAATAAGCTTATGTTTATGGGTAAGCAGAACAGAACTGTTCTGAAATTATTATATGATATTATTATATGTAATAATTCTCATGAAATTATAAGACCATTATTAATAGGCATAGTTTGGAAGCTTTCTTGATTCCAAGTCATTCCCTAGGCTGGTGTTTCTTAAGGGTCTTTGTCTAGTCTGTTGTGGACATCTTAGGAAGAGAACACTTCCTTTTATGTTGACCTTCCATGAACTGTTTTCTTTAACAGCCTTTTTCTTCTCATTATAAGCTATTTCTCTAAACTTATAATGAAAACAAACATAAGAAGAAGCTTCTCATGTTTTTTCCAGAAAACATACATGTTGTGATGGGAGCAGCGGGCTGCGTCCTGCCACCTGGCTCCCGCATGGCTAGCTTTACACCCGAAATAACAACACACAAATTGTATTCATTTAAACACTGCCTGGCCCATTAGTTCTAGCCTCTTATTGGCTAACTCTCACATCTTGATTAACGCATTTCTATTAATGTGTGTAGTACCATGAGGTAGTAGCTTACCAGGAAGATTCTAGCCACCGTCTGTCTTGGATAGGAGAAGCATGGCAACTGACTCACTTCCCTTTTTCCCATTCCTGTTCTGTTTACTCTGCCTACCTAATTTTCTGTCCTATCAAAGGGCCAAGGCAGTTTCTTTATTAGCCAATGAAAGTAACAGATAGACAGATGACCCTCCTCCATCACATACACCTTTCCAAAAGCCAACTCATCTCTGCCTATTTGCAGTATAGCACCTAGGAAAAATGCCATTTTCCCTGCTTTGTTCAGCATGTCCTGAGCTGCAGACTGAGATCATTATCTTCCTACTGAAAGCTCTACTTGATATCTCTCAGGTGTCTCCAGCCTCCAGCACCAACTTCCAATGTTGCTGCCCACACCTGCTCTTAGCTCCCTTCTCTGTTCCAGTAACTGGTTGACTCCATCCTTCTCATTGTCAGGCCAAGAACTTGGGATTTATTCTTGACTACACTCTTGCCCCTACCCCACCTCCATTTCATCAACAAATCCTGTTGAATTTATACACAAACTCTATCAAGTATTCAATCATTGCATCTCTCCTCTGCTATTATAACTTTAGTCAACATGACAACCTCTCTGTTCCCAGCTATCTTCTTGCTTCCTTTACTGGCTGCCCTTCCCCTCCCCAATGTCCACTGTCAAATAACAACCAGAAGACTTGTAAGATAGTCTACACTATACACCCTCTGCACCCATACATTCCTCAAAATGTTTTATCTAATATGTAACAGTATAGATACATAATATACACATAATATTGATTGAAAGAGGTCAAAAGCAGAAGACCCTGCTTCTGATGGTTAGGGTGGGTCACAAAGCGTATGACAAGACGGTAAGGGCCAGAGGCAAACGCAGAAGTGGGAGAGGAGGAGTACACAATAGAGAAGAGAGGGTAGTAAGCTTGAGGAAGAGGTGAGGAAAGGCCTCTTTTGGAAGGTGGCAGATGGGCCAAGACCTAGAGGGAAGACAGGCAAGCTCAATGCAGATCTGAGAGGACAGTCTCCTGGACAGGGGAACAGAAGCAGTGAGCTCAGTAGAAACAGCCTGGGAGTGAGGAAGAGCCAAGCTATAGTAGTGCTGGAGGTGAGTTGGCCAGGGCAGGCTAGCAGGTGATAATGGGCCAGGACTTGTGGGGTCTGGTAGGTCTGTGCCTAATGAGAATTATTCTGCATGAGGATGTAGGGTAAGAAAGAGATTTTTGTTCTCAGATTATTTGTATTACATTTTAGCTGCTTGTAGTAGCAGGTCATTCAGTTTCATTGCTATATACAGACACTATTTCCTGTCCACTCAACTGTTAATGGGTATTTGTAGTTATGGGGTTTGCCTGTATGATGGATGTCTGAGTATCCTAATTATGCATGCCTTTTTATAAACTAGTGTGTACAAGATAGGTCAATTTAAAAGAAATCTAGCAAGGTACTCGATACTTATTAGAAAGTTTGTGAAATAACACTTGGTTCCAATGATAAACATGGTGCCCACTAAAGGTCAGCCTCAAGGCTGTGCCACAGCAGAGCAGGACACTGTGCCGGGCATGCGCTGCAGAGACGTAGACCACTTGGCTTGAGGATGCTAGCATCTGTTGTAAGGTAGAGTGCACACAGTAAGCCACTAGAAAGAACTCAGGCTGTAACACCTCAGAGTGTCTTTGCAGTTTTCCTCATGGGTGTTCCAAAGTGGACAGCTCTGATGAAACATCCTCCAGGGCAGACAGCACGGAGCCAAGCCTACTTCTGGGGCAGAGACAGGCCTGGAGACCCTCAGGGGTGGGAAATCACACGAAGGAGTTCTTGTTTAAGGGAGCTATGGGTTGATGGAGTAGAGTTATCTGTCTATGTTACTTTCATTGGTTAATTAATAAAGAAACTGCCTTGGCCCTTTAAGAGACAGAAAATTAGGTAGGCGGAGTAGACAGAACAGAATTGTGGGAAAGAGAGGAGAGACGCTTCAGGCAGTCGCCATAGTGAGTGAGTCGCCATGCTTCTCCTCTCCGAGATGGACACAGATTAAGATCTCTCCTGGTAAGCCACACTTCGTGGTGCTACACAGATTACTAAATATTGGTTAAAGCAAGATATGAGAATCAACCAATAAGAAGCTACAGATAACAGGCCAGGGGCCAGGCAGTATTTAAATGAATACAATTTCCGTGTAATTATTTTGGGTAAAGCTAGCCGGGTGACGGGACACAGCCCGCAGCTCCATCTACAATGGGTGGCCATTCTGAGTAAGAACAGACTGTAGAACTTTTAAATCTTGTAGAGATTTGGATGGATTTCTCTCTCAAATGGGTAAATGCTTGTGTTCAAATCTGGCAGTATTTATGTATTACACATTGCCTGGGCTTTTTGATGTACTGATACCACATTTACCATTACCAAACCTCACAGTTCATATGTTCTAAATGTTTTAAATGTATATGTATTTTTAGACTGGCAAAGCAGATACATCCAGTGTGACTGTAGCAGGCCCCAAGACAGAAAATCCGGCAGGCCAGACTCTGGAGAGCACCTCCCAAACAGCTGAGCTCCTCAGTGACGTGCCCTTCACCTTGGCCCCACATGTGCTGGCAGTGCAGGGCACCATCGGCGACCTTCCTGACCACTTGCTCTCATATGATGTTGGCGACAACTTGTCCCGATTCTGGTATGATTTCACTCTTGAGAATTCAGTGCTCTGTGACTCATAGTGTTCGTGTCCATGCACACCTTAACAGCTTTAACGAAAACTAGTTTGCCCATTTTATTGAACCTGTTCGACGTTTCTTGTCATTTCAACCTTAATGCCTTGAGGCAAGCAGAGATCATAAAATAAGTAAAACAACATCATATTCATAGTTTTATTCTTCAGAATGAAGCAAATTTATATAAAAATTGTAATCAACAATTTAATAAAGGGAACTCACTTTGGAAAAAAGTAAGAAGTTAGACCACCCGTGTCTCCCCATCTGGTAGAGGGAAAAGTGACGCTGTTGAGATTATGGGAGGTGCAAGGTGTTTTTGCTCTCTCTGAAGACAACACAGGAAGAGAAAGAAGGCTATCCCCTGGTTACCAAGACCCAGCAATCTGGGCCGAGAGTGAGTGCCTCCAGGGTTCAGCAGAGGTTGTCCTGTTACTCCCTTAACGTCTCCCACCATGTTTGGGAATGAGGTCAAAGACAGCTTCCAGTTAACGTAACTTTTTTAGTGTCAATATAGACAAACCCATATGGAAACCTGAAACTTCTCGTAAACATCAGCGACTCTTTGCTGATTCAGGAACGCCGTGAAGGGGAGGACACTGTGGTGGGCTTAGACCCCTGTGGCCCTCTCCACCCTCCTAAAGGATGCTGCTGCGTTCCCTCCTGGTTCCCCCCTCATCCCCTCTCGGTATTCTTGGACCAGTTTTCAAAAAGCTTTCCCCATGTCTGCCTCAGTTGGTTTGACTTCCTTACCACATATGTTCCCAGTTTATGAGATCTGCATTTCCTTTCTGCCTCCTAATGCAAACATCTCATGATGATCCATAACATTGCTGATGACTTGTTTAGAGATTTGTTGGCCTTGGTACAGGCAGTATTTAACTGCTAAACACACTCAATTTAAATACATTCCAGTTAGAGTGTAGGCAGACACCCAAATATGACTTATTTCTTGAATATCCATTATTTATTTTAAATAAAACTAGGCAGGACTGCCATTGGTCAATGAACTACAACAAAATTTGGTAAATAGTAATAGGAGAATTTCTATGCCATGAAAGAGTTGTCATTTTCCTTGATTAGTTATAATTTATTAATTCTTTGCCAAAGTGTTAAGTATATTTTTTCTTATAAAGAGAATATCAGAAAAACTAAACACTGTGCAGAAAAGTACAAGAATTATTTTAATTTTAATGTACTGTGCATGTTCATTTAATAAATGTGGTGTTGTCTTGATAAAAAAGTACTGTGTTATTTAAAGTTAAAGGAACATTTGTACTGATAAAAATGTACTTTATTTTCACTCAAAATTACCATGTGAGGTTAATGATTAAATTAAGTCTTTATATAGTTTTCATAAACCATCTACATAGGAAATATACCTTATTATTGACACAAATGTGAACCTTTTGTAGCACTTTTGGTAAAGGTACATCTTTTCAACTATCAATGTTAATGTGTTTTCAAAACTGAAGGTAAAGAGGTAGTTCTTTTGTTGAAAATATGTGAAAATTTATGTAATTATGTATTTCATTTCTATTTATGTCCTCTTTGTTATAAATGTGCTTATAAGTACTATTTGTCTAAAATTGTTGTATTTTAAAAATGTGAACTAAAATAAATGTTTGATTGTTTTCAGACCCACAAAATGGCATTCATTGCATTTTTAATGTCTAAATGGAAGCTGTATATCGTGTAGAAGGCAAAGGTTGAATATATTGTTTGTGTAGAGAATACGGCATCATCTCTTCTGTGTAAGTTGTAGGAACACTGACGATGGTAAGCAAGCCCTAGCTAGTAAACTGAACTGAAAGGATCTGAAAGAAATGGATAACCATCTATACAAATCTCCATCATCAGAAAATTTAGTAAAGACCAGTGTTAATAACCATATTTTAACAAGTACATTATGAATTGGCAGTTTGTTATTCTGTACATAAATCATATAAATATTTTAAAATTGGAACAACATTATAAATCAGCCAGCCAAATCTTATTAGAAAACTGAGACCTAAAACTTTAGATGACTTAAAGCACCTCGTTAGTACTAAATATTTACTTGAATAGCAGTCTGCCCAAATGTGAGCTGATCAGACATGACACCAGTGAGCATGCCGTACTGGAGAGAGAAAAGACCATGGGCTTTGGGCACCTGAGGAAGGCTGGGAGCAGGAGAGGCGGCCTTCCCCAGGCAAGTGCACGTGATTGCATGTCCAGTGCCAGACATCGTAGCAGTTATATGAACTAAATAGGTTATATTTAGGAATACATGTATGTGTGTATATACACATACATATATATGTGTATATGTATATGTAAATGTGTATTGTGTATATGTATACATATATATTTATATGCATGTATGCACACATACATACATACATGTGTGCAATAGCAATTAGGTTTTCTTAAGGCCATGAATTCGATGGAGAGTTGGAAGAGCTACATGCAAGACCTTGAAGGGATGAAAGGAAAGGGAGAAATGTTGTAATTAATTTATAATAACAAAACTTTTAAGTATGTAAATGCATTAAAACAAAGCTGAAACATATGCAGGAAAGTTGAGACCCTGGAGGTATCCAGAGAGTCAATAATGACTCTTTTTTAAGCTGAAGAACTTAAGCTGTTCCCTCACTCTGGTGTCCTCTTCTCCCTTGCTTATTCAATACTAATTTTCCATACCTTGCAGCGTTATGTTGAATAGTAAGAGATATCTGATAAATACCCAATAACCTAATGATTGATGATCTTTGATCCTTTCCAAGGAACTGTTCGCATTATTACACACACACACACACACACACACACACACACAGAGAGAGAGAGAGAGAGAGAGAGAGAGTGCTCTACCACGATGAGAAATAGCATATCTGTGAACTACTTATGACTATATTAGGATGCTCTACCCACGTGCATTTTAGATTCCACTCTCCTCAGTAGTGTTAGGGTCCTCTTCTGCCTCCACTACAGTTCCTCAGTAAACACTTGTTGTCAAAGAGCATGCCTTCTCCTTGTACGGGAAATCCCTACAGGTGCAGAACATGTGACTTCCATCGAGTCTTGATTTTAAACCTCATATATTTAGGAAATCACATGTGTTTTTCCAGCTCTCTTTAATGGCATTTGCACTCTTTCCTTTAAAAGTAGATAACACTAGCCAAATGTTAGTTAGTTAATTAAATTATTAGCTCAACTTTTCAAATTATGGAGTTAAATTGTTAGTAGAATAAGTCCTTAGTAACATTTCTAGGAACCTTACAGTAGTGTTTTTAGTAAACACCTATGATACCAACTTTTTTACCTTCCCTCAAATAGAATAACTGAAAACAGTATAAAAGAAAATGCTGTTTTCCAAGAGCATCACGTCTTATAATTTGATGGCTAGGTAGAGGTATATGAGGGAAGGGTCCCATTTGCGCTGTAGAATGGTGGCACCTCAGTCTCACTGCCCCTCACCTCTTGAGAACAGCTGATCACCAAGAGAATGCTGCTGTGGGTTGCCTGGCACAAAATGTTACTTTCAGAGATTCATGTGCCACCTTCTCACTCATGTCCCGAAAACAGCCACGTGCAGTGTATACGTATTGGGTAGGAAGCTGAAGGATGTCACATCTTTTCGAGCCACTATGAACTTTGGGTTCTTGGATGATATCTTTTGAACATTTGTGACACATTACTGAGGAGGGCATGACCCAACTATTCCTGAGAAATCTAAGCCTCCAAAAATAGGTCTGACTACATTTAGCTTTAACGATGGAATATTCTTATGTTTCAAGAAAGTTACTCATGCCATATGGCTTGGCAAATAGATGCGTGTGAGCAGGAAGAAAAAGAGATGTATTGATTGATACATAGGAACTCTATTACGTCAGCATAGCAGAATGGTAATCTTTTAGTGTGAAGAACCTTTTTCTTTAAAGCAATTTTCCATCTATAGAAAAGTTACAAAGGTAAGCAGAGAGTTCCTCAAATGTCCCGCCTTGTTGACATCTGTCACAATTAAGGAGCCAGCAGTGCTACAGTATTAACACACACTGTGTGGATTTTATAGTTGCCTTCTAGTATCTCTCTCCTGTCACACTTTCTAGTGTGATTTATTATCTACTCATCCTCTCTTGATATTTTCAGCAGTCTCTCTAGGATTTTTTTCTAAATTGATAGTTTTGAGAAATATTGGTCTGGCCTACTAGACTATCTTCTGTGGTGTTTGAATAAGAATGGCCCTCATAGGCTTAAATACTTAGGGAGTAACACTATTTGAAAGGATTGGGGATTGCTGGAAAAAGTGTATTGCTGGGGGTGACCTTGAGCTCTCAAAAGCTCAAGCAATCTCTGTAGCTGTCTGTCTGCCTTCCTGTTGCCTGCAGATCCAGATATCGAACTCTCGGCTGCTTCCCCAGCACGATGTCTGTTTGCATGCTGACCTGCTTCCAGCCATGATGTTAATGGACTGAACCTCTGAAACTGTAATCCAGCCCCAATTAAATGCTTTAAAAAAAAAAAAAAGGAGTTGGTGAGGTCATGGTGCCTTTTCAGAGCAATGAAGAACAATAACTAAATTGACTTAGTCTGTTTTCATATAGCATGGTGTAGTGGCAAATGCCCCTCTTCAATGCCAGCACTCAGGAGGCAGAAGCAGGAAGATCTCTGTGAGTTCCAGATCAGCCAGGGCTGCATAGAGAGACCCTGTCTCAAAACACAAAGCAAAATAAAAATGATAAGAGTGATATCACCTTTCAATGAAAGCATGTCATATCGAGAGTAGATGCACTAACACAAGCTTGCAGTGTTAACTCTGACCACCTAGTAAACATGGTGTTTTCAGGTTTCTCTCTCATGCTCAGTTCCTCCAGCTTCATTTCTCCAGACTCTGTATATACTTTACTCTTTGGAACCAAATTACAAAGCACAGCACTTACTCAAGGAACAGGGAATTAAACACCCATCTTCTTGAGGGGGGCATAGTACATAATTATTTGGCCTTCTTCTGCACTGGAGATTTACCTTTTCACCCCAATTTATTTTTCTTACATTAGCTTGAATTAATGAATAGTCTGTCTTCTGTCCAAGAATAAATTAGTGGTGGTGAAGGGAATATGTACATTTTTGCAGGAGTTAACAAATTTTGAAACATTTACATGAGTCCCATCTGACGTTGGATGTCATGCACTATTTTATAGTCCTTCAGAATTCTTTTTACTGTAAGTATCAAGTATATGTATCCTTAGCTTGCCCTGACTTTAACTGTGTAGACAGTCATGAGTCACATAAGGGCATGTTGGTCAATGACAGGCTGCACTTGTAGTGATGGTCTCATAGGATTATGATGGAGATGAAAGATTCCTACCGTATAGCATCCTTGCTGTGCCTCTTCTATACTTAGATGTGTACAGATAATGCAGCGACAGTTGTGTTGCACAATATTCAGTGGAGTAACATGCGGTTCAGGTTTGTAGCCTAGTTGTGCAGCAGACTCTACCATCTAGTTTTCTCTAAGTATGTTCTGTGATGGTCACATGATGGGGTCATGTGGTGGCTCCTGACTCAGATAAAACACATCCCATGATGATACAGAAGACCTCACATAAGTGTTGCATCAAAAATGGAACCATATCCCACCTCTTGCCTAAGATGGTCCTAGCATGAATGGTAGGTAGGGAGGTATCCATCCTAAAGCAAGTGCCGTGGACATGAAATGACAGGGTGACCATTTTCCCGTTTAAGGAACCAAGAAATCTCATGACACCCAGGCTCTTCTCTCTGGTGCATGCTCTTTATTTTTAGTACTAATAAAAGTAGAAGTATGGCTCTTTAATTGCTAAACTTGGATCTCATCTTCAGCCTGTAGAGGGTGATTTTAAGGAGCAGGAAAAGGAAGTTGTATCTCCTCTTAGGGGAGAGATAGCAAAGAAACTCTGCTTCTAATGAATGAGAACTTGCTGTGCTAAACACAGCATCGATCTCATCCAATTTTAGTCCCTTGAAGGAAACCAGAATATAGCACTTTGTCAAGAATTTGCCCACCCCAATTTCACCCATACAAAAGAAACAAATTTCTCACAGTCAAAGCTTAAAACAAAGGATATTTGTACCCAGAGCTCCCAGCCACATTAGCTCGGAACTAGCCACAGGTTTGGCACTCACCTCCCATGTAGAAAGGGATTGCTCAGAGACCAAAGAGCCTGGCCTCAGCCACCACGGGAGGACGGTCCAGAGAGGCCACAGGTATGGACAGTAACCCTAAAAGACTACGTGGCCAAGGAGCCCTGCCTGGTGTGTTATTTCCTTGTCGCTATGCGCTTTTCCTTTCTGCCTTGCTTTTGAAAAGATGCAAACTTTATTTTGTTTTAAAATTAATGTATTTCCACATAACAGCTAAGAGCATTTAGGAAGCTAGCGAACAAGTAACTTTGTTCAAGAACGGCACCCAGACACAGCTGAATTCTTCACCTAGAGGGTGCACTACACACTGGAACAGGCCGTCTCAGGACAAAAGAGAAGCACGTGGCTGCTGACAGGCACATAGCAGTTGGTCTGAAATAAAGTCTGAATATTCATCCTTCATACTCCCCCCTCACTGCTGTTTTGGACTTTGCAGAGAATTTCTGTTTATCTATACACATATTTGAACCTGGAACAGACTGCGGGCCTTCCATCTCACACCACCAGCTGTAGCTGTCAATTAACACAGCTTAACACGAGAATACTACCCTACCCACCCCCTGCCTCTGCTCCTACAGAGCATGCTTGGAGCTGTGAGAAAATCTCCATGTTTATACCTCAGCAAGGCACTTCAGTTTCCTAACTGCAAAGCCATAGGCAGTGTCGGGAAAATACAGAGTGGCTGTGGCGAGGGCCGCAAAGAGCCAGTCTCCATGGGGCATAAGAGGCAGATGTCTCTGCCTTCATAATTAAATATTCTTCTACTTCTCAGCTGCTTTTCATTCTGAAATTGGAAGTGAATGTAGTGGAGGAAGAAGGCATCTTCACCTTTCATCCTTATAGTGAGTTTCTTCTAAGACAACCTGAGCCATTCCGGTCACTGTCTTTTCCCCTTTAAAACCAGAATATCTTGTCTAAAACTCTTAAGCTCAAGAGTCTGAGGCAGGGGAATTGCTAGTTTGAAGCCAGATCGGACCACAAAGCAAGACCCCCATCTAAAAATAATAGTAGTCGTTCAGTAATGAATAAAAGCAAACCAATGCACGAGTCAGAACTGATTATTTTGGTGCCGTGGATTAGCTTGTGTGAGACAGTCATGCCCCTCCATAACCCCGTGTGTGTTCCTGGTTGTTTGTCTATTGACCCATTCTAGGATTTATTACTCCTGTCTGACCTGCCCACTTTTCCTTTCCACGTCCTTTACTCTGGGCACCTACTGGCCCTGGTTTGTGTCCTTCCATGCCCCTGTTCTATCCTGGGGTCTCCTCTGTCTGACTCTTCACCCACAGTTTTTTTACTTGTCTGCTTCATACATCTAAATGGGGACACACACACATTTGTGTGCTTGACATGATCCCTCACACATAGAGTGTACTCAGTAAGTTTGTTTGTTTAAAACAGCTGAACAGTTCAGCCACAATTTAAGATGAGGTTCACATCCTATCTGTATCAGAATTTGCCTGAGTGTGTTAAAAGCCATAAGCAGCCTCGATATTCTCCATGGTGTCCCAAATTTGCCTTTTGTTGATTAGCTAGCTGCATCAGCACTGATATAATAAAAACACATTGGTATTTATCAAACATTTCAGATGACATTTTAGATAAAATTTTGATTAGTGAAGTACTATGAATCTATTCATTTTAAGTTGTGTTTTATTTTTTAGTTTAATGTCTACCTGGAATTTTGCTTTTGCTTTCTTGTAAACCAACATTGGTTAATGCTAATTAAACCACACTGTTTAATTCATAGACTGCCTGATGATTTTGTGGGCTGTGACAGTCTAGTATTTTTGGTTTTTGTTTGTTTATTTGTCTGTTTCTTAGCCAAACTGAAAGAACTGGGGAGCATGTTCCTCATGGGGTTGGTGCACAGGTGTGGATGGAAGACGTTCTCATTTTGCCCTCAGAGAAATAATTACCTGAAAAAGCAAAACTCATTTTTGGATTTTTTGATGCAATCAAAGCAGGCTTTTAAATATACTTTGATCCATTCCTTTGACAAACATTTTAATTTTTGTTTTTGTTTTGATTTTGGTTTTTTGAGACAGGGTTTCTCTGTGTAACAGTTCTGGCTGTCCTGGAACTTGCTTTGTAGACCAGGCTGGCCCCAAATTCACAGAGATCCACCTGCCTCTGCCTCCTGAGTTCTGGGATTAGAGGTGTGCGCCACCATGCCGAGCCAGCATTTTAATTTCTCTATTAAGTGATTGTGACCTGGTACTATACAGTAAACTGCTATCTAACCAGAGCAAGCATCTCATTAGCTCTTTGCTCCTCTATAGTCCCCGCTGTCCCCTAGATATAAGGGTGCAGGCATAAATAGCAGCCAGTCCTTTAAAAGCTTCATTTAGTCCATGAAAGGAATGGGGGGGGGCAGGAGAGCCCTGTTACACTTAGTTAACAAAACTATAATTTCTGTAATCTAAATAACAGGTTGCAATCACTTTATAGCATCAATAAGTCATAAAAATATTTTATTAGACATGATTTTTACAAGTAGTCTCTAGCCCTGAATTGTAAAGTGGTTGTCCTAATCTTTATTACCTTCCTGTCCTTGATTAAAATACTGTTAAATGAATACCAGGGTCAGCCATTTCCTCGTGCCCTAATTGAAAGACTGTCTGCTGAGACTCTCTTCCCATCTTGACTTTATCACCTGAGTCACTTTAAGTGCCTCGGGTTCCACACTTGCCAGTGTTCTGCTGGCACAGGGTAGTTATAGAAATAAAGCCATCCTTAGGCAAAGCAGTTGTTTTTTGGCTTAGGTTATTCTAGCTTTTTCAGAGTTTGTGGGATAGACAGGTGTTCTCTTTCACGTAGATGGTGATAAAGACCCAGCTGCCGTGTAATCTGTCACCACCCTACGGTGGGAGGCCTCAAGGCCTGTGTCTGTTCATTGACAAACGCTATATCCTCCAGTCTGGAGAGTGCTTTGTTGAGTTTGTTCAAATCCAAAGCGCCAGAAAGGTCTTCTTAGCTTGACAAAACAAAAACACAGAAGACAATGTCTCCATCCTGAGTGCTTCTCATTCCAGAATGTGAAATTGTAGCTAGCACTGACATCAGCTTGACCCAAGATAGGCATGCGATTATTCAGAGAATCCCAAACAACTTTGCTTAGGCTGTTTATCTTTTGAGGAGCAAACATATCTACCTTGCCTGGAGGGCTTGTTTGGAAATGCAACAAGACATGAAAAGGGTGGCTAGGTGGTGGGGGAGACCTCGTGGAGGGTCTTCAGCATCTAAAAGTGAACGGCATGTGCTTTTCTAGTTCCCAGCCCGTAAGTATGACCTGCCTGCTACCTGTCTCCTTTGGGGGCACCAGTCACAAGTGAGTCTGATATTCCGAGGGCCAATTGGTACCCGAGCATCTTACAGCATCCTAAGTACACCTCCGCCCCATCTCCTTTCTGGTGGCACACCATCCCCTTGCCGCCGCGGCGTTTCTTCTGTTCTGCCTGTGCACATCAGATGCCCTCCAGGATGAATGGCATTCGCCTGGTAAATCAGACTCTCATAGCATCTGATTTTCTGTTTCTACAGCTGATCTCTGTTGCTATGCAAACATTTTGCATGCTACACTCTACATAGGGGAAAGCTGCTAATTAGATCATAATGCACATTGCGTACAACAGGTGCTCTAGTGTGAATGAAAAGTCTTCAGAGTCAAAGCTTTTCCTGAGAGTTGTAGGGGCCATCACCTTTCCCCCCACTTCTTTCCACTCTGTTTGAATGTGTTTGGGGGTATATTAGACCTCCCCCACATGAGATCCTTCCCCCAAACTAGACTTCTTCCAGCTAAGATTGCCCCATGTTGTTCCTGTGGGCATGTACCCATTCCTCATTGCCTAGCTATGGCACTTAAAAGTACATTTTCTTTTTTTTCTTTTTTAGTTTTTTTTTTTTCAAGACAGGGTTTCTCTGTGTAGCCCTGGCTGTCCTGGAACTCACTCTGTAGCTCAGGCTGGCCTCAAACTTACAGAGATCCCCCTGCCTCTGCCTCCTGAGCACTGGGATTAAAGGCATGCATCACCACCTCCTGGTTTGAAAGTACATTTTCATCTCTGTAAAATGAACGCTCTTGATAATGACAGTCGTGACTGTACATGGAACTTTCCTTTGGAGCCCAGGATACATGAGTGCTTTATAAGGTGGATACATGGTGATGGAGAATTGTCTGTATTCTGTCAATCATGTTTTAAATAAACAATGATTGGCCAGGCAGGAAGTATAGACAGGTCAACCAGACAGGAAGTAGAGGCCGGGTGATGAGAACAGGAGAATTCTGGGAAGGAGGAAGCCCATTCCTGCCAGTTCAGCCCAGACCACCGAAGAAGCAACATGTGACTTACCTGGCTGAAAGGTAACGAGCCACGTGGCTAACATAGATAAGAATAATGGGTTAATATAAACTACAAGAGCTAATAAGTAGCCTGAGCTAATGGGCCAATCAGTTTTATAACTTATGGAGATCCCTGTGTGATTTTTCTTTGAGGCTTGCCGGCTGTGGGGTACCTGGCGGAACAGAAACTCCAACAAGCAGGCCCCTCATGTTACAGATACATGCTTGATTGATAACTAAGTGAAAATAACAGACCTCAATCCTAGAAAAAATGTGAAGTACACGATTGATTACGAACCTATTTTGTCCTCATTAAAAATGGTTGTGTCTTGGTGGTAGTGTTTGTGTGGATGCACATGTATGTATGTGGTAGTTTGTGTGGATGCACATCTATGTATGTGGTAGTGTTGTGTGGGTACACATGTGTGTATGTGGTAGTGTTTGTGTGGATGCACATATATGTATGTGGTGGTGTTTGTGTGGATGCACATGTATGTTTGTGGTGGTGATTTTGTGGATGCACATGTGTGTATTGTAGTATTTGTGTGGATGTACATCTATGTATGTATGTGGTGTTTGTGTGGATACACATGTATGTATTGTGGTGGTGTTTGTGTGGGTACACATGTATGTATGTATGTGGTAGTGTTGTGTGGATACACATGTGTGCATGTGGTAGTGTTTGTGTGGATGCACATGTATGTATGTGGTAGTGTGTGGATGCACATGTATGTATGTGGTAGTGTTGTTTGGATGCACATGTATGTATGTGGTAGTGTTGTTTGGATGCACATGTATGTATGCATTTGTGGAGAAGACCGAAGACAATACTGAGCGTTTCATCTCAGGAGCCATCTACTCTCCTTTTAGGTCAGGGATGGGGTCTCTCTATGGCTTAGGACTTTCTGACTCGAGTAGACTGGCCAAGGAACTACAGGGATTCTTCCGTCTGCCCTCCTGCCTTCCGCAAGCTAGGATTTTAAGTGTAAGCCACACAGCCCACTTTTTAACGTGTATTCTAGTCCTCATGCTTTATAACACAGCTGTCTTTCTAGCCCAGAAAAGCTCAGGTGTCCCCTTTCTTAGTTGCCATTTCTACTTAGTTGCCATTTGTACATTTGTACAACTATGTGACACTTCAGCTCAGGTTAGAAGTAGATTGCTTTTCCCGTAGATGATACTTAATAAACTCTATATGAATGGGCAGATGGATATACAGATAGATGGATAATTGAAGTGGGTTTATGTCTGTCTATTGTACTTGGAGACAGCTATGTACTTTAAGATTATTGTTATTTTTCTTAATTATACAGCAGGTTTTAATGGCCATTTTATACCAAGATACCCATATCCCATTCCATTCCCTTTGCAACAACAAAAAAAACTTTACAAACATGGATGTGTTGTGTTGATATTTAATGACAGCTTATAGTTTTAGTTTACAGTTCGGGACTCTGTACAAACATGAGGCACTGTCCTAACTGCTTTACGTGCATTATCTTTTGAAACCTTGTTATTGCCCAAGGTAGAAAGGATATGAGGACAATCTGGCTGCAATATCCATTACCCCACTGACCATAGTGTCGTTGTGGCCAATCTGGCTGGTGAGATACGTGCTCCTTCTTCCCTCATCACTCCGTGTGCATCCCTCCCAAAGCTGCACGTTTCTCAAAGGGGCCAACCTTCCCCAGTAGAGAAACACTGTTCTCAGGCTGAGGGTAAGCAAGTAGCTGTTCTCCTCCAAAAGAACCTCCTCAAAGCTCTCATGGGCCAAAAAGCGGAAGCCATTCCTCTTTATCAATCAGCAAATGAGTATATAGAATTTGGTATAAGCCAAGAATGGGATAAAATTTTCATTTCTGCTATAACATGGATGAATCTTTAGACATAAACAAAATAACCCATTCACAACAGGGCAAATATTGTTCCATTTACATGAACTAGGAGTGTGTTGGTTTGAAAGAAAATGGCCCCATGGGAGTAGCACTATTAGGAGGTGTGGTCTTGATGGAAGAAGCATGTCGCTATGGGGTGCTTTGAGTTCTTTTGCTCAAGCTTCCCATAGATGACACTTACTAAATTCTGTATGAATGGACAGATGGATGGATATACAGATAGGTGGATAACTGAAGTGGGTTTATGTCTGTCTATTGTATTTGCAGTCAGACCCGACTTTAAAATTGTTGTTTCTCAGCCTGAGAGTTGGCAGTTTGAACTTGGTAAGTCTTTACCTTGGTGGGCTTTTCTATACCCACCCTATATGGTTAGCAGCACCCCTGGGATGTACCCTATGTGTGCCAGTAGTCACCACATTTCCATCTGGTTGTGACACTCAAAAGTGCTATCAGACTTGGGGAATAGAGATTCACTACCAGCCGAGAAATAGGGTTAGATTACCTATGATTTCAGAGATTTTCTCTTAGTCATTCTGTGACCAGCATATACTGTTGAATATAGTTTTGTAGCTATCAAGAACCATAGATAACTGAGCTAATTTAACATAGATTATGAGACATCCATAGGATCCATAGGATGCTAGGCTAACTGTATTAGTCAAGATTCTATAGAGGAACAGAGCCCATATAACTAACATAGATAGACAGACAGACAGACAGAAGGATGGATGGACAGACAGATAGATAGATAGATGGAGATAGAAAGTGGGCTTATTAGGCTGGCTTAGATGATACAGTCTGGATAGTCCCAACAATGGCTGTTTAACACCAAGGAAACCACAAATCTGGTAGCTGTGGTCCACCAAGCTAGATGCTACAACAGTTCCAATCTGATGCTGAAGACCCAGAGGAATCTTGGAGAGCCAATGTTCTCCAGTCCACAATAGAAGCCTGACGCTGGGTCAGCCACGGCATGTAGCAGTGGTAGCCACAGAGTAGATAAACGGGCCAACTAGAGGGAAGATAAGCAACCAAAAGCAAGTCTTTCTTCCATTTTCCTGGAAGATGGCTTAAAGATAACTGGGCTGTCTCTGGAAGATGCTGCCCACATTTAGGGGTGATCTTCCTACTCCAGATAATCAGATGAGGGCCCAGAGGCTTGCCTTGAGTTGATTCCAGATCCAGGTAAACTGACAACCAAGCCACCTCACTGACTGGCTGGGCTTTTCCTGAGTACTATTTTGTCACAGTCCTTTAGCGTTCAGGAAGACCTGAGTGTATGTGAAGACACAGCAGGAGAGGAGGAACTATGCCTCAAGGATCTCAAAAAATCAAATGGTGTGTGTGTGTCTCTAAATAATATTACCTCTGCACAAGAAATGTCCCTCAGTATTTAATGTTTTTTCATAACAGAGTTCAGTAATGTGCTTCTTAAGAAAGAGGATACATTCTGAAATATGCCTTCGCCGGCAATTTTGTTGTTATAGAAACAACGGTGTACTTCCCTACAGCTGAGCGGTCCAGCCTGCTATTCCTAGGTTATGAACCTATTGATCTGGTGCTATTGAATACTACAGGCAACTGTAACACACTGTATTGATATCTAAACATTCTGAGCATCAAAGGTGTACATTAAAAATAGGGCATTAGACACTTCTTTGTCAAAAACAAAAAAAGACACACTATACTGGAGCCTTTACCACAGTGGTACAGGCCTGGGAGTTGCCATAGATGAGCCAGTGAGTAGCAAAGTGTGACCATGAAAGTGAGGCCTAACTGCACTGCTGTGCACTTGAAAAACAGTGCACACTTAGGGCACACTAAAGTTATTTTTAAAACATTTTCGTCAATAACAAATGAACCTTAGCTCTTTGTGGCTTATGTATTTGTAAACTTAAAAACTGTGTCCTGCCCCTTAGTAGGATACCAACATCTTTTTCTAGAATCCATCCTGAAGGACTTGCCTATGGCTCTTTTACAGATAGCTTCTATACACTGTAAAATAATGATTAAAGATATCACATGTAAACCAGTGGCAATCACTTATCGTCAAGTATTATGTTCTGTACCTGTGTGAGCCACACTTTCGCGTAGCAGGCAGTGCGGTCCAGTTATTTCCGCTAGCACTGCCAACAGCGTCATGAATAGCACTTGAGAGCCACCAGGAAGCAGGAAGCTTCCTGCCTTGCGCAGGCCCACTGTGATGTATGTGTTTTGCTGTTGGCTCAAATGTTATATGTTGCAAAGCTCTTATTTAAATGAAAACTTTGGGGAAGGGGTAATAATGAAAGCCAAGAAACACTTCTGTAGCTTAGAGAATTCCACAGAGCAAGGCATATTTCAGAGAAAAGGGAATGTCTTTTTTCTTAACATGTGATGACATGGGATGGCGAGTGGCTTCTGAGTCTGTGGTGGATTTCCCTGGACACTTAAACTTCACCTTTGTCAGTAACTCATCATCTTAGGCCATTTACTTTCATTCATTTGCCGTCTCATCCGCTCTTTTGGACTGTGTCTTCAACAAAGGACCCTTTCATAGTGAAGAGGTGTGCTCGCTAACGTTTCCTTTAGGAAACAAATATGATGAGAAGTATTACTTCATGGAGTAGGAAGTGTTCCCAGAAAAATAACTGTAGGATTGTTAATGATATATTTTATTAATTCTTTGAAAGCCTCATACATGCATATACTGTCTTTCGATCATATTCACCCTCCTCTCTTCCCCTAACTCCTTCAAAACTGTAAGAATTGATAGCTCTAGCTTTAGTTCCTTGACTTTGGACAAACTGTGTAGCCTTGTGGGACTAAAGTTTCTAATCTGTGAAGTGGAGATAATGTTCACTTTGTAGTATTGCAATGAGAGTTAAGAAGATATTATATTCAACCATTTAACAAAGAGTGACGAACTGAGTAAGCGGTAACACATGGCAGCTATTGGCAATCCTCTCTGAAAATACTATTTAATAAAGCAACTGTTCTCATCTCAGGTCATCAGTATATGAAGAATGCCCCACACCCATGTGATCTGAAAGGTACCACTTGAATCAGAAGTTGCTGTAGTGGGGAGCTGCGGGCTGTGTTCCTGCTGCCCAGCTCCCGGCCGCCTGGCTATGCCCCAAAATAACAACACACAAACTGTATTCTTTTAAACACTGCCTGGCCCATTAGTTCCAGTCTCTTATTGTCTAATTCTCACATCTTGATTAACCCATTTCTAATAATCTGTGTAGCACCACGAAGTGGTGTCTTACCGAGAAAGATTCAGCATGTCTGACCTGGTGGCTGGCTTCATGGCGACTGTCCCAGAGAGGAGAGGCAAGGCAATTGCCCAAGGCATCTGCCTCACTTCCCTCTTCCCAGCATTCTGTTCTGTCTACTCCACCCACCTATGTTCTAACCTATCAGGCCAAGCAGTTTCTTTATTAATTAACCAATGAAACAGCAGATAGATAGAAACACTCCTATATCAAGTTGCCTTGGGAGAAGAGGCTAGGATTCATGGGGCGTTTTCTGAAACAAGCCATGATTCTTGTGAAGCGCAAGATGCCTACAGCCCACCTAAAAGACAGTCAGGCTGAACCTGTCCCTGATGCCCCTTCTCAGAGCTAATATTGTCACCACTTAAGGCAAATCCTGCTTACCAGAATCTTCCCTGGGTAGATGATTCTTGCCATTTTTACCTTGTGAGGTCACTTGAGGAGCTCAAATCTATTCATTATTTAATACCTATTTTATGTAAGATAGACCATGATTGGATTCTTATATATACAAACTGGATGTAGCAGTTACTTTCTTCATTGGTGCAAACAGATACCTCACAAAAGCATTTTGAGGGTTTATTTTAGCAGTTCCAGGTACAGTCTATCATGGTAGTGAAAGCATGGCTGCAAGACCTTGAGGTGGCTGGTCGCATTTCATTTCGGCCAGCAAGAAGAGATGCGTGCTGCTATTCAGCTTGCTTTCTCCTTCTCATTTAGTCCAGGAATCTAGTCCATGGAGTGGTGCCAGGCACTTTTATACTGAGTCTTCCCAACTCATTTAACCCAGTCTATTGTGGAATATTAGTTTAAGATGAATTACATTCGTTTATAATGTGGAATATTTGTTTAATGACACAAAGATGTGTTTCATTCTTTTATGTTGCATTTGTTTAACTCTGTGAAGCTGTGTTACTTAGCCTTTCTAAAACTTAGCCTTTCTGGCTGGTCTAATAAAGAACTGAAAGGCAAATAGGCAGAAGAGAGGGGTAAGTGGAGAGAATAAATAGAAGGAGAAATCTGGGCTTGGGAGAGAAGAGAGAAGAAGGGGGAGGAGAAAGAAGAGGATAAGGAAAGAAGGACACCAGGGCAGCCACAACCAGCCACAGAGTAAGAAGGAAAGAAAGTAATAATAGTAATAATAATAATAATAATAATAGAGAAAAGTAAAAGCACAGAGGCAGATAGATGGGATAATTTAAGAAAAGCTGGCTAGAAACAAGCCAAGCTAAGGCTGGCCATTCATAAGTAAGAATAAGTCTCCATATATTTATTAGGGAGCTGGGTGGCAGGTTACCAAAGAGTCTAGAAACTCCATCAGAGGCATACCCCAAGATTTGTCTTCTAAGTCATTCTAGAGCCTATAAATTTGACTATATTCACCTTCTCAGTGAACATCTGCACATTTTGTCAACTGGCCATGATGCCCTCTTATAGGAAATTCTGTTTGGCTCAGTAAACATTGCAAACATTAGGGACAAACATTCACTATTTTTTGTCATTTTCCAAAGTACATCAACTGAGAATGTAAATTAAATATTCTGCTGCTTGATGTCCTTCAGAGAGTAGGAGCTCACTGTTGCCCAGGTGTCTCAAGTGGGTAGTTAGGAAAGAGAATTAGCTATACTCCTGTTGTCTATTGGTTTTAGATAAATTATTCAGAGGATAGTTGGTTACTATCATGGTTGGACAGAATTATTATTATTATTATTATTATTATTATTATTATTATTATTATTATTGCCAGTTATGTTTGGTTCTATCCTAGGTCTCTGGGCAGTCCTGCCTCTGGTTCCTGGTCATCCAGACTATATCAGGCATGGACTCCCTCTCGTAGCAGGGGTCTTTAGTTGGACCAGTCATTGGTTGACCACCCCCATAAGTTTTGTGGCACCATGGTGTAGGACAATTCTATATTCTGTCAATTATATTTTAAATAAACACTGATTGGCCGGTAGCCAGGCAGGAAGTATAGGTGGGAAAACCAGACAGGAAGTAGTAGAGGAAGGGCAATGAGAACAGGAGTATTTTGGGAAGAAGGAAGCACTTTCTGCTGTCCTGTCTCAACCACCTAAGAAGCAAGATGTGACCTACCCCACCAAAAAAGGTACCGAGCCATGTGGCTATCATATACTAGAATAATGGGCTGGTATAAGTTATAAGAGCTAATACAAAGCCTGAGCTAATGGGCCAATCAGTTTATATCTAATGTAGACTTCTGTGTGATTCTTTGGGGCTAAACAGCTATGGGAACTGGGCAGGACAGACACCTCAACAAGCAGAACCTCATGTTACAAGTCCCTGTCATGGCATGGGTCTTTAGTTGGACCAGTCATTGGTTGACCACTCCCATAAGTTTTGTGGCACCATTGCCAGCACAGATTGTAGGCAGGACAGTTGTAAATATAAGGTTTTGTGACTGGATTGATGGCCCAGTCACACTGCTAGTAGCCTTGCCTGCTTATAAAAGATGACCAATCTGGGCTCTGTATCCCTGATTACTAGGAGACTTTGCTAGAGTCACCCTCATAGATTCCAGGGGGTTTCTACTCTACTGGGTTTCTACATTGCCCCCAATGCCTGCAAAGTCCTAATCCTCTCTCCCAGTCCTCTCTCCCTCCCCCCTCACTTCTCCCCCTAAGACCCTCCTACCCCATCCCCACCTGCCCTCAGTCCACCCACAAAATCTGTTCTATTTCCCCTTCCATGTGTCCCCCTTGAGCCCTCCTTCTTACTTTGCCTCCCTGGGTCTGTGGATTGTAGCATGATTTTACATGCTACAATTTACTTTACAGCTAATGCCCATTCATAAGTGAGTACATACCATGTTTGTCTTTCTGGGTCTAAGTACCTCACTCAGGATGATCTTTTTTCTAGTTCCATCCATTTGCCTGCAAATTTCATGATGTTATTGTTTCTAAGAGCTAAGCAATACTCCATTGTGTAAATGTACCACATTTCTTTTTAATCCATTCTTCGGTTGAGAGACATTTAGGTTGTTTCCAGTTTCTGGCTATTATGAATAAAGCCAAAATGAATATGGTTGAGAAAGTGTCCTTGTGGTAGGACACAGTATCCTTTGTGTATGTGCCCAAGAGAGTGGTGTACCTTAGTCTTGAAGTAGGTCGATTCTCAATTTTCTGAGGAACTGACATATTGATTTCCACAGTGGTTGTGTAAGTTTTCACTCATACCAGTAATGGAGGAGAGTTCCCCTTGCTCTACATCCTTGCCACTATGAGCTGTCACTTGTGTTATTGATCTTAACCATCTTAACAGTTTTAAGATGGAATCTCAGAGTTCTTTTGATTTGCATTTTCCTGATGGCTAAGGATCTTACTTTGTTTCTTAGCTATTTGAGAATCCTCTGTTGAGAATTCTCTGTTTAGGTCTATACTCCATTTTTAATTGGTTTGGTTTGTTGATGTCTAGTTTCTTGAGTTATTTATATATTTTGGATATTGGCCCTCTGTCATGTTTGGAGTGGGTGAAAAATTTTCCCATTCTATAGGCTGCAATTTTGTCCTATTGAAGGTGTCCTTTGCTTTACAAGAGTTTGTCAGTTTTATGAGGTGCCATTTATTAATTGTTGATGTCAATGCCTGTGCTACTAATGTTCTGTTCAGGAACATGTCTGCTGTGCTAATGTATTCAGTGTATGTGGATTTATGTTGAAGTCTTTGATCCACAGACTTGCAGGGTGATATAGATATGGATCTATTTGCATTCTTCTACATGTAGACATTCAGTTAGACCAGCACCATTTGTTGAAGATTCTTTATTTTTCTATTGTGAATTTTTGGCTTCTTTATCAAAAATTAGGTATCCATAGATGTGTGAATATACATCTGGGCCTTAGATTCAATTCCATTGATTAACTTGTCTGTTTTTAATGCCGATACCATGTGATTCCATTAATTAGCCTGTTTTTTAAGCCAATATATGGGATTCCTTTGATCAGCCTGTCTGTTTTTCTGCCAATACCGTGTAGTTTTTATTACTATAGCTCTGTAGCCCAGCTTGAAATTAGGGATGATGATTCCTCTGGAATTTTTTTTTAATTTATTTATTTATTAAACATTTCCACCTCCTCTCCTCCTCCCACTTCCCTCCCACTCCCTCCACTCCACCTCCACCTCCACCTCCCTCTCCAGTCCTAAGACAAGTCAGGGTTTTCTGCCCTGTGGGAAGTCCAAGGCCCTCCCCCCTCCATCCAGGTCTAGGAAGGTAAGCATCCAAACAGAATAGGCTCCCACAAAGCCTGACTTCCTTGCTCATGTTCTCCCTCCTTCTGCTCTTCATCTGGACCTTGGGAGCTCAGTCCAGTGCTCCAATGTGGGTCTCTGTCACTATCTCCATCCATCGGCAGATGAAGGTTCTATGGTGATATGCAAGATATTCATCAGTGTGGCTATTAGGCCAGTTCAGGCACCCTCTCCTCTGCTGCCCAAGGACCCTAGCTGGGGACATCTTGGACACCTGGGAATCCCTCTAGAGCCAAGTCTCTTGCCAACCCTAAAATGGCTCCCTTAATTAAGATATCTTTTTCCCTGCTCCCATATCCACCCTTCCTCCATCCCAACCATCCCATTCCCCCAAACTCTCCCCAATCCTCCCCTTCTCCCTTCTGTCTCCCCATCTCCCCTTTCTCCCCACCCAACCCCCTCCCCCGTGCTCTCAACTTTTGCCCAGCGATTTTGTCTACTTCCAATATCCAGGAGGATAAATATATGTTTTTCTTTGGGTTCACCTTCTTATTTAGCTTCTCTAGGATCACGAATTATAGGCTCAATGTCCTTTGTTTAAGGCTAGAATCCACTTATGAGTGAGTACATACCATATTCCTCTTTTTGGGTCTGGGTTTTCTCACTCAGTAAAGTGTTTTCTATTTCCATCCATTTGCATGCAAAATTCAAGATGTCTTTGTTTTTTACCGCTGAGTAGAACTCTAAAGTGTATACGTGCCACACCTTCTTTATCCATTCTTCTATTGAGGGTCACCTAGGTTGTTTCCAGGTTCTGGCTATTACAAATAGTGCTGCTATGAACATAGTTGAACAAATGCTTTTGTAGTATGATTAGGCATCTTTGGGGTATATTCCCAAGAGTGGAATTGCTGGATCCTGAGGTAGGTTGACTCCAAGTTTCCTGAGAAACCACCACACTGATTTCCAAAGTTGGTTGCACAAGTTTGCATTCCCACCAGCAATGGATGAGTGTCCCCCTTAGCCCATATTCTCTCCAGCAAAGGCTATCATTGGGGTTTTTGATTTTAGCCATTCTGACAGGAGTATGATGGTATCTCAGAGTGGTTTTGGTTTGCATTTCCCTGATCGCTAAGGAGGTTGAGCATGACCTTAAGTGTCTTTTGGCCATTTGAACTTCTTCTGTTGAGAATTCTCTGTTCAGTTCAGTACCCCATTTTTTTTTTTGTTGAAATCCAGTTTTAATCAGTGGTGGTTTGATAGGATGCAGAGGGTTATTTCAATTTTCTTGTAACTGTTGAGACTTGCTTTATAACTGAGTCTGTGGTCAGTTTTGGAGAATGTTCTTGAGTGTTGAAAATAAGCTATATTCTTTTGTGTTTTGGTGAAATGATCTATAGCTATCTGGTAGGTCCATTTGGTTTATAATGTCTGTTGGTTCCAATATTTCTGTTGAGTTTTTGTCTGGATGCCCTGTCCATTGGTGAAAGTGGAGTATTGAAGTCTCCCACTACAATGTGTGAGGGCCAGTGTGTTTTAAGCTTTAGTAGTGTTTCCTTTACAAATGTGGGTGCCCTTGTGTTTGGAGCATAGATATTAAGAATTCAAAGATCATCTTGCTGGATCTTTCCTTTGACTTCCATGAAGTGTTATTTCCTGTCTCTTTTGATTAAATTTGAAATCTGTTTTGTTAGATATGAGAACGACTATGCCAACTTGTTTTTTAGGTCCATTTGCTTTGAAAATCTTTTTTTCAGCCCTTTACTCTGAGGTAATGTCTATCTTTGATGTTGAATTGTGTTTCTCATATACAGCAGAAGGATGGATCCTGTTTTCTCATCTCTTAGTCTCATCTCATTCTGTTAGTCTGTGTCTTCTTATTGGGAAACTGAGTCCATTGATACTGTGGAATATCAATGACCAATGATTGCTAATTCCTGTTATTTCATTGTTGGTGGTGATAGGGTGTGTGTGTGTGTGTGTGTGTGTTCCTTCTTTTGATTTTGATTTCTTATTTGCTATGTTTTTCGAGGTGTAGTTAATCTTGAGTTGGAGTTTTCCTTCTAGTATCTTCTTTAGGGTTGGATTTTCAGATAGGAATTGTTGAAATTTGCCTTTATCATGGCATATCTTGTTTTCTCCATCTACGGTAATTGAAGGTTTTCCTGGGTATAACAGTCTGGGCTGGCATCTGTGCTCTCTGAATCTGCAGGTCACCTCTCATCTCTCCAGGCCCTTCTGACTTTTAGAGTCTTCATGGAACAGCCAGGAATAATACTAATCAGTCTGCCTTTATATGTTACTTGACCTTGTTCCCTTGTAGCTTTTCATATTCTTTCTTTGTTCTGTATGTTTAGTGTTTTGATTACTATGTGGTGAAGGGGCTTTCTTTTCTAATCCAGTCTATTTGGTGTTCTGTAAGCTTCTTGTACCTTAATTGGAATGCCCTTAGGAAAATTTCTTCTATGATTTTGTTAAGAATAGTTTCTAGGCCTTTGAGCTGGAATTCTTCTTCAGTTCCTATTATTCTTAGGTTTGGTCTTTATTTCATAGTGTTCCAGATTTCCTGGGTGTTTTATGTCAGGATTTTTTTTCATATTTAATATTTCCTTCCACTGATGTATCAATTTCTTCTGTTGTATCTTTTATACCTGAAATTCTCTCTTCCATCTCTTGTGTTCTATTGGTAATGATTTGCATCTGTAGTTCCTGTTCACTTACTAGATTTTCATCTCCAGGATTCCCTCAGTTTGTGTTTTCTTTGTTGCTTCTGTTTCCATTTTCAGGTCTTGAACAGTTTTATTCATTTTGTTCACCTGTTAGTTGTTTGTTTTCTATCTTGGCTTTCTTTAAGGGATCTATTTATTTCCTCTGTTTGTTTGTGTTTTCCTTGAAGAATATATTCATTTCTTCTTTAAGGACCTGTATCATCTTTACAAAGTTGAATTTATAGTTATTTTTTGTACTTCATTTGTGCTGGATATTTAGGGCTTGGTATAGTATAACCGGGCTCTGGTGCCCTGGCTGTTGTTGATTGTGCTCTTATGCTGCCTCTAGGCATTTGCGTTTGAAGTAATTATAGGCTTATGTGACAATTTCTGAGTTTGTCTTTGTTGGGTGGGTGTTCCCCCCCCCACACAGGTTTCTACTTGCTTTCTGGTCTTCTGACCCAGGTTTCTGGTAGTCTTCTGATCTAGTAGGGTGCCTCTGCTGTGGTTCTGGTGGCATGCATGACCTCTGGGGTTCTAAGTGCTGGTGTTGCCCATGAAGTTTTGGGGAACTGCCATGTCCTCTGGTAAAGCAGAGGGCTTCTGCTGGAGTTGTAGGCCAGTGTCCCAACTCTTAAATATATGTGAGGTATTAATGTTAAGGATATATAAGACAATTATCCATAGTTTCATTTTATATTTCTGACTTAGATTTTTCCAGCTGTCAAGCAAATGGCTCACAAAATATATCCATCACTTCCTTAATAATGGCTGTGGTTTAAAAGTAACTACAATTTACTATGAAGGAGCATATTCTAGACGAAATTTTGGCTGAGGTACTGCTGATAATTCTAACACATGAAGAATCATGAGACCATTTTACCTTGTCCGTAGCTAGGCATGGAATTCGTGTCTTCTCTGCTGCTGTACCAAACCCCACCCTGGCTTGGATGTTACACAGAAACAAGTATTTGACTTGAAGCTATTGCAACTGCTGCTGATTGAGCTTGGCTATCTCACTGATCTTTACCCACCTTCTCAAACACATCATGTATTCATACAGATAGAAATCTTCCCAAACAGGTCCCTTCCCATCAACTAAATTCATTTGTCACCCCCACCCCATTACCTGCGATAGTATTGATTTTATCATACGTCAGCTTTGCTTAACTGTAGGAATGGAATTGTACAAATATAAAGTTAAAGGCACAAAAGTTGTGAAATGCCAAGCTAAAGCTCTCCTGCCAACAATAAATCCCCCATGGCCCTCTCTGCACACCACATTGATTTAATGGCTCAACTAACCTTTCTGCACACCACATTGCCTAGTTAATAGCTCGGCTCAGCACCCTCCGTTCTTTACAGGAAACTGTTAATTATGGTTTCCTGGTTTTGCGTGGTTGTGTTCAAGTGTTTCTTTCACTTTGAAATACCTGGTTCATTTCGTTCTTTATTTTGTACCTCTTCGTGAAGCACCAGATGATGTAGTTGAGGAGGAAAATGGTCCCAAACTGAAAATGTCCTAAGGCTTAATTCCCTCAGATTCAGGGTTCGAACTCGTCTACATTACAAACATGTCCCACCACAGCCATGGTGCATTTTATCACTAGGGTAATTTAATGACTCGTTCCTGTCTTCAACACACCTTGCAAAGACATGATAAACGTCTCCCCGTAACCCTTCCCTTGGTGACAGCAAATTCCCCACAGCGTTTCCTGATGAGTGCCGAGGACTCTGACACTGAGCGTCTCTCTGTTCAGAATTCTTTCCAGAGGCTGCCCCATGTGCAGAGCTGGCTGAGAAGGACTTGGACAGCCACGCTCAGAGCTGGAAGTCCCAAAAGAATAGCTGGGCAGGGAGTAGCGAGAGGCCAGCGCTGTGGTTAATTTCATGCTCATCTGGCTTGCCTCTTAGACTCTAGCCTCAGCCCAGAGATGCTCTGGCAGGAGTGGGAGGCAGCTGGGCGGATCAAGAAAGGCCGTTTGTCCCAGTCATTCTACAGCAGGTGTTATTTGGAGGAACAGATGCAAATAGACAGGCTTGACTTCCATCTAATGCAGAATGGGTTTAATATCCCAAGGCTTTGCCTCAGGTTAGAACACTTCAAGTAATTGTTTAGAAGTTTTAGAACTGTGTATAACTTCACCTTTTTGAAGCTGTAAAGGGAAATCCATATTTCCTCCCCCCAAATAAACCATTTAACTTGCATTTTAATGCATAATACCAAATACCCTTTCCCCTACTTCCCTCATTCCCTTCTTTTCTTTCTTCTCTAAATAAAGGTTATCACTAAGAACATTAACAAGGGAGACTCTGGGAGATGCTTAGCCTTGCAGCAAGGGAACCTGATTTTGATCCACAGAAACCAAGTTTTATCATCCAGCTGTGGTGACACACAGCTGTAACCCCAGCCCTAGGCAGGCCTTTGGGGCTTGCTGGCCAGTCAGCCTAACTTACTCAGAAAGCCCCAGGCCAGCAAGAGGCCTGGTTAGAAAGCAAGGTAGGCAGCTTCTGAAGAGCAAGACTCAAGGGTGATCCCGTGTACACACAAGCATGCACAGACGTGTCCACACGCAAGAATACAAACAACACAAAAAAGAATGTTAATAAGAAAAGCATGGGAAACAACCCCAATCTATCTGTATGTGCTGTTAAAAACAAACATGTGATGTTTTCATCCCTTCTGGGGGTGGGAGTGTGTCTAGGATGGTGTGGAAAACTTCAGTTTTAAAAACAGTATCCTATGTAATCCAAAGGGGAAATTAATTTTTCGCTTTGAAGATGTTCACTAGCACAAGCACCAAAATAATGAATATTTGAGTCTCAGGTGTAGAAGCCATTCTCCCTGTCCTGACTTTAGACTCTGCCTTGGGAGACCTTTAAGAAGGACATTTTCCAAAAGCAATTAGAAACAGGATTTTGTTGTCTTAGGCACCAACTTATAACAATTGTGGAAATGTCCAATCTCCCTAAAATGTGAAGTTAGCAGTGTTTTTGAAAACAGTAACAGCGACACAGACAGTCTGAAGTGCAGACTGTTGACGCGTTGATGGTGGGTGGCGCGATCTGCAGCCCTCCGGGAAGGCCGCTCTGAGCACCCACACACCACAGACAAAGACAAGCTCCTAGGGCTGGGCTTTGGAAACGTAGGGCTCCCCTCAGGGCAGTGAAATAGATCTAAATTATTTTAGTCTTAAACTTCACTGTAGGCTTTGAAATAGGTGTAATTTGAATGATTCGTTTTCTATGATGTCCTGTATTACAGTATGAATGCCTTAAGTCTGAAATGTAAAGTCCCGAGCAAGCCCTACGTAATCACTTTCTGAAACGCGGGAAGGTGACTTAAAGAATCTATTAAACAGATCTGACTGCTAAAACTGCCCTCGTGCATGCTCTCCTGGCTTTTAAGGGATGGCACAAGCTCTGCTCCTCCAAGTTCATCCTTAACTGGAGAGATGGTTCAGTGGGTAAAGCACTTACCAACACATGCAACCTGAGTTTAAATCATCAGGACTCAAGTGAAGACAGATACTGTCACACATGTCTGTAATCCCAGCGTTTCTGTGGAGAGAGAGGTGGAAACAGGAGGCTCGGTGGGAGGGCCAACACCCGGACTTGTTCCCTGACCAGCATGTATCGAAGCACACACACCCTGAAAGGTGCACACTTGGGTTCACACACAACTGTGTGTATAAACACACATTGCACCAAACAAGCATTCACTGTTTGTGGTCTGCTCGTGGTCTTCAGCACTAACAGCATATGCAGCTATGCCATAAAGACCTCAGCTTTTAAGGATTTTCAAAAAGAAAATCCCCAAGCACAAGGCTGTTTTTGACTGAAGCAGTGTTTGCCTCTGAGAAGTAGTTCTAGGTGCTGGGTGTTTATGGGGGTACAGCTGATATTTTTGAAGTGGGTGGGTATCAAAACCTGAGTGGGTGACAAAAATCAAAGCAAAAAAGAGCAAGTAAGTAATTATTTTCCTTATATATTAACATAGAAATGATTATAAACACTAAAATGTCCTTGAACAGTTTACTTAGTAAAAAATAATCTTTGAAAATTTTCAAAATGAGATATTTATGGCCAAGATATCATGAAAGAACTTTTGGAAACTTTTGATCTTCAGAAAAAGATGTGTGTGTGTGTGTGTGTGTGTGTGTGTGTGAGAGAGAGAAAGAAAAAGAGAAAGAGAGAGAGAGAGAGAGAGAGAGAGAGTGAGGATAGTGGTAGTGGTGGTGTGTGTGAGAGCGTGTGTGTGGCAGTGTGTGTGTGTGTATGTGGTGTGTGAGTGTGTGTGTATGTGTGTGTAAAATGAAGTTTAAATGTTGTCAATTTAACTTTGACAGTACATCTAACCGAAACAAAAGAGATAATATCAGAGATTAATTAAGAAACCCTCAGGGGCTTCTAACAGCTACTTATAATTTTGAGTGTACCTGTTTGTAATCCTTTCCCCTCAGAGTCCCTGATAGCATGATTGTTTATGTTGAAAGGCTGCTGGACAGACTGTTACCCCTCTCTGAGTTCCCCCCCTCCCGGACTTTATGATTAGCATGTTCTTGGCGCTGTGAACATTGGTAGATTTCTTAGAGGGCCGCTGTTGAAAACTGTTCCTAAGAAATATTCATGTTCTCTTACCAGGGTAACCACATAAGTTACAATTTTACGCTTGAGTTACTTCAATGAAAAGATTACTTAATTTAGTCATTTTAAAAATGAAAATACAGTTGGTCTGAGAGTAGTGGTGTTTAAAAATGAAAATACAAAAATAATTACAGAGACTTCATCCTTTAAATCATGACAGGATGCCATGTGCTGATGTTAGATCAAGTATGTTATTTGTTGAGCTTCACAGATTAAGAATTGAACTTCTAATTCCCAAAGCAGTGGCAGACAAGACCCTGTCTGATGAAAACTAATTAGGTCTGAAATCCTGAATAAAACATTTTAGTCTGTTCCTAGGCTTCCAGGAAGTGAGTAAAATCATCTCAAAGTCCAGATGTCTGCCTCAAAGAAAGAAAGAAATGGGATCAGATAGGGCCAGTGTTAGACTTTGGAGCTTGAACAGGTAAGTGGGCTGAGCAAAGAGCACGAGAGAGCAGCCGTGCTGCAATGTGGAGATGGGCCGAGCACTCTAAACTGCAATGGAGATACTGACCCCAGAGTCAACAGCAAGGAAAGAAAACTGGAACTGACACTCAAAGAGAGCTACCGTAGTCCCAAACTGATGTCTTCCCAGCAACTAGCCTAATTTCCCGTAGCAAACCACTCATAAGATATCCTACTGGATTCCGCGCACATAATTAGTCAGTTGACAGAACACAGTAAAGGCCAGTAAGCCCTTGAGAAAGAAAGCCATCTGTATTAGAATCGCCACAGAGGGAAGAACTGCTCATGAACTACTTAGAAATGTTTAAAATTAAAATAAAGAGCAAGCAACAGAAGACTATCAGGAATGACTAATAGTTACCTGTTAACAATCACTAAGTAGATTGCCCTAATAGCAAATATGGATTGGAGACAGCGAAACACAACCCTGAAGAGGGAAGTAATGACCTTGGAAATAGAAGTGAATTAAACAGAGGAAGAAGAAAAGAAAGGGAGGGCTTTAAAATATAGAAAATATGAGTTGTTTCGAATATTGAGGAGCAAATGAGAAGTTCTGTCCTATATCAGATGAGAGAGAACACCGGGAAGGAAACTCAGGAGAAAGTGAGGGTAGGTAGGCTCCTTTCCCGGATGCTGAAGCTGTGAGTCTGCTGGGGAAAGTGTAGTATGGCCAAGAAGGATAAATAAAAAGAAAACCAGTGCCTCGCTATTAAATAGGAACTCTGTAGAAAGACAACAGCAATTTAAAAACAGTCTGGTAGAAAAAAGATCACAGACGAAAAAATAATCACTTGGTGTGCAGGGAAAATAAAAAGTCATGGGATATTATACTTAGGGCTGGAGAGCGACTAACTGCTGCCTATCAAGCATGAAGGTAAGAAAGGTATTTCTAGTTATATAAAGGATGAGCTTATCAAAACACTTGCACAATAGTGGTATTAAATCTGAGTGCACGTCTTAGAAAGATGGTATGTTCTGATGGCAATTTAAGATAAAAGGAGTCAGTAGCAAAGTGTTTTAGAAAGTCTCATCTGTTGCAAATAATGCTTTTTTTCCTCTAAGGGATCCATTTAAAAATCATAGTATTTTTAAATAAAAGAACAAGAATGGTGGCCACACCTTTAATCACAGCACTTTGTGAGCAGAAACAGGCAGATTCCTGAACTCAAGGCCAGCCTGGTCTACAGAGAGAGCTCCAGGACAGCCAGGGCTGCCCAGAGAAGCCCTGTCTCAAAAAACCTATATATATATATATATATATATATATATATATATATATATATATATATATATTGATGATAGAAGATATACTATGTTATACTAGTTTCTCTTGATGAGATAAAATACTCTGGAAAAAAAAAGGTGTTTATTTTCACATGCAATTTAAGGTTAAAGGCCATTATGAAGGAAAAATGAAGGCAACAGGGGTTTGAAGCAGCCAGGCCCCTCACAGTCAGGGGTAGAGAGACAAATGCTGCTTGCTTAGTGTTCATAAACACCGGGCTGTGCCAAACCAGAGTCTATAGTCAGGGGTCAAGACAGTCCCCACAGACCCGAGCAGAGACCGGCCTTGCGTAGACAGCGTCTGCTGAGACTCTTCCCAGGCAATTCTGGGTGATGTCAAGGCGACACAACTGACCGTCACGCATAGAATCCCATAGGTGGAATTTTCAAATCATTCAGCAGCTAATTTCTGTCTTCTAAAGATTATGTCTAAAGCAATGTTTTCGTGGAGCTTTGCTGTCCATAAATCTTTACATTAGTAAAAGTCTGAAAACCAAACTAAATGCCCGTCCTAAATCTTTACAGGAGAGAAGAGTAAACGAGAAGTGGAGACAGAGCTGTGGCGACGAGAGCGCTGTTCTACAAAAGGGAAACAAATCCAGAACGGAAGACCAATAGAAAAGTTTTCTTTTTGAAAGCTCTTAGAAAACCGACTATTCTTTTACAAGAGTTGTCGAAAAGCAAGAGTGTATAAAAGTATAAGGTCTTAAAAAGTGCACACACTGTAGAGTAGGGATTGAAAACAGAATCCTATGAATAATTTTTTCCAATATGTTTCAAAACCTAGCCAAAAATAATTCTCAGGAAAATATAACCTACCAAAATTGTTTTAAGAATTTTTAAAAACTCAAATATTCCTAAAGTAGTTAAATTTACAATCTTCTTCTAAGAACAGGCCCATATAATTTTATAGATGGAATCTTCATAGTATCCAACCACTAATTTCTATATTCTTAAAGATTTACATTGTAGGGCTGAGGAAATAGCTTAGTATAGTTCTGTATACTTGTAGTACCGTTGTGAGGTAGCGATAGGAAGATCCTTGGGCCTCATTGGCCACACAGACAGTGCCTAAGGGACGGTACCTGAGAGTCTTCTCTGGTCTCCACGTAAACACACATGCACTTGTAAATGCCTCTGCACACACACAACACACCCTCACACATTTTTATATTGTAAATAGCAAATGAAATACTCCCAAAATCAAAAATAATAGAAGTATTATGAGAGAAAAAAAATTCTAGGGTAGCTGACTTGAACTTTTGAGCCCTAACAATCATCCTCTCAGGAGCAGTGTAACAGGTGGCTACTAAATATGAAAGCAAATTCCATAACTTTTTTTGGAATAAACGTAATTCAAAGTCATCTATGACAAGATTGGCAGCCAGGTGTTGAGGCAAGAGAGAAGCTGCAGCAGGAAAACATCTGCTTCTTAAGGCTGAATTACTAAAGTAGAGTCAAGAGTGGACGACAGTTTGAACCATAGTGTTAGAACAATAGTTCTGACCAATGACAGCAGTGGGAGCTCCAGAATATAGGGAATAACTAACAGGAAAATGGGCCTGGTCTTAGTCACTATTTTGTTGCTTGGAAGAGGCACCATGACCAAAGCAACACATATGAAAGAAAACATTTAATTGAAAGCATGTGTACAGTTTGAGAAGTCAGTTCATTATCATCATAGCAGGAAGCATGGCAACACACAGGCAGAGACAGACAGACAGACAGACAGACAGACAAACTCAGGGCTTGGCATGGCATGGACTTTGAAAATCTCAAAGCCCATTCTCAATGATATGCTTCCTCCAACAAGGCCACACCTTCTAATCCTTTCAAAGAGTTCCACTCCCTGGTGACTAAGCCTTCAGTTATACGAGCCTATAAGGTCACTCTTATTCAAACCACACAGACCTAAAAGTAGAAGAGGAAGAAAATGAAAGTATGTCTTTTCTCATTGGATAAAAAAATTGATATTGTACAAAATTAAACAACATTTTTTGTGTGTTGAGGATCAAACTGCTAGTCTTCCTTGTGCTGGAAACAGAATTTTCCAAATATGCAGAATTTCTGCTTCTGTGGGGTAATGCTATCCTTGAGAGCAAATACCATGGGTTCTCAAAGCAAGACTCACCCAGAAAGCTACTCTCCACACTCCAGCCCCCAGGAAGCCATCCCAGCGATAGACAAAGCTTGGCTCAGTTCTACACAAACAGCGGAACAGTGGAATAGCACCGTGGTTCAGGGACTCAAAGTCAGCTGCAGCACAACCACAAAGCTGCCCTCCTTAGCATGCTGGGAGCTGCATGCCCAGAAATTGCACACAAAGCAGCTCACACAAATAGAAGAGAGCCCATGCAAAGTGGGGTAGAAAGCCCCTGCCATATTTACTGCCATATATAAGCAATCCTGCAACTTCAATGCCTTCTGCTTTTCTGTACTAGAAACGTGCTTTTCTCTCTACTCCAAACCTAAGGGAGATCCTTTCACCACCCAGTCCCATCTTCTGCTGCATTAGCAATGCAAATACTAAAAAGACAAATGGAAAATAAATTTATGTAAAACCCACATTTAATATGAAATAACTTTTTAAGTCTTTAGTTTTTAGCTTTAACTGTGTGTCTATGTGCCTGAGTGTGTGTGGGCTTATGTTTTTATAGGAGGGTTGGCATCTCTGCATCATTAGAAGATCCCTGTACCATAACAGATGTGCACATGTCTATTTCTTAACACACCCGGGGAAATGGCACGCTCTGGGTTAAGAGCCGCTGCTCTAACCACACGTTTTTCTCTTAAATTTAAAAAAATGTGAGAGAATTCGAATCCTTTGGTTTAAAAGTCTCAAAGGGGATTTACCTGAAAGTCATTTGGTTCCATGCTGGGGTCCTGCTCTTCTATTAAACCAAATTACAGTAAGTTTAGTACAGAATAAGCCTTCTTGTCTGCTGCAACAATTTTTATTAATGGCATATTTGTTGAAATGAGGAAGCTAAAGAATATAGCTAGCCATTAGTGTGTGTTTAACTTTGGCGACTTGCATGGAGCAATATTTTAATATTTTAAGCATCTTAGGCACAGAGTTCTGTGGTATCCATGCCAGTCACAGGGCCATACAGCCATGCATAGCATTCTCGTCTTCCCACGCTGAACTGCACTTCGGTGTGATCTATGTACATTGTCCTTTGCCATTTCCCCCATTAGTTTGGGGTTTATATCTTTTCTTCTAGAATGGGCACTTGATTGGGCTCCCCGGGCCACCAGTTTTGCATTGGCCATGACAAGGATATCCTTTAGATTTCCAGCTTCAATTCTCTGTAAAAATGAAAGAAGTACCGGAAGGTGCTCGAGGCAGAACATGCACTCAGAATCCTAGGCTTTGTCATTGGCCTGTCCATGCCTACCTGAAAGCAGGTTTTGAATTACTTTATGTGTAACTAATATTTTTGGCATAGTCATCCTATTTTATATGCAGACAAATATATCCCTTTTTGTCTCTATTTTATTATTTTTTATAACATGTAGCTAAGTTATATAATTAAAAATACTTGAGTTTGAACACAGCTGTAAAGCATCCAGGTACCCAGCTGAACTGATGGAGACAAAAATGTGGGACATCTGGAGAGCCGTCTCCTTGCTGTGAGCATTTCAAGTGAAGAGCGCTGTTGACAATATGATCTGGCAAGTTGAATATTACATTAAACTAATAGATTAAAAGTAGCATGTATATCTGTGATGATTAATTTTATGTGACAACTTGATTAAGCCACAAGGCACCTAGATGTTTAATTGTGTGTCTCTCAGGGCCCTTCCTGATGCCATCCATACTTGAGTGAGTGGACTGAACAGAACAGACTGGCTTCCTTAATGTAGCTGGACCATGCCTGACCAATCAGAGACATGAGTGAAACAAAAAGATTAAATACTAGGGATTTTATCTGCCCAACTGTCTTGCTGTGTGATGTTTGATCAGCTTCTCTGGGTTGTCAGACTGTCTGAGGCACTGCTCAAAACATTTAAGTCTGCTTAATCCTGTGAGCCAACTTCTTGTAATAAATCTGTTTATATATTTTCAAGTGTGTCTGTTAACAAATTATCTTTACTGTTTAATCTTATTTTGTATTTTATTATTTATTATTATGAAATGTTAAGAATAGAGGAAGCAGAATGGAACGTATGTAGAATCCTGATGTTTACAACATTTCTCTAAACCGAAACTTACCCAAAGTAGAAATTGTTTTAAAAAGTAGTATATACTACCACTTTTTAATATGTAATAATACGTACATATGATCCCCTTGAGGCCATTTTTAATAATATGGTTAATGTCAAAAATGTTAGCAATCTTTCTTTGAGAAATTATTTTCCTCTTCATAGCATTTTATATTGCCTGACATTTAAAAATGAATATTTAATCATTTTACTAAACAGAGGAAGTTCCTCTGTAAAACATTTGAGAATCTTTGACATAGTTACTCAAAAGGCCATAAGATTCCAAAATTACTGCTGTGATCTATTTGTTGTTAGTTTTCAGTAGACTGTTATCCCCTTTTGGGGTTTCCTTATAAATCCACAGCATTTCTGATGAGACTCCAAAACTAACATTGTCATCAAAACTAGAAAGTCAATCCACTTGTAGTGGTATTAGGGATATATGTTGGTCCTAGCTGTCTTGATTCATTCACATTACTACAACTTAACTTAAATTACTACAACTTAACACCAAAACTGTCTTATAACAATTGGATGTCTTATTATAGTAGAAATTTATCTCACAGTTCTAGAGGCAAAGAAGTCCATGACTTGAGCCTAAGTAGATTCTCTGTCCCATTGGAGCCATTTTCTGGATCATGGATGACACTTAACTCTGTGTCTTCATGGCAGAAGGAATAAAGGGATCTCTCTTATTAGAACATTAATCCCATTCACAAAGCCTTCATCTTCACTTCCTGATTACTTTCCAAAGGTCCCACTCCAAACACCATCTCTTGAGGGAGGGTAGGATTTTAGTATTTGAATGGGGAGTGGGGATTGGGGTCACAAACATTCTGTCTAAATACTGCCCTGCTAGGAGCTTTATGGTGTATGTGTCTTTGACTATACAGACATTAGAAGGACGGAAAAGCTTTGGCTGCAGTCGTATGGCTCTGAGTAGTTGTGATAATTGGAACAGAGGAGTAAAGAACTGGGTCTCTAAGTCAAACTGAGCTTGGCATTCAATGGTTACAGGATTCAAACGTTCTTGTTTCCTTCCCTTCTTCTCTTCATTCTTTTCATCCTAACCCCTGACATCCTACTTCTGTCTTTTGACTGCTTTATAAATTCTTAAGTAAGCCATTTCTTTTCTGTTTTGTTTTTGTTTGTTTGTTTAACTCCAAAACCATCAGCGCTTTGCATCTGGGAAAAGCAACATCTTCGTTTGTGTTCTTGTCACCTAGCGGAGTCCCATCCATCCACCTAGGGGGTGTTGAATGCTTGTTGTACAGGAGGCAATGCTTGTGAACTTAGCCACTGCTCTTAAGAGGATACTCTGGGGCCTTCTAGTTCTTCCTAGTCTCTGTTTTCTTCTCTGTTGATTATCTTGCTCAGACTTTTTTTGTAGTAACACAGCTAGAGGCTCATTGACTTAATTATGCATCTTCTTAATGTGTCTGATGTTTGCATGGAGGTTTCCCCCTTAACTTTGGTCTTTATAAAGTAATAATAGTCTATACAAACAATTCCCAAATACTATTGGGCATCAGAGTCACATGGAAAATTTGTTAAGAACTTATGAGTCCTGGGACCCATGTTTCTAACTCTGTACATGGAACAAATTCCAAGGTGACATAGGTACTGATGCTGATGTGCTGGTCCAGAGACCACACTGCGAAACACTGACCTACAGCACAAAAGCATAAAAGTAGTTGTTTAACCCCCTATGCAGGAGAGAAAAAATTATCACCTGCGTGTCAATCTATAGAACTTAGTCACAATATAAAAATAACAGGAAAAACATCCATATGTTGTTTAAAACTCAAGATAAAGAGCCTTTTCCTTGTAATTATTTCCTTCAACTGAAATCATTTCCACAAAACATAAGTAAAGTTAGAACTACTAAAGAAGGAAAACTATTGGTTAATTCTACTAGGATATGTAAAAAGGTTAATTATGGTATGTACATTTTGAAGATCCTCTTGTGTGTGAGCCATCTCCAGAAATACTTGCCATAGAACTGAAATAGAAATGATTACATGAGTAAATTATTACCCACACTCCTAGCAGGCATCATTTCATACGGAAGCCTTTTCTCTTTTCAGGGAGTAATGGTTTTACATTTTACTTCTGACGGCACTCTAATTGCTAAATATAATAGGGGCATTATGCTAAAAGGTAAAAACACTCCAAGTGAGAAGATAAGTCAAATAAAGTAATCTCATCCACCAGTGACTCTTTAAAGCATGCTCCTCTTCTTGCTGTCACCAAATCCTGAGCCTACACATAACCACAAAAACTGAAGAGCATAGTAGAGAAACCTAACAAGGATTCTAAAATTCCACTAGTTATGGAATCTAACTATGACCTTTGGCCACATTCGGCTCACTGCTGATTTTCATAAATAAAATTTTATTGGAAAGTAGCAAAGCTTATTTATTTACATAAATGTTTGTGTCACCTATGACAGGTGAATCATGTGATCTAACCCCAAAAACACTTACTTTCTCACTATTGACAAGAAAGAAAGAAAGACAGGAAGGAAGAAAGAAAGACAAGAAGAAAGAAAGAAAGGAAGGAAGGAAGGAAGAAAGACAGGAAGAAGAGAGGAGAGGAGGGAAGAGGAGGAAAGGGAAGAGAGGAGAGGAGAGGAGATGGGAGGGGAGGGGAGGGGAGAGAGGAGGGGAGGGGAGGGGAGGGGAGGGGAGGGGAGGGAAGGGAAGGGAAGGGAAGGGAAGGGAAGGGAAGGGAAGGGAAGAGAAGAGAAGAGAAGAGAAGAGAAGAGAAGAGAAGAGAAGAGAAGAGAAGAGAAGAGAAGAGAAGAGAACAGAACAGAACAGAACAGAACAGAACAGAACAGAACAGAAGAGAGAAGAGGTGCTGTTGGCCAGTCCAACCCTACTCATTTAAGTGAGACTTTTGTCCTGAAGAAGGAGGCAGCTCAAAGTTGCACATTCTGAGAGCAGCATGAGAAGACGGCACCTTTACCCACTCCTGCTCCAACCAAAGCGTCCGAGCTGTAGAGAAGGACATTGGTGTAAGCTTGCATCTCATTACAGTTTTCAAAGATCCCTTTCAAATGTCACAGGCACCCCTAAATAAGTAATAAAACATAAATGCGCATTGATGTTAGTCCAAAATGTATAGGTGGCATATTTTTCACACACTTATGAAGTATACCAGTAGCTTTTAAGATTGGGGGCTGTTTCTACAATACGACCATGGATGAAAGAATTAGTAGATTTTTTTCTTTCAGAAAATATGCTAGGATTATATCAGTATTTTCTGATGTGCAAAGGCTACAAAAGAACATGCTTGGTGACAAGAATTCATATTTTCTCAAGCTAAATTCACAAAATTGTCAAAAATGTGTGAGCATGTATCTGTAAGTTTATATGTTTTTTTTTCTCATGGTTTATTTTTTTATATTTAAAAATTTCCATCTCCTCCCCTCCTCCTCCCCCTTCCCTCCCCTCCTTCTCCCCCTTCCCTCCCCTCCCCTCCACCCATACCTCCCCTTCCTCCCTCTCAAGGCCAAGGGGCCATCAGGGTTCCCTACTCTATGCTAAGACCAAGGTCCTCCCAACTCCCCCCAGGTCCAGGAAGGTGATCGACCAAGCTGAGAAGGCTCCCACAGAGCCCGTCCATGCAGAAGAATCAGAGCCCAGCGCCATTGTCCTTCGCTTCTCAGTCAGCCCCCGCTGTTGGCCACATTCAGAGAGACGGGTTTGGTCGCATGATCCATCAGTCCCATTCCAACTGGAGTTGGTGATCTCCCATTAGTTCTGTCCCACCGTCTCCACGAGTGAACGCACCCCTCACGTTCCTGACTTTCTTTTTCATGTTCTCTCTCCTTCTGCTCCTCATCAGGACCTTGGGAGCTCAGTCCAGTGCTCCAATGTGGGGCTCAGTCATTTTCTTCATCTATCGCCAGATGGAGGTTCCCTCCCGGTCCTGACTTTCTTTCTCATGTTCTCTCTCCTTCTGCTCCTCATCAGGACCTTGGGAGCTCAGTCCGGTGCTCCAATGTGGGGCTCTGTCATTTTCTTCATCTATCGTCAGGTGGAGGTTCTATGGTGATATGCAAGAAATTCATCAGTACGGCTATAGGAACTGGCCTTTTCAGGCTCCCTCTCCTCAGCTACCCAAGGAACGAACTGGGGGCGTCTCCCTGGGAACCTGGGAACCCCTCTAGGGTCAAGTCTCTTGACAACCCTCAGGTGGCTCCTTAAATTAAGATATATGCTTCCCTGCTCCCATATCCACCCTTCCTGTATCCCAAGCATCCCATTCCTCCGAGCTCCCCCCATTCTCCCCTTCACACTTTTCTCTCCCCATCTTCCCTTGGCCCACTCTCGCCCAACCCTCAAGTTCCCAATTTTGCCTGGCGATCGTGTATACTTCCAATATCCAGGAGGATTACTATATCATTTTTTGGGAGTTCACCTTCTTATTATCTTCTCAAGGATCCCAAATTTATAGACTCGATGTCCTTTAATTATGGCTAGAAACCGATTATGAGTGAGTACATCCCATGTTCATCTTTTTGGGTCTGGGTTACCTCACTCAGAATAGTGTTTTCTATTTCCATCCATTTGCCTGCAAAATTCAAGATGTCATTGTTTTTTTTACCGCTGAGTAGTATTCTAGCATGTATATATTCCACAGTTTCTTCATCCTTTCTTCCACTGAAGGGCATCTAGGTTGTTTCCAGGATCTGGCTATTACAAATAATGCTGCTATGAACATAGATGAGCATATGCTTTTGTAGTATGATTGGGCATCTCTTGGGTAGATTCCCAATAGTGGAATTGCTGGGTCCTGGGGTAGGTTGATCCCGAATTTCCTGAGAAACCACCACACTGCTTTCCAAAGTGGTTGCACAAGTGTGCATTCCCACCAGCAATGGATGAGTGTACCCCTTACCCCACAACCTCTCCAGCAAAGGTTATTATTGGTGTTTTGGATTTTAGCCAATCTGACAGGTGTAAGATGATATCTCAAAGTTGTTTTGATTTGCATTTCCCTGATAGCTAAGGAGGTTGAGCATGACCTTAAGTGTCTTTTGGCCATTTGAACTTCTTCTGTTGAGAATTCTCTGTTCAGTTCAGCGCCCCACTTTTTAATTGGGTTAATTGGCATTTTACCGTCTAGTCTCTTGAGTTCCTTATATATTTTAGAGATCAGACCTTTGTCAGTTGCAGGGTTGGTGAAGATCTTTTCCAAGTCAGTAGGCTGCCTTTGTGTCTTAGGGACAATGTCCTTTGCTTTACAGAAGCTGCTCAACTTCAGGAGGTCCCATTTATTCAATGTTGCCCTTAATGTCTGTGCAGCTGGGGTTATGCGTAGGAAACGGTTCCCTGTGCCCATTTGTTGTAGAGTACTTCCCACTTTCTCCTCTATCAAGCTCAATGTGTTCAGATTAATATTGAGGTCTTTAATCCATTTGGACTTGAGTTTTGTGCATGGTGATAGATATGGATCTACTTTCATTCTTCTACAGGTTGACATCCAGTTATGCGAGCACCATTTGTTGAAGATGCCCTCTTTCTTCCATTGTGTACTTTTGGCTCCTTTATCAAAAATCAGGTGTTCATAGGTTTGTGGTTTAAGATCCGGGTCTTCTATACAATTCCATTGGTCAACTTCTCTGTTTTTATGCCAATACCAAGCTGTTTTCAATACTGTAGCTCTGTAATAGAGTTTGAAGTCAGGGATGGTAATGCCTCCAGAAGTACCTTTATTGTATAAGATTTTTTTGGCTATCCTGGGTTTCTTGTTTTTCCATATAAAGTTGATTATTGTCCTCTCAATCTCTGTGAAGAATTTTAATGGGACCTTGATTGGGATTGCATTGAATCTATAGATTGCTTTTGGTAGAATTGCCATTTTTACTATGTTGATCCTCCCAATCCACGAGCAGGGGAGATCCTTCCATTTTCTGGTATCCTCTTCAATTTCTTTCTTCAAAGACTTAAAGTTCTTGTCAAATAAATCCTTCACTTCCTTGGTTAGAGATACTCCCAGATATCTTATGCTATTTGTGGCTATCGTGAAAGGTGATACTTCTCTGATTTCCCTCTCTGCTTCCTTATCCTTTGTGTATAGGAGGGCGACTGATTTTTTGTAGTTGATCTTGTAACCTGCCACGTTACTGAAGTAGTTTATCAGCTGTAGGAGTTCTTTGGTAGAGTTTTTGGGGTCGCTTATGTATACTATCATATCATCTGCAAATAATGAAAGTTTAACTTCTTCCTTTCCAAATCGAATCCCCTTGATTCCCTTATGTTGTCTTATTGCTATTGCTAGAACTTCAAGCACTATATTGAAGAGATAAGGAGAGAGTGGACAGCCTTGTTGTGTTCCTGAATTTAGTGGGATAGCCTTGAGTTTCTCTCCGTTTAATTTGATGTTAGCTGTCGGCTTGCTGTAAATAGCTTTTATTATATTTAGGAATGACCCTTGTATCCCTAATCTCTCCAAGACCTTTATCATAAAAGGGTGCTGAATTTTGTCAAATGCTTTTTCAGCATCTAATGAGATGACCATACGTTTTTTTTTTCCTTCAGTTTATTTATATGATGGATTACATTGATAGATTTTCGTATGTTGAACCAGCCCTGCATCTCTGGGATGAAGCCTACTTGATCGTAATGGATAATTTTTCTAATGTGTTCTTGGATTCGGTTTGCCAGTATTTTATTGAGAATTTTTGCGTCAATGTTCATGAGTGAGATTGGCCTGTAATTCTCTTTCTTGGTTGAGTCTTTGTGTGGTTTAGGTATCAGGGTAACTGTAGCTTCATAGAAGGAATTTGGCAGTGACTCTTGTGTTTCTATATTATGAAATACCTTAAGGAGTATAGGTATTAGGTCTTCTTGGAAGTTCTGGTAGAATTCCACATTGAAACCATCTGGTCCTGGGCTCTTTTTGGTAGGGAGGTTTCTGATAACAGTTTCTAATTCTTTGCGACTAACAGGATGATTTAGAGCATTTACCTGGTCCTGGTTTAACTTTGGTATATGGTATTTATCTAAAAAACTGTCCATTTCTTTTACATTTTCCAATTTTGTGGCATACAGGCTTTTGTAGTAAGATCTAATGATTCTCTGAATTTCCTCTGTGTCTGTGGTTATGTCCCCCTTTTCATTTCTGATCTTATTAATTTGTGTGTTCTCCCTCTGCCGTTTGATTAGTTTGGCTAAGGGTTTGTCAATCTTGTTGATTTTCTCCAACAACCAGCTTCTTGTTTCATTGATTCTTTGGATTGTTTTCTGTGTTTCTATTTTGTTGATTTCTGCCCTCAGTTTGATTATTTCCAGTCTTCTACTTCTCCTAGGTGAGTCTGCTTCTTTTTTTTCCAGAGCTTTCAGGTGTGCTGTTAAGTCACCAATGAGTGCTTTCTCCGTTTTCTTTAAGTGGGCACTTAGTGCTATGAACTTTCCTCTTAGCACTGCTTTCATTGTGTCCCATAGGTTTGAGTATGTTGTGTCTTTGTTTTCATTAAATTCAAGAAAGACTTTAATTTCTTTATTTCTTCCTTGACCCAGGTGTGGATCAGTAGTTGACTGTTCAGTTTCCATGAGTTTGTGTGCTTTCTGGGGGTAGCATTGTTGTTGAATTCTAATTTTAATCCATGGTGATCCGATAAGACACAGGTGGTTACTAATATTTTTTTGTAACTGTGGAAGTTTGCTTTGTTACCAAGTATATGGTCAATTTTCGAAAAGGTTCCATGAGCCGCAGAGAAGAAGGTATATTCTTTCCTATTTGGGTGGAATGTTCTATAGATGTCTGTTAAGTCCATTTGGTTCATTACCTCCATTAAGTCTTTCAATTCTCTGTTAGGTTTCTGTCTGATTGACCTGTCCATTGGTGAGAGAGGAGTGTTGAAGTCTCCAACTATTAGTGTGTGTGGTTTGATGGCTGCCTTGAGTTCTAGAAGTGTTTCTTTTACATAAGTGGGAGCTTTTATATTAGGGGCATAGATATTCAGGATTGAGACTTCATTCTGGTGGATTTTTCCTGTTATGAGTATAAAGTGTCCCTTTCCATCTCTTCTGATTGATTTTAGTTTGAAGTCAACTTTGTTGGAAATTAGTATGGCCACACCCGCTTGTTTCTTAGGGCCATTTGCTTGATAAACCTTTTCCCAACCCTTTACTCTGAGTAGGTGTCTGTCTTTGTGGTTGAGGTGTGTTTCTTGTAAACAGCAAAATGTTGGATCCTGTTTTCGTATCCAGTCTCTTAGCCTGTGCCTTTTTATAGGTGAATTGAGTCCATTGATATTAAGTGATATTAATGACCAGTGGTTGTTAACTTCGGTCATTTTTTGTAGTAGAGTTTGTGTGTTTCCCTTCTTCTAGTTGTGATGGTGAAGGGTTGCTAGATGCCTGAGTTATTGTGGGCGTTGTTGGACTCCTTGGTTTGTGATTTTCCTTCTATTACTTTCTGCAAGGCTGGATTTGTGGCTACGTATTGTTTAAATCTGTTTTTGTCCTGGAATATCTTGTTTTCTCCATCAATGGTGAATGCAAGCTTTGCTGGGTATAGTAGTCTAGGCTTGCATCCATGTTCCCTTAGTGTCTGTAGCACATCTATCCAAGCTCTTCTGGCTTTCATGGTTTCCATTGAGAAATCAGGTGTAATTCTGATAGGTTTCCCTTTATATGTTACTTGACCTTTTTCCTTTGCCGCTCTTAATATCTATTCTTTATTCTGTATGTTTTGTGTTTTGATTATTATATGGCATGGGGATGCTTTCTTTTGATCCAGTCTATTTGGTGTTATGTAGGCTTCTTGTACCTTCATAGGAACATCCTTCTTCAGGTTGGGGAAGTTTTCTTCTATAATTTTGTTGAATATGTTTTCTGGGCCTTTGAGTTGTAATTCTTCTCCTTCTTCTACCCCAATTATTCTTAGGTTTGGTCTTTTCATGGTGTCCCAGATTTCCTGAATGTTTTGTGTTAAGAATTTGTTAGATTTGTTTAGTTCTTTAATCTGTGAATTTATTTCCTCTATAGTATCTTCAGAGTCCGAGATTCTTTCTTCCATCTCTTGTATTCCGTTGGAAATACTTGTCTCTGAAGTTTCTGTTCGTTTACTCAGAGTTTCCATTTCCAGTCGTCCCTCAGATTGTGTTTTCTTCAATACCTACATTTCATTTATCAGGTCTTGTACTGTTTCCCTTACCTGTTTGATTGCTTTTTCTTGTTTTTCTTGTTTTTCTTGGGTATCTTTGAGAGATTTATTTATTTCGTCTACCTTTTTGTTTGTCATCTCCATTTCTTTATGGCAGTTTTTTACCTCCTGTTTAAGGTCCTCTATTATTTTCATAAAGTACTGTTTAAGGTCGGTTTCTTCTATATCTTCTGGGGTAGGGTGTTCAATTCTTGTTGTTTCGGGATGTCTGGATTGTGGTGATGTCATGTTGCCTTTCATGTTGTTGGAGGAGCTCCTGCATTGGCGCCTGCCCATCTCTTCCTTGAAATGGAGCCCGGAGGCGCTTGGTGTCCTAGACCAATCTTTGCTGTGACTGAAACTGGTTGGATCTGTTGGATCTCCCCAGTGCCAGAGGAGGACCTATTCCTTGCGTCACAATCTGAAGAAGCCCACACTCCCTTGCAGGAATCCTCAGACCTGCCTGGAGGCCATAGTCTGACCCCTTTGGGTGGATGGCCTTAGAATAGGAGCAGGACACCTGAGATCACTAGGGAAAGCTTGGGAGAGACAGGGACGGGAGAAACAGAGACAAGCCTGCAGAGGGAGCTGGGCGGAGGGGGTCTGTGCTCTCTTCCAGGGCAGGTTGCCCCAGGGTCCGCATTCACTCACCAGTTCAGATGGGATGTCAGTGCACAGGATCAGGGATTCCAGGCAGCCCAGGGTCGCCACCGCCCAGACAAAAGGGCCAAGGTGGGGGCAGGGCGGGATGGAATATCACACAGCGAACCTGGCAGCACAATCTGAAGGAGCCCGCACCCCTCCGCAGGAATCCTCAGACCTGCCTGGAGGCCAGAGTCTGACCCCTTTGGGTGGATGGCCTTAGAACAGGAGCAGGACACCTGAGAACACTAGGGAAAGCTTGGGAGAGACAGGGACGGGAGAAACAGAGACAAGCCTGCAGAGGGAGCTGGGGGGAGGGGCAAGTTTATATGTTTTTAAAACACATTTTGTATACCCATGTTTAAAATAAAATTATTTAATAGTGCTAGATAACCCTTAGTCTCCCTTATTTATACATAAAGGAAAAAATAATTATTTTGTAAACAGAAACCCAAATTCTGTTGTTTTGTACAATGAATTAAAGTATTTTCACAAGATAGGCAATTATTTTATCATTTAGTTCTTTATTGATTGTCTCCTTTCCACCAAGAACCAACTGTGCTGAGACTACTAATCCACCAGGTAGAGAGCAGACCTCAGAATCTGATTGGAAGTGACTATAACATCACATAAAGCCATGTAATACAAGGTCTGCAGGGCTGGACTGGGGTGGGCGGGCATTGAAAGACTTTTTGAGAAAGCCTTGAAAGGACAGGGACTTGCCATGTAGGTGCATACACTCCAGAAAAGGAAGCATCGATTTTCATGTTGATGTACTTGGGAGAATTTTCAAAAATGAGTATCTATTCATGTGCACAATGGTGGGTTTCATAAATACATTTTCTCTTAAGTATATCAGGTACTTTGATCATATTTTGATCATATCTTCCATCATACCCTCTCCTCCCTCCCCCTTTTTCTAAATATTCCCCCATAGTTCATGCCATGCTTGTATTATATATATATATATATATATATATATATGTATATATATTACACACACATATATATATAATAGTAGATCCTCATATGAGAGAAAATGTTCTATTTGAGTCTGGCTTAATTATTACTCAATTATGATCACTAGTTCATCTATTTTCCTGCCAGTAGTGCAACTTCATTCTTGTTTATGGCAGAAAGAATACATCCTACTGTGCATATATACCGTACCTTCTGTATCCTGGGCTGATTCCACAACCTGGCTATCGTGAACAGTGCACATGGGTGTGCAGATGTCTCTGCATGCACTGATGTATATTCCTTTGGGTTTATTCCCAGGAGTAGTGTGCACAAATCATGGTGCAGTTCCATTATAAATGGTTGTGAGCCACCATGTGGGTGCTGGGAATTGAACTCACGACCTCTGGAAGAGCAGCCAGTGCTCTTAACCTCTGACCCATCTCTCCAGCCCACTGATTTTCATAGTAACTAGACCAATCAGCATTCCTATTAGCAATACATAAGGGCTTCTTCTCCTCTCATCTTTCATAACATTTATTGTTAGTTGTTGTTGTTGTTGTTGTTGTTGTTGTTGTTACTATGGTTATTCTGTTGGGGGTGAAATAGAATCTCAATGCAATTTGATTTGTGGTTTTTTTTCATAGTTAAGGATAGTGAACACTGTTTCATATATTGATTGGCAGTTTCTATTTTGTATTTGAGAACTGTCTGTTATTTCTGGAATTTGAGTGTTTTAGTTCTTGATGTACACTAGGAACGAATCCCCCTTTAGCTGACCGAGATTTTCTTGGGAGAACTTCTTGAGGCCCCGTCTTTGTTCCTTAAGCATGTGTCTATCACGGGGATTTTTCCCTGCCTCACATTTGAGCAATGCAGTAAGTGAATGAGGATGAGGACGTGAAGGAGTTGATGCATGAGTAATGAGAGTTAACTAACACGGAAGGGGCAGAGCTGTGAACAACGCTGACCTCAGAGAACTCCTTATACAGCTGGATGGCTGGACCTGGTAAGGAAAGAACAAACATACTATGAGATGAGCAAACACATAAGGGAAGATTAGAGAGTGACCTATACACCACTCCATGTCCTGAAATATATTAAATATTTTAGCACTTCCATGTGTCAATCCTCTGTGACTAATATATGCCAATTTCTTGTTAGGCTCACAACTTGGCCTCTGCACTTACTGGGGCTCACTGTTCCACTGAAGGAATAAGATATGGAATAGGCTCTGGATACAGGCTGTCTGAGTTCTAGTACTAACTGGGAGGTAATAGAGACTTGTAGTGGTTGTGAGGGTTAGGATGAGGTGAGGTGTGAAACCACTAGCACATAGAAATGCTAGGCAAACACTCAGCGCTCTGATGACAGGGAAGACAGACATTGGACAGGGACTAAAATGGAGAGTTACAGGAAATCAATACTGCAATGTAATTAAGAGTGCCGTAACGTTAATGGTGGTGGGCTACCAGCTAGATCTGAGGTCCAGTGACTCCCTGTCTCCTGAAAGAATAGGTGGATCTGTATCTGCTGATCAAGCTACTGAAAAGATCATGTGTCATCTATTCATGAGGCAAACATCAGACTTTAGGACTAAAGAAGGAAACAATTGAAGTTGAGGAGCCATCACCGACCAGCGGAGATCAGAATGTATAGAAATGTGGTGTATATAGTGGGATATACCAGAAATTTAGAGGTGGAGGTAGGAGGACTAGGAACTCACCTTGGGTTACATAAGACTGTCTCAAAAATCAATCAGTGATAAATAACGTAAGCATGAATGAGGGAACCCATTTAAACAAACAAACAAACAAACATAGCTAGAAGGAACTCCAGGGTTAGAACAGGAGCCCAGAAGAGACTGAGCAAATAAGAGTTGTCAGTGAGACTGGTCACAAGGGAGGTGGTGACACTGTAGAAACAAGAGAGAAAGGTGGCCATGGCCAATGGTATCAAGTTCTACTTCATTTTTAATACGGACTGAAAATGGTCTATTTGATGTGACAATTAGCTCATCTGATCAGTGTCATCTCATACTCCTAACTTGACCAGGCTGGATCCTAGATATCCTTCCCCATATTATAGCAAACATGAACATGTACAAAATTCCACATTAAATATTCATCTACACGGAGAAAAGGATGTGTGGTAGACAGATGTTCACATCCTATAGCTACTGCTAATGAATGGTTTCGTCCAAGCCTTTGTCAGGTAACTCCAACACCACCAGCAGAGCTATCAAGACCGGAGACCAGAGACCATGACTGTGGGAGAGGAAACACCGCTACAGCAGTTCACAACACCATGTCCTGGAAAGCATCACAGATACTCTGTGGTGGTGGACAGTATTATGTGCAGGCCTATGGGGGGTTGGCCTTTGATTTTTTGATTAACCAAGAGGCAAGTCCTCTGGGAATAAGACGTCCACCTCGGCCAAGCAAATTGATTTGGCAAAAGCACCATCTAATAAGTTGATTTACATGGAGATGATAAGAGGTATATGGAAAAATGAATCTACTCTTTAGGGCCATTTGGGGCAACATTAGTAAGCCATGGCTCTAGTACCAAATGGGTCTTCTAATGCAAACGCAGCTGGGCGGTGGTGGTACGTGCTTTAATCCCAGCACTCAAGAGGCAGAAGCAGGCAGATCTCTGTGAGTTCAAGGCCAGCCTGGTCTACAAGAGCTAGTTCCAGGACAGTTAGAACTCTTACACAGAGAAACCTTATCTTGAAAAAACAAACAAAACAAAAACAAAAATAAAAACAAAAAAAGGAGCGAATGCACCTTCACCCACAGAGTCTCAGATGGTCCCCAAGACCTTCTGACATTTGCCCTCTAAGATTATAGATGCTTTTTAACTACTAGATCATTGGCCTAATTCCCACTTTACAGGCAAGGAAATGGAAATTTATTCTAGGTTACTTGGTCAGTTAATGACAAAGCTTCCATTAGATATTAGCCAGTTAAACTATAGCTAATAATTAGCATTCCAGTGATCACCTCAGTAATGCTTGTCTCCAGAATGAAATTATTCATAGCAAAGTAAACTATGAAGAGGACCACTGGTTACAAAGGGATTCATTTGAATGGCCTTTTGCAGGCAGTTTTAGTTGGGGATTTTTGTTGCTGTTTGATAGTTGTTAGTTATAAACATAAATGAAGAGTCAAAATGATAAAGGAGATATGAAGGCTATAAAGATGTCTCAGAGGTAAAGAGAACATAGTACCTTTGTGGACAATTTCAGTTCAGTTCCCAGCATGCCCACATCAGTTGACTCATAGATGTCTCTCTCTCTAGCTCCAGGAGGATCTGATGCCCATGATCGCCTACCACCCACAACCTCCTGATGCCCATGATCGCCTACCACCCACAACCTCCTGATACCCATGATCTCCTGATGCCCATGATTTCCTAGTGCTCACAGCCTCCACCAGCCCCTACACTCAAATACACATACCCTTATATACCCATAATTAAAAATAATAAAAAGAGTCTTCTTTAAAGGGAGAAAGGAATTATTTCACAGTAGATGATGGGAATTGTGTGAGTTTGCTTACCAGGCTCACACACTGAATAAGGTGGGTCATCTTTGGAGGCATTGCCCAGCATAAAACAAGTATCTCAGAGCCAAATAGAGACTGGGGAAGCACAACTCAAGGGTGCTTGTTTTGAAAATGAAAAACAACAACAAATAAATGGCTCCGAATTCCCACCAAGCTTTTTGCCTTGGGCTTATAAAACCTGAAAAGGCCCACTCGCTTGATGACATCCGGCCTCTCAGGCCACTTGCAGAAGGAGGAAGAAAAATTGCATCACACACGGCTATTGTTCTAATATAGGCTTATTACAAGCAAACGTCACCACTTCTTTGCAAACTGTTCAGATACTAAGCCTCTGCCCTTTGAGAAGAACAGATGTGTAAGGACAAAAGCAAGAAAAATGAGTTGCCAAATGGCAAGCATATGAAACAGAGGCAAAGCCTCTCATCCTCCCAGCGTCTGTACAAGCCAAGAGCTTCCAGGCACTGCAAACAAGGTTCACATTTATAATGTTTTTTCTTAGAAGGATAAAAGTAAAAGCTGCAACTTTTTCAGTTATGCTCTGGAAGCACAATTAAACCTTGACATAGCTGCTGGTTCTTGCTTGTATATTACGATTGCATTGCATAGAAAGACAATGTTGGGTGTGAGTTTTTTCCCCTAAAATGGTAGGTGTTTTGTTTGTTTGCTTTGTTTATGTCAGTAAACCAAGAATTCGGGAGGATCTGGTCTCTGAAGTTGCATGGACATCTTGTTTGTTTTGTTTTGTTTTGTCACTATGATTAAATTTAGGACCTAGGCACCCAGAATAGCCCATTTTAATAAACACTGGGACCTCCCTGTTGACGTGACACACACAGAAACAAGCCTGAAGGAGGCCGAAGGGGTAGCCTGAAAAGGCAATTGAGTTTTCTTGTCTAAATAAATGATACATGTGATTATTAATCTAAATAGATAGAAGGTTCTGAAAATTATAATTGAATATACAACTCTCTGGTGATCTTGGACTTCAGTAAGGTCTATGAATAAAAAATAGCCATCAGTGGATTGAGTCCATAAAAATAATCCCTTGCATTTATATATCATCTTACATGGCACATAACTGGGTTTGATGTTTGCCTGTGAAGTGGGCAGGGCAGGTCTTATTCAACCTATTTCACAGATGAGCAAATGGAAGCTGTGAGCAGTCCATGTGTTCTTTGCATGGGTCATAGCACCTTTAAATCTGGTGCAGTCTCTGATGAAAAATCACCTCTTTGTTCAAAGAAGGGCTGAGCCTTCATTTAATATAACACTGACTAAAGATGTACTGCTGATGTATCTTCATGAAATTTAAGCAAAGATCCTTTATTGTCTGACATTAAAGATTGAAGTAAGTCAGAAAGAGCACAGTTTCACATATTTTCAGTTGCACATCAGAATACAATGCTTGCCTTGGTTAAAGAATTTGTTAATGGCTCCCTCAACTTTTCTCAATTCTCAGTTCTTGGTGTCAGTGAGTTCTGGACTTGGGCCAGGATATTTATCTGTTTCTCCAAAAGCCATTTGCTCTCACATTTAGGAGCTAAGGTTCCTGAAGCTGCTCCACACACTTTACCAGCTTGGTGGTGATTCCACATGCTTTCAGCCAAGGGCTCCCTCAGAAGGGTAAAACACTATGGCCAGCTGTCCTGCTTGCCAGATCCTTTAATTTGCATATGTTCCCTTACCGAACAAGGGAGTTTTTCTTTCTGTTTCACCAAATGCAGGTGTGCAGTCATTCCGTGAGAACTACCATAATCAGCCATGGAAAATCGCCTCCCAGGTCCAAGGTCTGAAAAATATTATTTTTTCATGAAGACAATAAAAACCCACAATATTTGTACTTCAACGCCCCACACACACCCTGTCCTCTGAAGGTCTTCTCTCTCTGCCAGTCACAACCTCACAACCTCACAAATGGCACCATTGTTGTTGACAATTCTTTTTCTAGGCAGTGTAGGTCCACAATAAAAAACTAAATTCCAAACTATAAATGCGTAATGATATGAATTAGCTCACGCTGCTCTCTGGAAAGCCTACCGAATCTCTTTTCTGTACTTACTTCTAACAATTGCCCAGATTATTAAAAATTCTTGACTGTCATCTTTTCAAGCACTACTTCCTTTTCCTCCTGCGGGCTTTCCTACAAAAATATTCTTGCTTTATGACAAACCAGTTGTCCTTTCTCCCTCAGTTTCATTTTTAGGCTGCCTGGAAGAAAAGAAAGGGCTGTGAACTGGGACATGTTATATAGGTGACCGGGGCATATTAAATATGGAGAGTCTTTGGACATAACTCCTCAGTATTGCTATAACCACAAGTCCAAAGGGTTTGTCAAGATCAAATATTTGCTTGTTGTTTAAATCAGACACCAGTGATAATAAGTATTTATCCCTGTGTCTTTGAAAGTAACATCCATTATATTACATTTTTAAAAAAACTAGGATTTTCATGTAAACTGAGAATGCCACTCAGATATCAGATTTCAGTCACTAGCAAATATAAGATGGTTTCTAAATAAATACAAAACTCAATTCACTGAGTAGGAATTGTTTGTTTCTTTACTGGAAAATTTCAGAATCACTATATGAAGTATAAACAAGCAGTCTAAATATCACCTCCAAATCACCACCTCTATCCAACTTTGCTTAAAGATTGCCAAGTCTATGGAAAGCGAAGAAGGAATTTGAATTCTAAGCTTCTACCTTATGATCACCTCAGTGGGCATTCAACGTCTAACTTTACCTTAGAAATCTAGTAATGCAACTTGATTCATAGAGTGTGTGCACGAAGCCCTAGGTTTGCTTCCCAGCCTTACTTAAAGCACACGTAAGTGTACCCTGTAATCCCAGAATTTAGGAAGTGGAGGCATCAAAGTCAGGAAACTCAAGGACATCTCTCCCCGTAGAGGGAGTTCGAGGCCAGCCTAGGCTGCAGGAGACTCTGTCTTAAAAACAAAAAGAGCAAATAGGAAAGAGAGATTTACATTTTATAGCAAAGGAAAAATAGTAGTAAAGTCATTGTAAATTGAAGGTGAGACCTTCAATCTCTTTCAGTGATAGTTTGATCAGAAAACAAGTCATGTTTACATTGTAATATTTGTTTGGCTCACATCAGATTGTCAGCCTCTCTCTACACAGCCTCAGTGAACTGGATAGGCTACTCTGCTGGAGGGGCTGGTTGCACAGAGGGGGAACTCCAAGAAATCATACAGCAACTTGGGAGACTCGGACAAACTTGAAAGATTCCAAGTCTCAATAGACTTTGCAAACATATAAAATGAACAGTTTGTGCCATGCACACAAGCAGTTCCCCAGAATTTCCATCTTAAATATGCACTCTGATCAGCTCTATTCCCTTTCTGTGGGTCAGATTGGAATGGGAAAAAGGATTCTTGCAACGTGTTCGTTCTTCTGGAAATCACCCCCCTACACACACACCCTCCTCAATTGCTCAGTCAGTCACCTCCCCTCTCCTGCCCTTGTGTGGAGTTCACGCCTCTCTTTCCCACTTAAAATGGGACCAACCTGCTTTCTTCAGCAGGTTGTTGGCGTTAAAGAAATGGTGCCATTTGTAGTAATAACAGTGAAGACAATGAATCCTAAAACACACCTCCGGAATCTTGGTGAACTCTCTGTGATGTTACAGCCATGGTAATAATACAGTGATAATGACTGAAAATGAGGTGAAAAATCACTGTGCAGATTGTGGGTGGCTTCTGATTGCCTCCAAAGAAGGACTTTTCATAACAGACAAGCCCCACAGACAAATACATGCACAACATAATAGACATACTAGGACTATAACTCAAATTTTCCTCCTGTTTTACAGTAATCTGCTTCATAAAGCACAGGGACACCGAAGGACTTGACAAACACTTCTGAGGTCAAGGGCCGTGGGAGGGGAAAATTAAGGCTGTGTTTGGCCTTTGTTCAATGTTGCATTGTTCCTGGGTCTGTAAGCAGGACTTTAGAGACTCCACCAACATAAACAAAAGCTACCTGGTTGTAAGCCTGTGTTTACACAGCCAAGATCAAAAGTGCAGACAGTTGGGCTCATTTGCATTTGCTTGCCAGAGGTGTCTTGATTCTTTTTTTAAAAGGAGCAATAATTAATATTATGATGCCATTTACTCTCAAAGTTAATTTTGATTTAGACATTTTATATAAAAGGCCTCCTATTCTTTCCAGGTTGCTAGCACTTTTCTTTTCTTTTGCGTTGATTGTTCTTTTCTAAGGAACTAATGACCGCGTGGCAGATCGTCGGATCATTGCAGGGAGCACAGATGAAAAGCCTGTTACTCCAAAGGATTAAATTACAATTCTTAGTGAACCATTGCCAAGCTATTTTTCCCCAAACCCAGGGAGGATTGGAAATAGGAAATGTTATGGCTAGAAAATGGGTGGGAATGGTTGAGTGGATGAGCAAGAATAACCAAGTGTTATTACATTCTCTTCAAGTACAACCATGAAGCAAATCAAAGATGATAAAAATTTATAAAATATCCAAGTGATCAGAGATAATAAAGAAAAGAAGTGAGATCACAGAGGTTTCCTGAAGAGAAAATCAAAGGGATACAATGTAGGGATGCGCACACTAATACATAAAAAGAATTAAAAGTTAGCTTTGCTTTAGAACCTTCTAGGCTTATGGAGTCAGAAGACCTAACATTTGCAAACTGCTTGAGTAAAAGCTTTCTTGGGAATGACTCTACATGATATCATAATGGGGTGGGGGACCTAGAACCATCCTGTTCTAATGCAGGACAAACATTTCTCCAAAATGTAATTGGGAACTGAGAGGAGAATCAGTTCTGGTTGAGGTACCAAACAGCAGGAAATATAGAGCCTGGGGGCAGACAAGACAAAAAAAAAAGTTTTGGAAACAGCACTCAGGAGGCAGAGGCAGGCAGATCTCTTTGAGTTCAAGGCCAGACTGCTCTACAGAGTAAGTACCAGGCCAGCCAGGACTAGACAGATCCTGTTTTAAAAATGCAAGCAAACAACAAAATGTAATAGTCATTGATTCATCAGATCTTTAAATGAGGAAAAAGAAATTTGGGAAAGATAATTTCACAAAAGAGAGGTTTCCAAATTCAATTATGCAATGTGTGTTAGTGACCTGAGAGGAGGACACAGAATGAAGTCCAAAGGCCAGAAGAAACTGAGGAAAGGTGAAAAACTGACTTTTCCTCTGTGTCCTCGCTGTGACAGGGAGGCTTTGGGATGCCACTGTGGCTTCTGTGTGCGTCATCCTGAAGGAGTCAGGAACAGAACCCACATGACCAAGGTTATTCCATGGTTCCGGACCACACGAAGCATGATGGTTTCAAAGAAAAAGGATGGGTAATGTACAGTCTCTCCTCTCTGGAAGTTTATAGTGTTTGGGAGAAAAGAGAGATGCCCTAGTCATTGAACACATTAAAATTTGAAGCAGATGCTAAAAGGAAATGTCACATAAAGGAAGTGAAAGAGCCTGTAACTTTGGAGAAATCAAAGACTTCGGAGAGGAGCTGAACTAACGAGTTTCCCAGTCAAGAAAACCAAGGATCAAAATCTATGGTGTATGCAGCATGACATATTCTGGGGGCATGGGTCAGGAACACCAGATGAGGGCTGGAGAATGGTAGGATCTGACTATGGAGGTGGTCCATGTGTGCCAAGGGGTTTGACCTCGTCAAGTCAAGTGGAAGAGAATTGCAAGCTTGGAGTCAGAGTGTGGCACAGGCCAGTCTACAGAGGAGGCCATTGGCGTAGCAATAGAAAAGAGACGTTCAGATAGACCTGAATTCTTGGCGGTGGGATGAAAAGATTTTGACCAGCTATTAGATGTTAAGGGTGAGGAAGAGGGGAAAGCTGAACAGAACTCCAGTCCCAAACACGTTGACCCCACTGAGATAGAAACACTGCAGAAAAGAGACATCGCTTATGCCATGGCACCGCACTATAGGAGGAGGCAACGGAGCCGGGCAGGACTTTGGTTAAAGTCTTTATGTAGCAGAGAAACTTCAAGTAAAAAATAAAAACAGCAGCAACCACAACAACAAACCCAGCAAGAACTGAGCAGGAACACTCTATATGCTCGTGTGTCCTTGAAGAGACTCAAGGGGATCAGAAAACATTCCTCTGGAATCTTACTTAATTTTTAACTATTACAAAACTCTTTGTGTGGTAGAGACCAACAACATACTAACTTGTCCCTGGGGTTAGCTTTCTGGGTGCAATTCTCAAAATGAATGAAATTCCCTCTTGTTCTTTGTAAATAGAACACTACCCTAGATCGCAAGGCAGCTGGCCTAAAAGGTTCATTTTGGGAAACATTCCCACAGTGTAGCTCTGTCACCAGAAATCCTGGTGCTGTGCATCCGATAAGAGCTCACAGATGCAAACTGGATGCTTGCTGAGGCCCCTGTGAAATATTTGTTATCACAGGCCCCAATTTTTACATTTAACTTTTGGTGTTTATCAAAAAGCCTTACTTTTCCAACTCACTGAATTTAAATAATTGTGATAAATTTGAACTGTTTAATACAAAGGTCTCATTTTTTATATAGTCCTTACATGGATGGTTATTCTTCATTAGAGTTCTTCTAAAGTAGAATTCTTCATCTGAAAGTGTTTTTTCAATTCTTTTACTTTATTTTGGTTTTTTGAGACAGGGTTTCTCTGTAGCTTTGGAGCCTGTCCTGGAACTATCTCTGGTAGACCAGGCTGGCCTTGAACTCACAGAGATCTGCCTGCCTCTGCCCTCGAGTCCTGGGATTAAAGGTGTGTGCCACCACTGCCCGGTCAAAATTCTTAAGATATTATACTGCCTCCTGGGTTTGATGTTTTGGATTGCTTACCAAGTCTTCAGTATACTGACCTCTTTTATAATTCTAAAAGCACACATCCCTATTCTTCCTGATCCCCATTTCTTTCCCTGAGCTGAGGGCTTATGCAAGAAGCTAGCAGCAACAAACGGGCTTTCAGTCATACTAATGAGTCAAAATGTCATGCATCCACTTTCTGTGTTTACTTCCCTTAACCACAACAGCATCCAAAGGCAGGAAAAGGCAGGAACTTTTGACCTGCTCTGAAGCCTAGATTTCGAGGACACTTATTGGCTGATGTGGATGACTTATTCTGTCATTATTGTTTTTGGTGTGAAAACAATAACCTGGACAGCCAGGCAAAAATGCATTTTAAAGCAGCTGACATTTTGTGGAAGAATAAAAATGTATGTTAATTCAATTTACATTCATTTTATTAGTTTATAAAATCTTATCTAAGCCATCAAGCATTCTGTTTCATATAACTTTTTAAGTACGTTATTCGAATTTCATCAACAATGTCTTGATTGGGTCTCCAGCACTAATCAGGACTATCACTAGTATTATTGGGGACGTAAACATCTTGCATCCATCATAAAGAGTAAGCAGGACCGTAATGAGTAATCGCATTAGCATAATTTTCAAATGCAGAACTCAAATAACCTTTCCCCTAAGACTTGTAGTAAAACCATACAAACAATAAGACTGAAATGATTCATTACACCGTGGGCTTGTTTATATTATAACATAGTTATATGCCTGGCAGAATGAGACCGTAAAACTACCATTAACAAGAAGAGGAAAGCGGTTCTGGCTTTTACTAAATCTCAACGATTTATGATGAAGGCATACAAAAAAGCAGTAGTCACTGTTTGCTGATGTGCCTTCTCAGGATAGCAAAGTTTCCTTTTGGTTCTTTTAAGAATTGCATTCGTGTGTGTGTGCGCGTGTGCGTGTGTGTGTGTGTGCATGTGCGTGTGTGCAAGTTTTCTGGGAGTTGCTTCTCTCCTTCTACCAAGTAGGACTGGGGTACTGAACTGAGGCCTTCAGACTTGGCCAGGGAGTGCCTTTACCCACTGAGCCATTGTGCTGGCCCCCAAACATTGTTTTGAATAGGTTTTTCCATGAATCTGTATGTTGCAAGGCTCACTCAGGCTGTAAATAAATAGAGCAATTTATGAGTGAATTTCTGCCCTACAGAAAAGCAGTGAATTTGCAGGTGGAGCCGGAACTGAACCGTGTAGGGAAGGGAAATTGTATTGTCAGAGAGAAGACACCAAGCACACCAACCAATCAATGACTCCCTCCTCTGTTTCACAGACACTTAGAAATCTTTACTACCAAAATGGATGTGTTCACTGGTTTTCTCTGAATGGTTCCGTTAAAATGTAGTTACTGAGTTCAGAGCCCAGCGCTTCAGATACAGCTGGTTAAAAAAAAGACAAATGTAGTAAGAAAAAATAAATGAATCTGATATTTAGATTACAGTTTAAAGAGTTCTACCAAGGAGGTGTACTAGCAGGCAAGGCTTCCTGGTGTCATAACAGCATAGATGCCTGAAATGTGGCCTAAGTTTACTAGAGGAAAGGCCGCGAAGCCCGGTACTTCAGGCAAAGATTAGTAGCTAACATGGATGCTTAAAAACTGAGAATAATTTATACTTAAATTATTAAGTAACTGTTAGTTCCATGAACATCAGTTACTAGAAAAACTATAGCAACCGATGAAACCAGAAGGGATTTAGGGCTTCAGAGCAGCTATCCTTGTCACCCCTTCCAAGGAACAGGGGACATCCTCGAAGGGGGGGGGGGCGGAGAAAATGTACGAGCCAGACAATGGGGAGGGGACTGACCTGCTCTTCTGGTTGCCTGCACAGGGCCGACCCAAGACTGAACACAGCATTCCATCATGGATCCGGGAGGGGCTCTTGGAGCCTGACCCTCCCTAGGGATTATTGGCAATTGGCGGCTGCTTGTGAACCGGGCATCCTTGCCTCAGTGAGTTGCCCACGTTCCAGTGGCTACTCCACACCATGTCTATGTTAGCAGCTCTGCTTAAACTCAGTTAGTCAGGAAGTTAATCTATGTATCTATGTGATAGTGGGGGGGGGGAGGGACTTACAGGGAGGGAGGAGAAGGTTTGGTGGTGGGGAGATGGATGAGAGATGATAGTTGGACGGTAAATGAAACCTCTGTGCATGTGTGTGTGTCTGTGTGTGTATGCGTGTGTCTGCATGTGCGTGTTTGTGTATGTGCATGTTTTTGTGTATGTACATGTTTGTGTGTATGTCTTTGTGTGGAGAGAGATGGAGGAGGGATACATACACACACCCACACACAGAAGTTGTCAAACAATAAAAAAATTAAAGCTGGTAGGAATCTATCAAAATCCAAGCAAAACATGGCCTCTGTCCTCAAAGATCTTACAGTTTAGTAAGAGAAATGATTTTTAAAAATAATTCATACACTGGACATAATGGTGCATGCCTTTAACCCCAGCGGCTAAATCTCTGTGAGTTAGAGGTCAGCCTGGCCTACATAATGAGTTCCAGGACAGTCAGAGCTACGTAGTGAGACCCTGTCTCAGAAACAAAACAAAAACCACAACTGCACAACAGTGTTCAGTATTTAAGAACCCCGTGGAGAAAGCAGACAGGTTCTGGAAGACAATTACAGGGAGGACCGGCTTGAAAGTGGTCAGGGTAGTGCCTGTCTTGGTGATGAGACTGGAGGGGTGGAAAGAGCAGATCCTGGAGGTCTCAGACTTCTCAGGGTGCTGGGGTTTTTATCTTGGGCCTTATCTAGTTTAAAGGCTTCAGGCAATGGAGAGAAGGAGTTAGTTTGCTGTTTCAGACAAGCCTTTCTAGCAAAGCCCGTCTAGATGAGCAAGACACCAGATAGCGAGACCAGTTAGATAGCTTTTCCACTCGACTGGGTGAGAGTTGATGCCTGAGTGCTGGAATCTCTTGGCAACAGCAGCTTTAAGTGAGGGGGAAGTATGGTCAAGTATTTAACAATGCTTTTGGCTCCAGCACTTACCCATTTGAATGGCTGCTGGCCTGAGTACCAGAGCAGAGTCTGTGGGTCTCTGCAGGGCCAGCTGTATCCAGAGGTGGAGCAAGCATGGACAGGGACTGGGGCCAGCTGCTCTTTGTAACCAGTGTTAGAAGTCTTTCAGTATTTTCCTTAAAAATGCAGCTAGCCTGGGAAACATTAAGGAGATAAATAGGAAAGAGAAAGCCTGCATCTTAGTAATGGGAGTGGAAGCAGAATGGGAGGTAGTGACAAGGTTCTGGTTTCTGTTGGGGCAACAAGGTAAACTAATTTATGTATTCAATAATATTTCCTTACTACTCTGTGTTTAAGACATCCAGAGGCTTGGCATTTGATACAGGAGGAAAGAGCTAAGCTGAAGAAATAAACTTGGGAGCATAAAGATGCCATTTACAGTGACGGAACAGATGAGGTCTCCTAGGGAAACAGTGGGGAAAGAAGCAGCAGACCCCAGGCGGAGCCCTGAGCAGTGCCAACCTTCAGTGTTTGTGAGGAGGAGACACGTGACAGCTGGGGAGTAGCTGTGGCTGTAGCAGGAAAGCAGTCATGGGAACTCACAGGAGCCAAGAGTGGACAGGTTTCCAGAAGAATGAGGGAATGGCTGGCTATGTGGAAAGTTGTGGAGAGATTGAGAAAGGGCGACATGAACTATCTCAGGGAACTAGCAACTGTGGAGACTGTCGGTGACCTTATTCTGTATTCTGTATTCTGTATTCCGCAGTGTAATAATAGAAGGGTGACAATCAGTCATTCTGGTAAGTTCAGGAACCGGAGTCCGGTTAGAAGTGTTTGTCATCAAGGGTGGTGCAAGCCTCTTACAGGCCCCAGCTGTGTCCCTTTGAGTCGCTGACAAAACTGGGTCCCCTGAATATTGACTTAGGGCTGTTGTCCCAAGTCATGTCACTCTAGGGAGGACTGGATGTGGGAAACCATGCATAAGCCTGTCCTTTAGCTTCTTTGGAATGTAGTGCATGGAATAACAGATCATTCCTACTAACCCCGTGACTTTTAGGGAGGTGTAACTCTGGAAAACTGCCCTGCCTTCTTGTACAGCTGATTTGGGTTTATAAAATCCATGTAGAATTCTCAAGCTGCTGAATTTGTAGACAGAGACAATAATATTTCATGGAGCATACATTTGACAAAATGTCACCTGGTAACTAAAGAAGGATGCCCCAAACAGGCAGAGATTCTTGGGAGATAGAAAAGTCAGGAATTGTGGCTGGGGATGTAGTTTGGTTGTAGAGTGCTTGCTTTGTATGACAAGGTTGTGGGTTCTATTCTTAGCACTGTATAAACCAAGAATAGTGGCATATAGCTATGATCTTCGAACTCAGGAGGAAAGGGCAGGAGGATGAGAAGTTCAAGGTCATCTTCTCTTACACAGAAGATTCAACCAGTTTGGACTATGAGAGACTCTGTCTGAAAAAAGAGTCAGGAATCTAAATGATAGTCATTACATTACCATGAGCTGACACTGTGGATCCCTGCTGGCTTTCTAATATATGTATGCTATAACTGGGATCATTAAAATGATCTTATGCTGTACTATCAACATGTTGGAGTATTAGTCACAAAGTTTGGATAGCAAATAATATGATTAACCTCCTAGAGTTAGCTATAAATATCATTAATAAAGTATACATTTTAAGAAAAGCATTTCTGGTATTAAGACGTGGATTCTATTTTGATATATTAATGGTAGAAATTGAAGGAATCTAAAGGTCCAAACATCATATTTGAGAAACAGATAGGACTCAGAGGCCAGGTGGTAGTGGTGCAGACCTTTAATCCCAGCACTTGGGAGGCAGAGGCAGACAAATTAGCCTGGTCTACAAAGTGAGTTCCAGGACAGCTAGGACTGTTACACAGAGAAACCCTGTCTTGGAAAAAGAAAAAAACAACTCAGAAAGGCTACGTGATGTGTCCACCAGCATAGGCAGTCATGCATTGATGAAGCCTACAATCTATGTTCAGTGTCCCTCTCATTGTAGCACCCTCATTTTACAGCAATTTTCTGTTAAATTGGGGGATACTTCATTTATAATGATCTGATTACTATAGTTGCGTAATAAATTGTCCACTTTATTCAAAGATATGTATGTCCACCTTTAGAATTTGTGCCTTACTCTAGCGCTGGGCACTTAGGCAATGGCTTGTTTCTGATCTTCACTCTGATCCCCGGCTGGGATCAGCAGAGGGGTCACGTAAATGTCTGCTGATGGACATGACCTATGGCTCAGCAGTGTCTGTGGGCCCAAACACGCACCATAAGCCTTTCTGCTTAGAGTCTCCTTACTATATGGTGACTCACTTTCAGAAACTTAAAAAATACTCATCTACATACTTTTGGGTATAGAGAGGGAACTATGATGATAATTATAAATTTATAGAAAATAAGAATAATGAAAATACTACATATCAAAGCCACGGCATATGCCTAAAGTTACCTGTAAGGTGCGCATCATATCGAGAAGTGAGCTAAGACAGCAGCAGTAAAGGCTGATTCCTAAGTGTCTGACACTGGCCTAAGGCTTTTTATGTAGCAACACATTTAGTGTCCAGCAATCCATAGGTGGGCACTGCCCTGCTCATTCTCATTTAATCAAAGAAAAAACTGAAGCAGAGAAGGGCTAAATGAGTGCAGTGAGGACAAGGGCCTAGCATCCACGCAGTACTCTAGCGTCGTCATGGGAACAGAGCAGACACAGTCACCCCTCTTTGCTAGCAACTTGTTTTTGTGGTGCAGAGTCAGAGGAATGAAGAACCTTATCCTTCTCCAACATGGCCTCAACTGAGGTCAAGTGGGAGTGGCAGAGATGGCCTTATGACTCCCCCACCATACTGCCGCCTCTGATGGTACCCCAACAAGAAAGGAGGAGAAACTTTGTTACTAGTAGGTTCTGTGTGAAGGTCAGACTCCCCAGATGGTCTCCATTCCCACTGGGGGAAGAATGGGTCTTTAGTGTCTGGTAGGAAATCTACACAGCGTTCTCTTCTTAGCTTGCGTATTTGTGTGTGTTACACGGCCTCGTGAAAGGCTACAAGCCTAGCCTCCCCATCGTGATTTGCTGGTGTGAACGGGACAGGGAACACTTTTATTTTTTTTTTTTAATTTCCTGTGGCTTTGGCTGAAGTAGAATCTAGATTGTCTAGGAGTTTTCTTTTTGGCTAGACTGATGTTTTCTTGTTCTTTTGCAAGACAAAACAGGTTTTTTTTATGACCTCTTGCCTTTGCCTTTTAAGTTTGCAGTTTGCTAGCATGTTCTAATCAACTTCTATGAATACAAGAAAATGAACAAAGAACCACAGGAATTAGTTGCTGGATTTTCTCAGTACTCCTGACTGATCTTCTCGCCACCTGTCTATTTCCTTACATGTAATTTCCAGGTTTTCCCATTTCTCCCAGTGAAGCAGCAAGGGGAAACATTACTACTTCCTCTTCTGGAAGCAGAATCATCTGGTACATCTTGAGAAATCTGACAGCAAGTGCACACATGGCACAAACAGGAACATGATATCGGGTGGAGCATAATTTATAACCAGGAGAAAGGGTCTGGGAGCCACACCAAGTTTACAAGTTATAAAAGGACGATCTGAGATTAGATTACACATCTGGGCCCAGAGGTGTGGTGATAGCGCACAAAGGTCATGACGGTTAGCTTCTATTTTCTTAATGGAATAGGAAGGGAATGGATCAATCAGGAGAGAAGAGGGTAGGGAAGGCTGGTGGTGGACAGGAAGGGGTTGAACCTTGCTTTGAAAGGCATTGAAGTGATTGGAGAGAGAAACAGTGGGACTGTTCATGGGAAGTCATGAGAATTTGGGTGGAAACCAGTCAGGATAGGCGACGACTTTCTTCCAGAACTGCATACACATTGGGGAGGGAGATTCGGGTGTTATTGTCAGCTTGGCTGGAAAGGCACAAGGGCAGAAAAGAAGGTATGCATTACAGACTAAGCCCTAGCGCATGGGACAGCTCTGGGAGACACAATTCACTTTGTACTTGGCCACCTTGTGACCCTGTATAGATTTGAAAAGGTGGACTGTAAGCCTTCGGAGTAATTGGATAGGGAGTCTCAACAGAGGTGACAAATTGCTAAACAGGAACTGTTCAATTAGAGGCACTCAGGACAGGGAAAAATGGCCATGGAGTAAACATTTAGAATTGAGATCAGGAGGTGAAAGAGAGACTGGAAATGAAACCCTCTCGGCTATGGAGGGGGAGTACATAGCTGAAGTGGGGTGGATGAAAACCCCGATTCTTTCACCAGTCTTCCCGCTGAAAATAATTTTAAATTGTGGATAATTCATACTTTTATTTGAATATTTTATAGTGCGAAAACTTTACCTCTGAACATTATCACCAGTCCCATGAAAACACACTTTTAAATGCATCTGTGAATTAGAACAAAGGCAGCACAAAATGAATCCAGTGTTCCAGGAGATGACCAAGTCACTGAGGACTTTCAACAAACATAGGTCTTCCTGAGTTCCAGCTTCGATAGCCTTGAGAGAGGCATCCATCATAGTTCAGAAGCAGGCCAAAGAAGGGAGTCTGAAACAGCATCCTAGGCAGGGGTTAGCTCAGCATCCTAGGGCAAAGGACCTGAGCTCACTCTCCAGAACTGGTGTTTAAAAAAAGAAATCTGGGTGTGGTGATTCAGTTTGTAATCTAAACACGGGGTGAGGGTGGGGAGTCAAGACACATGGATCTCTGGGGCTCCCTGGCTAGCTAGTCTAGTCTACTAAGCTAACTCCAGGGTAGTGAAAGACCCTGCCTAAAAAGTTGGATGGTTCCAGAGGAGTAAGACTTGAGACTGTCCTCTGCCCTTTACATGTATGTGCACATGTGTGTTCATTTGTTCGTAGATCCACACGCACACATACACACACACACACACACATACACACACACACACACACAGAGAGAGAGAGAAAGAGAGAGAGAGAGAGAGAGAGAGAGAGAGAGAGAGAACGATCTGTATGAAGCTCAAAAGAATGTACTAAACATAAAATTGTCCCCCACAGTTCACAACAAGGAAAACTCAAAATTTGGCAGTGGGAAAAACAGGAGAAAAACTTCCCTAGAAGTCTCTAAGCTCAAGCCAGCTCTTAAGTATTTTGCTGCCTTAATCTCACTTCCTGGGTAGTCTGAGAAAAAAAAAAAATCGAGCTGAGAATTCAGTTTACAGCAGCTTTTCCTCACTAGTACCCATGGGCATCTGGCAGGAACAAATGCAAATCCTCTTTAAATGAAATCTCCAGCACTGGCTTCAAAGAGTTCCCATAGAAATACGAACCCACAATTAAATAGCAGAAGCACTGAATGTCACTCACAAATTTCAGTCAGCTATGAGAAACCCAGACAGTAGGAAATGTATACTTCGTTTATAAAGGCTGCTGAAACCACGGGATCATCATTTGTGGGTGATGAGATAGTTTGCAGAGTGTGGTGTACACCAAACAGAATTAGGATTCCAAAAAGTTGTAATTTAAAAAGTCAATATTTTGGACATGCATTTTTATGTATAAGCATGTGCCTTACCACAGGGCTACACTCCAACCCCTGAAGTCAATATTTAATAAAAATAATACCATAGCATTTTTCATGTTAAAAGTCAGAAATGGTGAAGATCCCAAGACTCTATAAAAGAATCCATTCAGCAATGAAACATGATACACAGACACGCATGTACTGATATGAGAAGACAGGTCTCATATGGGAGATAAAAGGGACTGGGTGCAGAGCAAGGCATTGTCCCATCTGACACCCCTCTGCTCAGGAAGATAGGCTCACGTAGGTAAGACTGTAATTGTTCAGGAGACATACCAGAAAGTAAATAGTATTGAATTCAGAGTGTGGTTTGCTAGGATTATATATACATGATTTTCTTCTTGATTTTTCCTATTTTTCTACCATAGACATATGCCCCTCTCATACCAAAACATCAAAGAATAACAAAGGTTAAGAAAAATTAGAATAAATATAACTATAAAATATGTGGAGATGACCTTCATAGAATATGCCTTGTACTTGAAGAAAACTACTCTATTCCTTGAGCTGATAACAGTAAGACTTAACAGTGAGTGAAGTGTGTGTGTGTGTGTGTGTGTGTGTGTGTGTGTGTGTGTGTGTGTGTGTTGGTGTTGAGGGCAGGAGCATTATGTTTCTGGCTAAAAAGACTAAGTGCAATAAAGTTAAATTCTTATCAATTCAATAATCATAAACAAAACCCTAACTGATGCTTTAACCTTGATAAAAATGTTTCTAAAGTTCATCTGGAAAAAATAAATGACACTACTAATAATGTAATTCTGAAAATTAGGGACTTGCAAGGTAAGAGTAGCTCTAATATAACCTGCTCAGTCTGTTTAGTGTTATTTGTGTGTGTGTGTTCAGGGCTGACCATTTGATACTGGATAACCAATTTTGTGCTCTTCCCTAAAGAAGACTATTTCTCCCGCTCTCAGCGTTCCTTTGTTGTATAGGGCTGAGGCTTCCTGGGCTTTCCCATGTACACTTTGACATATCTGTTGTTATTGTCTTTGTTCGGCTCATGTTTTCGAAGCCGTGTTGTGTTGGTGAGACTTTTAAAGTGTAGCTTCTGATGTTGCTAGGAGACACAGTCTCACAGTAATCTTCCTGGTCCTCTGGGAATTTACTTTTATACTTCTTTGAAAATCTTTCTGGCCCCTCTTCCACAATGTTTCCTGAGCTTTATGTATGAGAACTGTTTTGTAGATGTATCCATTGGGACTGGGTTCCACAACTCTATATTTTGATTGGTTGTAAATTTCTGTGATAGTCTCTCTTTGTTGCAAAGAGATGTTTCTTTGATGAAGGGTGAGAACTACATTCGTTTATGGGTATAAAGACAAATGTTTAGAATGTCATAAAGAAATTATGCTAGTTTAATAAAGTGGTGGCTGTTGGTTCTTCTTGAAGATCCATGACTTGGACAGTCCTGGGTGGTTGGCCATGATTCTACTACAAAGGCACGATTTTCCTCTTGTGGAGGATTCTTATGTACAATTAGTGAGGTGTTGGTTATTGCCAAGATGTCTGTGTCACTACTACACCCTTATGGTTATCATGCCATGCTATCATGGTTCATAGGTGTCATAACCAGTAGGATCATTGTACTCTTAAAAGTGTGTGGTGAAGTGAATGCAGTGAAAAATGTGATGAATAATTTGCTAAACAACATTGTAACAATAATTTTTTGAAGGTAGATATATTCTTACCTTAAGTTGTATTCCAAAATAAATTCTAAATAAATGATTGTAAAAGAAGAACACATTATAAATAGGAAGGGATGCAAGAACTATGTTCTAAATTCAGAAAGGTATGACTTACTAAGAGCTCTTGACCACTAACCCTTTGCTTTTTTCTGCTTTCATAACAGACTGACTGCTCCCAGCACATGGGCTACTCTTTTCCTAGTGCCTTTACTGGACCATCCTCTTCTGAAGACCCATGTGTTTGAATCTCTTAGGGTTCAGTCCTTCTCTAGATTTTCTCAAAAGGTATTCTCATACCTAGGCAGAGCTCAAATTCCTACCTCCATTCAGGTGGCTCACTGATTTAAACACACTTCAGCAATTTCTAAAATATCAACGTTTCCATGGAGGAAAACAGTGGCATATTCAAAAATAGTAATTAAGTTCATTTTATTTGAGATCATTTACAGAGCATCAAATGATGACAGTATACAGTATTTCAGGAACCAATCACTGCCTTGATCCTGAAGGAGCTGGAGGAAGAAGTTGTTGAAGGGGAAAGGACTGTGGGATGGAAGAGTGTGAGGAAGAGGATGTAGGGAGAATGAACTGGAGAGGATGGGAGGAAAGGATGCAGTCTGGTACTGACACAGGGTCAACACTCTCGCTTCGCTCTTTCCTCCATTCTTCTCTCTTCACCTTTCACTCCTGATCCTAAAAAGAAGTCGGCCCACATTGGAGCACTGGTGTGAGCTCCCAAGGTCCTGATGAGGAGCAGAAGGAGGGAGAACATGAGCAAAGAAGTCAGGACCGCAAGGGGTGTGTTCACCCACTGAAACGGTGGGACAGATCTAATGGGAGATCACCAAGGCCAGTTGGAATGGGATTGATGGAGCATGTGATCAAACCTGACTCTCTGAATGTGGCTGATGGTGGAGGCTGACTAAGAAGCCAAGGACAATGGTGCTGGGCTTTGATTCTACTGCATGGACAGGCTTTGTGGGAGCCTTGCCAGTTTGGATGCTCACCTTCCTGGATGTGGGGGGAGTTGGGAGGACCTTGGACTTCCCATAGTGTAGGGAACCCTGACTGCTCTTTGGCCTGGAGAGGGAGGGAGTGGGGGTGTGGGTGGAGGGGAGGGGAGGGAAGTTGGAGGAGGAGAGGAGATGGAAATTTTTAATAAAAAAAGTCGAAAGACAAGGGAGCTTATTGCTGGTTAGGAGTGGGATGCTGATTTTGTTCTCTGCAGGGCTGTCTCTCTGGACATAGCAGCAGAGAGAAAAATGGCTCTAGGTCAGCCGGCAGAAGACATCAGCCTAGCCTTTCCTACCTCCTCTCTTCCTTCTGCAGGGCATATCAAACTCAACAGGCTCAAAATTGAACTCAGAATTTTTACTCTATAGGCTTTTCTCTTAGAACACAAAACACTAACAAAATCCCAAAACATACTTTTTAGAGCCGAGCTGTAGTGGTGCACACCTTTGATCCCAGCACTTGGGAGGCAGAGGCAGGTGGATCTCTGTAGTTCTAGGCCAGCCTGGACTATAAGAGCTAGTTCCAGGACAGGCTCCAAAGCATAGAGAAACCCTGTCTCAAAAAAACAAAACAAACAAACAAAAAACATACTTTTTAGCAATTTCTTTCTTTAGCAACACAAATTATTGTTTTTGTTGTTGTTCTTTTTCTCTTTGTACTCTTCAGGGGCCCACCAGCCAGCTCCCAAATAAATACACGAAGGCTTATTCTTTCTTATGAATGCCTGGCCTTAGCTTGACTTATTCTTTTCTTAAGTTAAATTATCCCATCTATCTCTTGCTTCTGGCCCTTTGCCTTTCTCTATTCTATGTACCTTTCTTTACTTCTTGTTTCATGGCTTGCTGTGTAGTGGTGCAACTAGCCCCTGCTATTCTCTCTCCTTTTCTTTTCTCACTCCTCAATCTCTTTCCCATATTTCTCCTCCTGTTTATTTTCTCTGCATGGCAGCTCTGCCTATCTTTTCTACTGCCTACCTATTGGGCATTCAGCTCTTAATGAGATCAATTGGGTGTTTTAGACAAGCACAGTATCTTAGCTTCACAGAGTTAAACAAATGCAATATAAAAGAATACAGTACATCTTTGCATCATTAAACAAATATTCCACAGCATAAATGAATTTAACACATCTTCAACTAATATTCTACAACAAATTATCTTTGTGAGTTAAAAATATTATATATATATATATAATATATATATATGGTGTAAAGTATGTTTTGCTCTGCATATTAGTGATGAGATTACTACAGTTAAGCCAATCAACCTGGTCACATACTTATTGTGTGTATATGTGTCAAAAGTAGATAGAATCTACTCTTATATAAAGAGTATCTTATGTGCAGTGCAATATTATCTAGAATACTTCTCATTCTAGGTCACTGGATGCTATCTGTCGTGTTTGCATTCTCAGAATTATGTAAGAATGAACCAGAGTAAACAAAAGTAGGTATACATAAGTCATAATAGAGGCTGCACAGGCGAGAGGAGATGATGTTTTAAAATGACCTAGAGAGCAGCGGTAAAACATGGAAGGAAGTGGATGAAAGTAACTAGAGAGAAAAAGGAAATCCATAACGCTTGGGAATGGATTGGCTGGTGAAGGTGAAGGTGATATGGCTGTCACTGTACCATGTTGAAAGGTTTCCTAAAGATGTTAGGAATCTTCATGCTTTCTGTGTTAGCCTCTGAGAGGGATCTTTGTGTTGAGGTGTCCCTCAGTCTGCAGTCGTCTTTCTGAACTACCTAACTCCTTTTTATTATTCAAAGTCTGAACACTGCTTTCTCAGGCAGCTTTCTCTGAATTCCCTAGCTGAGAGTCTGATCATTCTATTAAAAGTCTTATATACTATGTACCTACCTACATATGAGCCACGAACCAGCTGCTCAGATCCATTTATGTGGCTTTATTGCTGGTGATTGACTCACAGTCACTTCTCTGTAGGGTGTCAGCTTTGAGGGTAGAGACTGAGCTTTGATGCTTGCTTAGTATTCTTAGTGCCTGGTCTATAGTCACCAGGCATGCGTGCGCACACACACACACCAGAGAAAGAGAGAGAGAGAGAGAGAGAGAGAGAGAGAGAGAGAGAGAGAGAGAGAGAGAGAGAGAGAGAGAGAGAGAGAGAGAGAGAGAGAGAGAGAAACATACGCAGAGAGGAAGAGAGTGTCTTTGGTGAATGAATAACAGTAAAAGCAATGGCGCACATCACAAAGAAAAACACTGATAGAGTTTATTAGAACCATTAGAATAGTATTATTTTCTCTCTACTGACAAGAATAAAGAAAAACTACAAACAACTCCTTTGGACACATAAAGACAAACATTGTCAGAGTTCTTAGGCTGGGCGAGGTCGCTTCTACCTGTATCTATAACCCTAGCCAGTACTTGGAAGTCTGCAGCAGGAGGATTACTACCTGAATTTCAGGCCAGTCTTTGCTGCATAGTGCGGTTCAGTTTTGGGCTACTAGGCTTTAGAAAGAGACCCTGTCACAAAATAAGAAGAAAATAAAAAAACAAGAAGAAAATGTCCACATCAACACTAGAAATACAGAAACATTGACAATTGTTGATAGTAACAATTGTCAATAAAAACAAAATAAGAATCCCCAGAACCAAAATATGTGACAGCTTCTTAGAAAATTTAGAGCCATCAGTCAGGCTGACCTAGTTACTGAAGAAATTTGTTGGGGAATATTGTTTTAAGGTGTGTTGTTTTATTTAGGGTGCATTTGTTTAACTCTATGAAACTGTGATTTGTTGCCTGTCTAAAACACCTGATGGTCTAATAAAGAGCTGAACAGCCAATAGCGAAGGAGAAAGGATAGGCAGGGGCAGCAGGCAGAGAGAACAAGAGAAACAGGGAAGAAGAGAGCAAGAGAATAAAAAGAGGAGGACATCAGGGGTCGGCCACCCAACTACACAGCAAGCCTGAATAAGGAAAGAAGGTATACAGACTAGAGAAAGATAAAAGAGCAGAGGCAAAAGGTAGTCAGGATAGTTTAAGAAAAGCTGGCAAGAAATTAGCCAAGCTAAGGCCAGACATTCATAACTAAGAATATGGTAAGCTTCTGCGTGTGATTTATTTGGGAGCTGGGTGGTGGGACCCTCAAAAAGACTAAAGAGTAAAACATCAAACAACAGAAATTGATTAATATGGGATGGAGAACATGTAGAGGGTTGAAGTATTGAGCAATATTTTCCTCTATTGCTTGCTTCTTTCTTTCTTTCTTTCTTTCTTTCTTTCTTCCTTTCTTTCTTTCGACTGGGTCCTTGACTTACTTAGGGTTTCTATTGCTGTGATGAAACACCATGATCAAAGAGCAATTTGGGGAGGGCAGGGTTTATATAGCTTACATTCAGCATTGCTGTTCATCACTGAAGGAAGTTAGGACAGGAACTCAAACAGGGCTGGAATCTGGAGGCAGTACCTGATGCAGAGACCATGGAGGGGAGCTGCTTACTGGTTGCTTCCCCTGGCTGGTTCAGCCTGCCTTCTTATAGAACCCAGGACCACTAACACAGGGATGGCATCACTCACCATGGGCTGGGCCTTCCCCACTGATCACTAATTGAGAAAACAGCTTAATTTCCTCAACTGAGGCTCCTTCCTCTGAAGACTCTAACTTGTGTCAAGTTGACACACAAAACCAGCCAGGATATTCCTTTACCAAACCTAGATGATGAGGATTACTGGCCAGCAAGACCCCAGGTTCTGACTGCTTGCCTGCCACACTTCTAGCTCTCGGTTACAGATATGTGTTGCTGTGTAATCTCTACCTGAATATTGGATACTTGAACACAGGTCCTCATGCTTGTGTGAAAAGCACTTTACACACCGAGCCACTCCCCCAGCCCTGGAAATGTGTTACCTTACGTAATTAGAAACCCAGAAGGACTTTTCTCAGGATTCCAAGAGGCAGCCAGCAGCCACTAGAGCCAGAATGCTTCCTTAGCACGCCCTTCAGAGAAGTGGGTTTCTTTCCTGGCAGTGATAGGAAAGTATTCCTTCTCAGCCATATCTAATGAATTTAGTACTAACATGGGTCAAATGTCCTGCTGGAAATGCTAGACTAGTAACCAGCTATCCTGTAGGAGTGCGTGCTTTGGAGCTGGGGTCTCCAGCAACTAATTAACCTAGTTTGGTCTAGGAATGTTCTGTCTTTGGATTTTGTCTCAAAATTTCCTAATTCCCAGCCCACTCCCCCAGTTGTCTTTCTGTCTCAACCACGGCCTTTCTGAGTTATCTCAAATCAGTCACCTAATAATTCCTACTCTGACCTTTCTGGAAATAGGTCTCCGTGTAGATTCTTTTTTCTTTCAACCATATTTTGAAGCAAGCAATAGGTGAAGTCTCCCTGGGTCTAGGGATGTGCAGTAGCATGTGGGGTAATTGGAGAGCGTTGCATCCTAAGCCTCCTTTTAAGGACAGAGCCAGCTCTTTCAGCTCGATGAGATAGTAATAGGCATGCCAGCAACAGAATCCACTCCGCTCTTCGGTGTTTCAGGAACTCCAGCAAGCCAGCAGCTCAGCTCCTACCTGAACTGGTCTTGACCAGCCTACTGAAGACAACGAAGAGGCAGGAAATGGCTTCTATTGATTTCAGCAGCAGCTTGACTCACGGTGCCAAGCAGCTGTATCTCTCATTGGTCCCAGCTGTGGAGAGCGGCAGGCTGAGGGTTGACCTACATCTGTCCTCTCTAGGTCAACCCCTGAATTTGTTTGTAGAAGCTTCAGTCTTCTAAAACACCAAGTTTAGCTTAGTCCCTACCGCAGTAGCACGATTTTATCAGGAAGTGAGATACCCCACACCTGTGAAGAGCTGACATCTGCGGGCTTCCCCAGCTCCGGCTCCTTTTGCTTTGCTTCTCAACTGCCACCTCCCTCCTGGTCCTCTCTTGCTATTTTTGTTCCCCACCCCTGCTTCCATCGTTCTCTGGGTGAGAGGGGCTGTGATGGTCACAGCTGTCTGATTGCCAGAAGGGTTCCCAGTCCAGTTTTTATCGGACCATGCCATACCCATTCCTTTCAGTTGCAGACACCATCCCAGGTGCACACAAGCCAGTGCCCAAGTATGCCCTCCTGGGCCACCAGAGGCTCTAGGATGTGTCAGTTGCTAGTTACAGCTGCAGTTGTAGACAGAACAGTAATATGCACACATTCAACATGTGAGTTCCTAAATTTCTATGCTGTAATTGTTTTTTCATTGTTTTTTTATGGCCAAGTATTTTTTAAAAGATAGACTGTCTTTTTTCAAGATTAGAGAGTCTTAGAGAAATTTTATTTTTGTAGCTACCATCCAAATGTGATAAAAAAAAAATCCCTTGCCCTTTGTCTTGGGGCTGGATAAGTATGAACATGTTGCCTCAGGTCTCAGTTGGTAGACAAGTTTTCTTACGCTGACCTCGCAATGGGAAGCTAATCCTCATCTCTTCTGTCTGCGCACAGAAGCATCAGGGCCCTGTAGGCTTCTATCTGTAGCACAGGCTCTGTTTCCATTACCTGTGATGATTTCTTCACCTCTTTAATAATAACAATAAAGAAGCTGGGATGATAGAAAAATGATTCCAGCAGCTCAGGTCCCTGTGTACACCAGCTGCATCACAGTCATTTGAGCTAGGAAAGACCTATTAAGCCAGCTCAGTGACTGTCTGAGGGCTCATGGTGGTTTTGCCATCCCCGGTATGCCTGGCTACATTTTAGTGCCTTTTCCAATTGCAAACAGTGCAAGAGAAAGGGTTTCTGGCTCTCCCCAGGGAACAGTGCCACACAGCCGCTAATAGACCTCTCCATTACAGCATGTGACCTGCTCTGCCACCTTAATCATCTGTATTTTGACTTTCATTTCCACCACTCCTTTCCCTGTCCCCTTGGACGACACTAAATAATTTCTCTCTATTCATGCTGTTTACACCCTTCAAGTCATCTTGGCTGCGGCCAATGAGCCAGTCCCTGATGGTTAGCCCCTGGTGGCCATGCTGAGAGACTTTCCTCTTCCATCTTCCTCTGGAAGGCAGACCCTTCAGGCTTATAACTCATGTCCGTTGCTTTTCATGGAATATCCAGCAGTTTCTCAATATCTGGTCTCATTCCGTTTTCACTCAAACTACTCAGGAAAATCCCTTTTCTGTCTCTGTTGTCACAAAGTAAAATAATGGCAGTAGAATCTCTGCTTCCAGAAAACAGGGCAGAGCTTTGCAGCCTGGATAAGTGTCAGAACTCAAGACAGTTGCCTTCTACTCCCTTCTCTGCTGTGCTCATGGGAATTCGGTGTGTTTTTGGATACAGGCAAGCCTTTGTTTGGTTGGCTTATTGTTAACTCTCATTAGTGGTTTAAATCATATTTTGCTGCCCATATAAATGCCTGGTTGAAAACACTTCCCTCAACTCCCTCAGATGATTGCCAACCTCTTTTCTGTTAATAATCCTGTTTACTAAGACCAGATCAGCAGTGTCTGACACCTTTGCTGAAGAGGAGTTCATGTACTGTGAGGCAGAGCAAGTCCTTTACCTTAAGAGAACAGGAATGGCACCACCACAAGGCAAGGAAACACAGAGTCTTTGTAGACCACCAGTGTTAACGGTATTCAGTCAGTTTCCTTTGCAACCCTCTCTTCCACATCGAAAGCACTGAATTTAATGAGGCCTGTCTGAACATGCTCAGTGTTCATGTTTGAACAATAATGATAACACCGACATGAGCGTACAAACGGTTCTCTAACCGCATCATCCTATGTAACAGTTGAAGCCATGATGGAAGGGAGGAATTGTCTTTACTTACCAGGAGGCTTAGAGAGGCTTTGTTATCAGTTTCACAAATAGCCAATAAATTCTCCCTTGAGCCTTTTTCATTCTACCACTAAGATGTTTCCTGAACAGTTTGTGAAGAACAACGGACTGCATGAATATTGCTGGGTTTGGCATGTTCTTCTGGGCTCTTCATTGGGAAAAATAGAGCAACCTACATAGGCACAGTCTAATAGGAGCCCTGGTGTTTATCAACAGAATAATTTAGCTGTTATTTGATGACAGAAAGAGTATATTAAATTTCTAAGACATAGCCTGCTATCTCGTTCTAATAATAATATAATATTATTGACCCAGAGTAAAAGTGAGCATATCTCTTTAAATGCCAATTCAGATGCTATAGATGTCTGTTCTTCTCTGTAAAGCTAGTGTTATATACCTAAGATAAGAAAACACAGAGGTGTATTTCAAATGCTAACAATACGATTTGAGGGAAACAAAGATCCCAAAGAATCTACTTTTATGTTTGAATAACATGCAAAGCAGCAATATAATTTTATACCCAATATGTGGTCAGGACAACATAGTGTCCTAAAATTACAGTGCTGGTCAGACAAAGAAGTGCCCGTTAGTTACTGTGTCCATTTGTTCACACAGTGTTTATTAGTATTTTAAATTTGGAGCAAGTGAGGGAGGCCTATACTAATGTGGTCTTATGCTCTAAGGTTTATAGTGTGGTCTTATGCTCTAACGTTTATAATGTGGTCTTATGCACTAAGGTTTTAGCAACATTTAAACAAAAGATTCTTTAGCGCCAGCATTTTGAACAAAACCCAGATTTAAAAAAAAAATGCTTTCAAGTCAATTGCTTCCTTTTGTCCTGGCAGGAGAAGACAAACTGCATGTGTACACATCCACTGTCAACACGGAAATCTATGGAGGGCTCCTTCTCTGTCACTCTGCGTCAGTTTGTGGGCCCTGGCGGTCTCACGTAGATTGGAATTTGTGGCTTCGTTGGAGGTGTTTCATTCCTATAACTTCTCAGGCAGGGATTATTTGAAGCAACCTCATCCTTGAGGATGCACCCGTAAAGATGTCAGTTGTAGTTTATAATACTCATTATTTAATTGTTTAAAAAGAAAACCCTATTATTCTTTTATAATTATATGAAAAGATACAGGTTGATTGTGGCTAAATTTAGAAGAGGTAATAGAAAACAAATTCCCAACATCTGACAGAGCTTGTCACCTGTGTCCCCATCAGGAGATCTTGGAAGTATTGTTTAGTGTTTTCCAGGTATCTCTTTAGTTAACACTATGAGGCCTGAGAACTCTAAATAGAGGGGTTTTAGACTGTTTTGCGAAAGCTCATCAGCTACTTCAGTATCTAAAAGAATGCTTCATCTCATCTAAGACACCAATGGAGACTGTCCCATCATTTAAAGCGCAGTGCAAAAAGCCATGCTGTTAACTGAGCATACTGTTCATTTTAAACTTTATCCATCTTTCAGAGATATTAAAATGTGAACCGGTATCTTATAGTAAATGAGCTGTGGAAATTTGCTTAACACCTACACATTGCATAGAAAATATTCAGTCATATTTTGTGAGCAGATTTCAGAACTCAGTACATATTCATCTATGTATAGTGAAGTTCAACTTAAACCAGGACTCTCTGACATTTTATTTCTAGAGCAAAATAAAGGCAAAATGCTAACATTTTGACATTTATAGGTCTGTAAAGGTTTTTTTTTTTTTTTTTTGCCATGCCTTCCGTTGTTTTCTTAGAGTAGACTAAAACACCATCATGTAATTTGAACTCTTTATTTCCTCAGAGACAACAGATTCTGTCAGATACCCTTTTACCTCAAGAAGCATGACTGGTTCTTTTCTTTGATCTTCACATTTCCTGTTAGTCATTTAATATAGTTTTAAAAAAAATTCATCAGGCATAGGGATTGCAGACTCATTCTAATTATGAATATTATGTCTTTTGTTGGAGCAGTTTAATTAACAGATTTTACAGATGAGCAAAGAAAGCCAGGCCAGGCAGATTTTGTGATGGACTCTTAGGCTGCCTGGGAAAGTCTATCCACAGAAGTCTGATCCTCCTGAAGCCTCCTTTAATCTTACTGGTCCAAATGTGTTCTTTCTGTTTCCTGAGAAATCTGTCTCTGGCAGATCTTCTGAAATGGAAATCCATGCTCTTTTTAAGTATTCTGCCTCATGTTGGCAGTTACTGTTTGCTTTCCAAATGTAGAATCACACAGCTTCCCCTGGGAAGAGAGAAGGAAAGGGAAGGGGGAGAGGGAGGGAGGAAGAGCCCCTTATCCACAAGGGTCTCATGGTACTTGGAATACAGACACGAAACCACCAGACAATCATATAAATTGGTTCTAATAAATGGGAACAATCCTTCTTAGGCTCTCATCTTTTTCCGTTTGAGTTTTATCTAGACTGTCTTGTTTTAAACTTATCTTTAAGTTACATGATCAAAACAGAAAGGAACATAAATGTACATATTTAAAATATGAAATTTTAATGAAGTTTTTGAAAATTGTACTGAGCACATAACGAGGAACTTGAAACCTGTTAGCACCAGTTTGCCTAACTTCCTACTGGATTGTGCTGGGAACCACCTCCAGTCTTCTCCTTCCTCCCTCAATATTGTGCTTCCTGGGGCACAAAATGAACCTGTTAGTTAATAAACAAGCTAGATGAGGATGAGCAAGGTTGGCATACCTCTCCCAAAATTTCTTCCTGGGAAAAGCAGGAGTCTGAATAATCACAGGAAGGTGGATTTTACCTCCCCTGAATAATCACAGAAAGGTGGAGCTCACCTCCAATAACATTCATTAGCAGAGGTCCTAGAAGTAGACACAGTGTTTCTGAGGGTCAGAAGGTGAGGTGAGAAAGGGCAGGGATGCTGTGTGAGGTATATACCCTAATTGTATTATTTCTTGAGATGGATCTTCACTCTGTAGCCTAGACTGACCCTAACCTCTTGATCATCCTGCCTCAGTCTCCTGTGGGCTGAGACTGTAGTGTGCACTGCCATGCTTGACTCTTAATTGCATTTTTGAGATGATTCCATTTGGCAGGAGACGTTCTTATTGTTCAAACAAAAATTTATTTGCCACCAAGTCATTTGGTTGTTGGTTCTTTTTTATCTCCTAAGTAATCTTCAGCTCACAAACAGAGCAAGTCCATAAATAAGATTAAGCTTAGATGTTTAAAACTCCCCCACATTTCTGAGGAACTCTTTTATCAACTATAATTGTAAGTTTTCATAAGGTAACTGAAATTTTTATTCTTTTGTTTAAATTTATCATTTTTTGAGAATTCCTTTCAAGAATTTACTGTATTTATAGCAGTTCTACCCATCCTTCTTCCAATCCAACTCCCTCTCACATTCATGACCTCTTCTTTAATTATTGTTGTCACATATATATATAGTTATACATACATATACACACATGATTTATATTTATGCATATAGAAAATTTACTGAGTCTATTTAGTGTTGCTTACATTTACATGTGTGTAGGACTGATCGATTGGGCTGGGAGAACCTATTAGGCGACTAGGCCCTGAAGAAAACTGGTTCTCCCTCTCTCAGAAGCCATTGATTGCCTATATCTCTTCATCTAGGAGTGGGGCCTTGTGACATTTTCCCTACTCACAATGGCATGCCAACTGGTCATTACACAGGTCTTGTTTAGGCAACCATATTGCTGAGATTTCATGGGTGTGGCTTACTTACCACATAGAAGGCACTATCTGGGAGCAGATATCTTTGGTCCTCTGGCTCTGGTGATCTTTCTTCTTCTTCCTCTCTCTAGTTTCCCCTGATCCTTAGGCATAGGGGTTATGTTGATGTAGCAAATGGGTATCCCATGATCCCTTATTCTTTTCCAGTTGGGGGTCTCAGTAATGGCCTCCGTTAGCTGCCAAGGGAAACTCCTTTCATGAGTGGTGAGAGCTAAATTTACCTGTGGGCATTAAGATAAATATTTAGGATGCAGTTAGATATCATACTAGTTTAGGTAAGTGTCTGTGAGGCTTTTATTCCTAATCTTGAAGTGTGATATTAATGATATGAGAAAACACCTGGAACAGCAGCTCGAGGGCTAGCTATGGTGGCACACACCTTTAACCTCAGCACTCAGGCGATAGCAGCAGGTGACTGTAAATTCAAGCACAACTTGGTTTGTGAACACACAGGCCAGCAGGGCTACACAGTGAGGCTGGGTCAAAAGAAAAGGAAGGGACAAAACCTGCAACTGAAGGAAGGAAAGAAGCACTTATTTATTTTGTTCCCATTGTGAGGATATAGTCTGTTCATGGCAAAGAAGAAAGGGGGAGGCAGGAGCACGAGAGAGCTGGCCACCCTGCATCTCCAATCAGGCAGTAGAAAGGGAGGGATGCTAGCACTCGGCTGGTTTTCTCCCCTTTATTCAGCTAATGGAATGGAGACACCCACGCTTAGGACAGATTCCTACCTCAATTAACCCAGTTTACACACCCCCTCACAGACAGACCAGAAGTTTGTGTCCATGGTAATTCTAGACCCATCAAGTTGACACTGATAATATATATATTATATATATATATGTATGTATGTATCTTAATCCATATTATTAAGTTAAACCATTTATAAAATGTAGGACTAAACAGTTTTTAACTAACATAAATGACTAAATCATATTAAGAAGTATGCATCCTCAAATGGGCAATGATATTTTCATCAAAGAATTTTAAATATGCTTTTAAAAATAATTGTAAAGGATGTATCTAAATTCAGAACTGTTTATAAAGTACTAAGATTTTCCTTTTATCTCACTTATCTTTTGGTTGCACAAACCTAAGTCAGACAATTAAGGCAAAACCTGAATTATGTCATGACTAAATTTCTTGCTTTTGGGACTCATTAAGTAAGGAGGATGAAATGAGCTATATAATTATGACGTGTCAAAGATTCCTTTGGACTCCACCTTCATTAATTGAAGGCTGTTTAAAAGGAAGTATGTGTACTAGGTGGTTGGCAGGAGTTTCTTGGATCCACAACCATTCTCTTCTGTAGAATTCTTCAATAGGAAGAGCAGAATTCCCCAAACAGATAACCCTTGTTGAATGTTAGCCATGTTCTGGGCACTGTGCTGGGAGCATTAGAAGTCTTGCTTTACTGTTTTATTTCTAAAAACTTCATGAGTAAGGTATTATTTATTTCAATTTTTAAACAAAGTGCTGTACATTCTGCTGTGGTTTCTGTGTGTCTTCTAAATAAAGGGATTTAGGCAAGAGTTAAAGGAACTCTGGCAGTTATATGTGACCATTTTAGCACAATAAGAAAGTACACAGAGAGCCAATTTTATTTGCAATGTGGGCGAAGTTCGAGTTTGCTGCCAACCATGGGCTCTTTGCCATTTAATAAACTTTCCTATATAATTGTATTCATAATATATTATTATCCTATTTATAAATTTCAAGAAATTTGCAGGAAACACTGTGAGTGCCTGTGCACTGTGTAAAGCATTCTTTCTAGCAATATATGTAAGGACATGTTCAGCTTGCAGAAGTGCAGCACAAAAGCCCCTAGATATACTAATACGCACTAAGTAGCTAATGTTAACTTCTGGTTTACATCTGCCCAGTTGTTTTCATACACGCATATGTAAATAAATGTTTAAATCAAATTAAAAATACAGTTAATCGTTTGGTTTTGTTTTTCTGGGCTTTTATTTATTTGGCAATATATCGTAAACATTTCCATAAGTCATTAAAATTTCTATCGCATAAATACAGCCATAATATAGAAAGTCCATTGTTTGGTTATGCTGTAATTGATTGGACTGATTCCTTGCTTTGGATATTTAAGTAGATGGAGAAAATATTGGAATGTAAATATTGAAATCTCACTCATGCTATGGGGCTCAAATTTTTTGTTTTGTTTTGTTTCATGTTTTTCAAGACAGGGCTTCTCTGTGTAGCTTTGGTTGTCCTGAAACTCACTCTGTAGACCAGACTGGCCTTAAACTCACGGATATCAGCCTGCCTCTGCCTTTCAAGTGGTGAGATTAAAGGTGTGAGCCACCACCCACCTGCTCAAAACTTTATTGATTGAAGTGTGTGCCCAATAAAAAAAAAATCTTAGATCACACTTGTGTTGGTTTGAATTTTAATCTAAAATTTCAAGGCAGAACGCAATTAGCCTCATAGGAATTTTGCTTATTTTTCTGTTTCTAGACTGGCCTAGATCAGTATTTAAGATATAGTCTCAAAAAACTGCTTTTGCATTTAAGAAGGGAAGATCTCACAGGCTTGCCTGATGTAGTATGGCAGTGATTAGGTGTGGTAGCAAGGCTCTGAAGTCAATGCTAATACCAGGGAGAGGACTTTAACCCTGACTTTACTTCCCTCTATCTAGTCTCAGTTTCTGTGTGGCAGTCTTTTGTAGTTTTTTTTTTCCTTATGATAATGGACGTCATGTCCCTGGTACAGGGCAGGTGCTAAACATTCACTATTTCCTTCCATTACCCTGAAATCTGTAACATTTCTATACATTCATTCTAAAATGAACTATTGCCAAACGCCAACATCGATGGTACTAAATACACACAGAAGTCATGAATTGAGCCTGCTCTGAATTGCTTCTCCAAGGTGAGACCTAATCCATTTGACTCTTCCTAAAGTCTGCTTTCATATTTTTTGAACATTTAGGCCCTCAAAGTTGTGGGATACCAAATCCGATGAACATAATGCAATTGATATTGCTGGCGATAGAGATGGTGGGAGGTTCCACTGAACCTCACACGTGGTCTGTGCGGCCGTTGAACTGTAGCAAAAGCTTATGCTCTTTAAGAGAAGTCAACTCCTCAGACATGACATGTCTGTGCCATGACAGTGACGACTGCTCGGCTCTGCTTTCTTTCCTTTTGAAAAACACTTATTTATTTATATTCTGTGTGTATGTCTGTGCCACAGCACACACATGGAGGTCAGAGAACAGCCTGTGGGAGTTGGTTCTCTCCTATCATACGTTTCCGTCCTGGGGTTGAATTTAGGTCATCAAGTTCAGCAGCAAGTTCCTTAATCAGTTGAGCTGGCTCCCTGGTACTGTAGTTATTTCTTGATACCGATACATCTTTTGTCAAGCCAATTCTTTCATCGTTTCAAGTTGGCTTCATGAATTAAGGTTAGTCTTCCAAGATTTCAGTTTCCTCTTACGGCCTAAGGGATGCATGAACTTGGCCCTTTTTTTAAAGTTCTCGATTAAATCTAGAGGCAAATGTATTTATATACACTTCCACGGACCAAGAGGATACCATTATACATCCATGTAGTAGAATATACAAGTGACCCAATGAATGGAATGAAAGCTGCAGCTTTCTTCCAAGGTAAGTACCATTCCCCATTGCTTCATGCTTGCGTGGATCTTAGAGCGGCAGCTCTGTGGCTCTGCATCTGCAGGCATTGGCTCTGAGGTCTGTAATTACCACGTCTGAAAGACATCTGTGAGGGGGGCTACCTAGGAGACAAGTCAAAAGCAAGCTATGTGATTAATAGGCTTTCTGCCCTCCTTCCACAATAAAATCAAATCGAATTGAAACAGTATAATATCAGGTTTATTGAGCAAAGCAACTCTCAGGTGAGTTCTCCAGTCCCAGAGATTGAGGCCAGGGAAGTGGTGAGCCTAGGCCAGGGAGGGAAGGTTTTATAGATTGTAGGTAGGGGTGATGATGAGTCTGCTACAAGCTGGGTTTTTGCCCAAGCATGGTCAAACCTGGGCACTTAGGCAAGGACTAGGGCCACTGGCAACTTCAGGGGAGGAAGCTCAAATAGCCACCAAGAATTCATGACACTTTTCTTTCGTTCGGAGACACTTTGACCAATGGTTCAAAAAGAGAAAGAGACAGGAATGGGTCATTTGAGACTCTGGAGGGGAAAGCCGGAGGCTCCAGCCGAACAGTGATCACCACACTCAGCTTTTCTGTTAGTGTTTTGGTAGGCCTAAAGCATAGGACCACCTTTAATCAGGGTGCGATGCCGGGTTGTCTTGAATGTAGGTAATCAATCTTCTGGCCACCAAGTGTCCTCTTATCCATCTGTTATTAAGTCATAGGTCATCAGAGGCCAAGAGGGAAAAGCGCATGCCCCTGCCCTCCTCAAGGATCGGTGCCCTGAGTCTTGCTACAGACAGTTTAAGAGAAGGAAAACCCCAGGGTTAGGTCAGGGAGAAAGAAGTTACTTAGAGCTGCGTCACTCTGAGTGTTTGAATAGTTTCAGTTTCCACCTGTGTCTAAGCGCTGTACATACGTGTGTAATATTTATGGAAACATGAAATGCATAGCTGTACTCTGGAAAGCCATGACTGACAAGTGTTGAGAGAAGTCACACCTTCCTTTGAAAATTAACAAAGGCACTAATCCTTTCAAGGGGATAGGCAGCTTAGCCCTGGCTCAGTGTACCTTTGCTCTGATTTTCCTCCAAGTTCCCCCTGGAGAGTTTTCTAAGAACAGGTTTAGGAAGGTTGGTCCTCGGGGAAGGGAGGTAGGTAGCTCGAACCTCTCTTGTTTGTTTTCATGTTATTAAGTGATACTTGTGCAAATACTTTGCTGAGTAATGGCGCCGTGGCAAAACTAAAGCTTCTGTAGGACACTGCTCCACCCAAGGTGAGCACTTAGAGATGGTATATAGACTCAGCTACCCCTGTCCACAAGTAAGCAGCACCAGAAGGGAGCAGGGGAGGTGGAACATAGGCCATGGTTGCAGGTGGGAAGAAGGAGGAAGGGCAGGACATGAGGATGCTGGCGGGGAATCTATAATGAGTGGAATTTCATTCTGACTGCTGAGTCCAGTATATCTAGTTAATACAAATTTAAGTAGCATAATATTTATTAAGACAAAAAGAGATTATTCTCCCAAATGGTATAATACAAACCATCTTACTTTAAATGCAGCCAGGAAGGGTTGAGTTTTCTCATGAGATCAGGTTTTTTTTTCCCTTCCTGCATCTAGGGAAATAACAGCTGATATTGATTTAGCACCAATTTATAACTGCTGGCCAAGGCAAGCTACAAAGGAAGAAAAGTTGGAAAAAAAATCAGTGGCTCTGTTATCCCAGAAAGTGACCAGGCTACTGTGGTTATACATTGAGCCAAGACACTCTTTCTGAAGGGAGAAAAGGTTTTTTACAGACTTGCTCTCCCCTCAGCACCCTGGCTGCTAGAGTGCGGCTAAAGGTTTGTCTAAGGCCCTTAGGAGTTGTTGAGACGAAGTGACAGCCTTAGATTTTATTATACTTAGTTTACTCATCCAGGATGTAAGCAAACTAGAAGCAGAATGCCTTTTAAAATATTGGAGTCATTATCCTATTACAAATAATAACTGCTGGCAAGTCCGGCCCATTTACCTGTTTCTCAGTGAAATTCTCTGTAATTAAGATATATCTGTCCTGCTGAGGCTGGAGAGGTAGATCAGCAGTTAAAAGCCCTGGCTGCTCATGCAGAGGACTCTATTGAGTCCCAAGAAATCCAACTTCCTCTTCTGTCTTCACAGGGCACCATGTATATACATGTTACAGACATACATGCAAGAAAAACACCCAAAGTCATAAAATAAAAAGATTAAAGATATAGTTTTACTCTCATTTACATTCTGAATATCACTGTAGCTTATTTGGAACCATATGATTGGATGCCAGTTACAGAAAATGCCAGACCGCTTAGATTATTTTGTAGGAAGTCAGGTAGAACTTTGGCAGCTTTCTTTTGGGAACTTTCATGACTTGATGGTATATATCAGTGTTTATCTGCAATTTGCTGAGAAAGAGAAAATATTTGGGGCCTACAATAATGCTTGGGAAATTTATTTCCAAACTACTATTTCCCGGATTTGCCTGATCATAACAGTCTGCAAGGGAACTTGTCAAAACATTTGCCATTGCCTCCTTGAAATCAGGGCAGCCTTGATCGCCCACATGAGACCCTTAGAAGACTGAGCCATTGGCATTCCCTTGTGCTGGGGAGGGAAGGCTTACAAGGTGATAAACAATACTCATCAACAGCTCCTGGTGTGGAGTAGGCCAATGTTCTTTGGTGGGTGGCTTTTTATAAGATGCCCACCCTTCTGAGGATAAGCAACCTCAATTAAATATATTGGTTTACCATCTAAAGCTGTGTGGAATAATTTCTTTGGTTTATGGTTAGCACGGTATCAGGGGAGAATAGATATTTGCTCACATTTCCCCAGTAAAATTATAATACCTGTCCAACATCATATGACATTGTTAAACACCCCATCCTTCTAAAATCTTCATCAAAAGTGACCATGTGATGTAAAAGCAGAAGCCTACTGATACGGTTTGAATCTGGGATGCCCCCAAGGGTTCATGTGTTGAGGGCTTGGTTACCAGCAGATAGCTTTTGGGAAGAGACTGGATACTGAGGACTTGAAGCTAATCAATGTATTAATTTCTCGAGATCATCATAATATGATGGCAATTTGGCCGGGCGGTGGTGGCGCACGCCTTTAATCCCAGCACTAGGGAGGCAGAGGCAGGCGGATCTCTGAGTTCGAGGCCAGCCTGGTCTACAAGAGCTAGCTCCAGGACAGGCTCTAGAAACTACACGGAAACCCTGTCTCGAAAAACCAAAAAAAAAAAAAAATATATGATGGCAATTTTAGGAGTTAGTAAAGAGGAGCATTTGGTTGGTCTTTGAGGGTATGCTATCATGCAGAAACACACCTTGTCCCCTGACATTGTATGTGTCTTTGCTTCTTGGACTGAGCAGCTCTGCTCCGTCATGTCTCACCTTCCATTGATAAGCTGCTGGCTTCTGGCCAAAGCAAAAGACCTCCCTGACTTTAGACTGAAATGTCCGAAACAATGAGCTCACGTTCCTTCTAGTGGATCGTCACAAGTCCTTGTCACCGCAATGTGCACTTTAACACACTGATGCAGAGAGCAGGACCAGGAGTAGCTTAGCAGAAGACAGTGCGATTTCCTTTCCCGCAAAGTGCAATACGAAGACATGTTAATAAGGAACTAGGAAACTATCAACAACCAGTGAAATTACAGTCAGTAATTACCGGCACCTGCTGTATTTTAGTCTCCGTGTAAGTGTTAAGTGACCAGTTAATGAATAGGAAAGGCAAGGTCTCTGCACCTGGGGACTTTACAATCTCATGGGGAAGCAGAGAAATGCATGTTTATAACCTGTAATGAGTCCTATGGTGGAAACAAAGTGACTTCATGACGAGTTATTAGTGACAAGTGAGAACTCAGAAATGACATTTTAAATATCTGCCTTTTGAAACCTGAAACATGTGAAGGAAGTGCTCAGGATTTGAGTAGACCGAGGATACACCTGTGCAAGGGCTCTGCCGAGGTGTTTCAGAGGAAGTGAAAGGAAACCATGTGGCTGGAGCCCACAGCAGAGCAAGATCAGGTGGGGAGGAGGCAGGAGGCAGAACAGGCCAGGCTTTCTGAACTGGTAGGGAACCTGGATTTCATTGAAAAGTTACTGGAAGATGTTGTCCAGCACACTTTCTAGGGTACTTTGACTGATAACTGATACCTAGAAAAAATAAGGAAGTGAAGTTGAACAACTGTAACAAGCACTTAGATAAGAGATGGCGGTATTTCAGATTGATGTAATGGCAGAAGCGATGGAAGTGGGTGGACTGGGTACCTATGTGTGAGGAACGAAGAAGCTGAGCTGAGGGGCTGGAGATTGGGAGTGAGGGAGAGTGACAAACCCAGAATATGGTCCAGGTTTTTAATTTTAATGAATGGAAAGATAGTAACACTATTTATAGAAATCGGGGGGAAATGAAGACAGAAGTCTTTAGGGTTGTTGGGAGGAAGTGGGAATACAGAAATTAAGAACTTATTTTCATTGTGAACATATTTAATTGAGGCATTCATGAAGATTTCACATTCATGGAGGTCATTAGATGTATGAAGTTTGAACTTGGAGGAAATGTCTGGCCTGGAGAAATGGACTTAAAAGTTGTCATATTTCACAATATTTAAAGCTGAGATTACCAGGAAGATAGATAACAGAGAAGAAAGTAGAGAATACAGTCCAGTTTCTGTAGATACATAGAGGAAAAAGAATCTGCAAAGGCACCGAGCAGCCGCACTTAAAGAAGAGGACACACCCGGCAAGTGTCTTAGATTTCAACAGTAGAGGATGCTCAATGAGTTGAGTTTGATAAAGTGTGTGAAAAATGGTTAAATGTTGGTGTAGGATCAGGACTGGTGGGGATCCACTGGGCCCTAAGGTATGGTTTCTGTGTTTACCCAAACTATGTCTTTAATAGAATAATTTTGTTTCCTTTTATTAGCATATATTAACTTGCAGAGGGATTTGGCTGTAATAATTCTATATATGTATATGATGGACATGATGGACTTTATCATATTTACATCATTACTCTTCCTTTAAATTCTGTCTTAGATTTGTTCATTTTACTCTTATGTATATTAGTGTTTTGCCTGCTTGTATGTGTGTGCACCATGTGTGTGCCTGGTGCCTGCAGAGGTCAGAAGTAGGGTTAAGATCCTCTGAAAATGGAGTTATGTGTGGTTGTAAGCTACCATGTGAGTGCTGGAAAACTGAACCTAGATCTTCTTTAAGAACAACAGGTTCCCCCACCCTGCCCCCTGCCGCCTCTCTCTCTGCTTTAGTGCAGTCTTCTGAGACAAGATCATAGGATTTCTTTTTTATCGGTTTCTAGACTGTTCCCATGCTTTTATCAAAGTCTTTGTGATGCAGGACAACCCTGTTTCCTAAATGCTGGGGCTTACTGAGAGCTCCCTGTTTAAGTTTCTTTTGAATCACCAACCAGCTCCCAAATAATGACCCAGAGACTTCTTATTTGTTATGAATGTTTAGCCTTATATTATGCTTGTCCCACTAGCTCTTATAACTTAACCTGTTTCTCCACATCCATGTTTTGCCTCAGGGCTTTTTACTTGTCTTTCTGAATATCTTGCTTTCACTGCTTCTTGTGTCTGGCTGCCTGGTGGCTGTCTGGCTTCTGGCCCTAGGCTTGCTTGTCCTTTTCTTTCTCCTTCATTCTCTTTTTCTTCATTCTCTTCATTCCTTTTCTTCTGAACCTAGATTTATCCTCCTACTTATCTTCCATGCCTGTCAGTCCTGTCTATCCCCTTCCTACCTAGCATTGGCCATTCAACTTTTTATTACACCAATCAGGTGCCTTGAGCAAGCAAGGTGAAACAAATGCAACACACCTTTAAATAATTAAACAAATGCAGCAGAAACAAATGTAACACATCTTTGCATTGTTAACAAAAGCAGCAGAAACAAATGTAACACATCTTTGCCTAGTAAAAATTGCATTTTACCATAGCTTACCAGTGGACTTTAGCAGCCAATAATACTGGTCAGTTTCAGGGGTGGGTAGCTAGCAAAAGGTTCTCTTAACAGATAAGCCATTTCTCTAGTCCCTATTGTTCTTTCTTATCCCTCTTCCCTCCCACCTGCTCTTTTCTTCCCCCTCTCCTCCTTCCTGTCCTTCATGCACAGATTCCACAGGAGAGAAAACATGCTGTCCTAGTCTTTGTGAGTCTGGCATATTTCACTTAACATGATTATCTTTAGTTCCATTGATTTTCTTGGAGATGACATAATTTCTTTCTTCTATATGGCTGAATAAAACTCTATTGTGTATATTCATCATATTTTTTCTGTTCATCTACTGATAGGCACTTAGATACAATAACCTGGATGTCATGAATAATGAAGCAAAAATATGGGCATGCAGGTATCTCTGAAGAAAAGTAACCAATTGTTTTGGGTGTATACTTTAAAGTGGTATAGCTTAATCTTTCAATTCTTAGTTCTAAATTCCCAGGAGGGAAAATATGATTGCATGAGTTTTAATTACTCATTGAACATAAGTTAAATCAACTATAGTCAGGGGGGCAAGATTATTGGGTACAAACATAGCAGCCAGGCCCATGCTTTCTGGGTGCTGGGA